>NC_090405.1:56108701-56453901 GCF_036365525.1 Heterodontus francisci
TAACACATTTGATTGAATTTTTCGAGGAGGTGACTAGGTGCGTAGATGAGGGTAAAGCAGTTGATGTGGTCGACATGGACTTCAGTAAGGCTTTTGATAAGGTCCCGCATGGGAGATTGGTCAAGTAAGTAAGAGCCCATGGGATCCAGGGCAATTTGGCAAAATGGATCCAAAATTGGCTTAGTGGCAGGAGGCAGAGGGTGATGATCGAGGGTTGTTTTTGCGATTGGAAGCCTGTGACCAGTGGCGTACCGCAAAGATCGGTGCTGGGACCCTTGCTGTTTGTAGTGTACATTAATGATTTAGACGTGAATGTAAGAGGTATGATCAGTAAGTTTGCAGATGGCACAAAAATTGGTGGTGTTGTAAATAGTGAGGAGGAAAGCCTTAGATTACAGGATGATATAGACGGGCTGGTAAGATGGGCAGAGCAGTGGCAAATGGAATGTAATCCTGAGAAGTGTGAGGTGATGCATTTTGGGAGGGCTAACAAGGCAAGGGAATATACAGTGGGTGGTAGGACCCTAGGAAGTACAGAGGGTCAGAGGTACCTTGATGTACTTGTCCATAGATCACTAAAGGCAGCAGAACAGGTAGATAAGGTGGTTAAGGAATACTTGCCTTGGGATACTTGCCTTTATTAGCCAAGGCATAGAATATAAGAGCAGGGAGGTTATGTTGGAGCTGAATAAAAAGCTAGTTCGGCCACAGCTGGAGTACTGTGTACAGTTCTGGTCGCCACACTATAGGAAGGATGTGATTGCACTGGAGAAGGTGCAGAGGAGATTCACCAGGATGTTGCCTGGGCTGGAGCATTTCAGCTATGAAGAGAGACTGGATAAGCTAGGGTTGTTTTCCTTAGAGCAGAGAAAGCTGAGGGGGGGACCTGATTGAGGTCTACAAAATTATGAGGGGCATAGATAGGGTAAATAGGAAGAAACATTTTTCCTTAGCGGAGGTGTCAATAACCAGGGGGCATAGATTTAACGTAAGGGGCAGGAGGTTTAGAGGGGATTTGAGGAAAAATGGTTTCACTCAGACAGTGGTTGGAATCTGGAACACACTGCCTGAAGAGGTGGTCGAGGCAGGAACCCTCACAACATTTAACAAGTATTTAGATGAGTACTTGAACCATAGCATACAAGGCTACGGGCCAAGTGCTGGAAAATGGGATGAGAATAGAAAGGTGCTTGATGGCCGGCACGGACACGGTGGGCTGAATGGCCTGTTTCTATGCTGTATAACTCTATGACTCTTTCCTCTTCAACTAAAAGCCCAATTCTCTTTTGAAAGTTACAATTGAATCTGTTTCCACTGCTCTTTCAGGCAGCGCTTTCCAGATCATAACTTGCTGTGATAAAAAGTTCTCATATCCCCTCTGGCTCTTTTGCTGATTACCTTAAAACTGTGTCCTCTGTTTACCACCCTTTCTGCCAGTGAAAACCGTTTCTCCTCATTTACTCTATCAAAACTCCAACATTTTGAACACCGGTATTAATCTTCTCTGATCTATGGAAAACAACCACAGCTTTATCAGTTTCTCCACATAACTGAAGTCGCTCATCCTTGGTTGGTTAGCATCCTTCCATCTACAAAAGATGATGGACACGCAGCAAACAATCCATTTAGGTGGGGTGTTCTCTTAGTGCACCTTTGTTGATGGCTGCGAAGGCCAGTCCTTGAGAGGCAGGTTCTGCCGCAAGTGCTGCATGTGAAGCTGCCAAATGACGCTGTGAGTTGTTTTTTTTTGACGTTGGTGCCTGTTACCAAACTGCTGTAGCAACTGGCCATTGTGGTTGTGCACACCAGTCCACAGGATGTGTCGCCATTTCCCTCATGTCACACTTGCAGCCATCCTTGAAGTGGACCTTTGGGCACCCCACTGGTTGTCTGGCCCCAGCTGCCTCACCAGACAGTCTTCCATACTGCGGAAGTGTCCAATTCACTGAAGCTGCCTCTGTTTGATTAGTGCCAATACACGGGAGCTCTGCCTTTGAGAGGACTACCACATTTGTGATTTTGCCCTTCCAGGATAGACCCATAATGCATTGCAGACAGCAAAGATGGAAATTATTGAGCTTTTTCTGGTAGCTGAAAGTCACCCATGTTTCACAGCCATACAGCAAGGTGCTGAGAACACAGGTATTATAAAATAAAAGCAAAATACTGCGGATGCTGGAAATCTGAAACAAAAACAAGAAATGCTGGAATCACTCAGCAGGTCTGGCAGCATCTGTGGAAAGAGAAGCAGAGTTAACGTTTCGGGTCAGTGACCCTTCTTCGGAACTGACAAATATTAGAAAAGTCACAGATTATAAACAAGTGAGGTGGGGGTGGGGCAAGAGATAACAAAGGAGAAGGTGCAGATTGGACCAGGCCACATAGCTGACCAAAAGGTCACGGAGCAAAGGCAAACAATATGTTAATGGTGTGTTGAAAGACAAAGCATTAGTACAGATTAGGTGTGAATACACTGAATATTGAACAGCAGCAAGTGCAAACCTGAAGAAAAACAACCTGAAAAAAACAGTGGGTAAGCAAACTGAACAAACTAAGATGAAATGAAATAAATGCAAAAAAAATTGTAAAAAATGTAAAAAGGAATGTTAAAAAAAAAAGGAAGAAAAAATAACTAAAAATGAAAGTAAAATGGGGGGCTGTCATGCTCTGAAATTATTGAACTCAATGTTCAGTCCGGCAGGCTGTAGTGTGCCTAATCGGTAGATGAGATGCTGTTCCTCAAGCTTGCGTTGATGTTCACTGGAACACTGCAGCAATCCCAGGACAGAGATGTGAGCATGAGAGCAGGGGGGAGTGTTGAAATGGCAAGCAACCAGAAGCTCAGGGACCTGCTTGCGGACTGAGCGGAGATGTTCCGCAAAGCGGTCACCCAGTCTGCGCTTGGTCTCCCCAATGTAGAGGAGACCACACTGTGAGCGGCGAATACAGTATACTACATTGAAAGAAGTACAAGTAAATCGCTGCTTCACCTGAAAGGGGTGTTTGGGGCCTGGGATAGTGAGGAGAGAGGAGGTAAATGGGCAGGTATTACACCTCCTGCGATTGCAGGGGAAGGTGCCCTGGGACGGGGACGAGGTGGTGGGGGTAATGGAGGAGTGGACCAGGGTGTCGCGGAGGGAACGATCCCTTCGGAATGCTGACAGGGGAGCGACAGGTATTATAAAAGATCAGCTTGGCCCTAAGGGTCAGCTTGGTGATATGCCATTCCTTTTCTGCGAGTCGGCCAAAGGTGGTAGCTGCTTTCCCTATATGTGTATCGAGCTCTGCATCAAGGGACAGATTGTCTATCATGGACCCAAGGTAACAGAATTTACTAACCACTTCCAATGGGGTGTTATTTATTGTAATCAGGCGGAGATGCAACACCTTGTTCCATGACCATGGTTTTCTTGACGTTTATAGTCAGAAGGACAAATTGCAGGTATGGGAGAGACAGTCCATGAGTCTTTTGTAGCTGAATTTTCGTGTGAGCGACTAGTGCAGCATCATCCGCGTAGAGGAGTTCTCTGATGAGGATGTGATGTGTTTTTGTCTCCGCTTTCAGCCTTGATGGATTGTAGAGCTTGCTGTCTGACCTATGGGCAAGTAGACTCCTTCCTAGGTCATAACCAAAGTCCATCATCCCTGGTACTATTCTGGTAAATCTCCTTTGTACCCCCTCCATTTTAAGAAAGAGTGCAATAGAATTGTGGAACTGATTTTCATGAGGCTTGGTGGAAGAGGCAGATTTTAAAAGGAGACCAGATAGATTCCTGTTAATGTAAAATTACAGCAAGGAAACTAATGAGAGGTTTGTGGACTGAAGATGTTAACATAATACTATGTGGCACCTTATCCAGTCCTTTTTGAAAATTCATATGAACCACATCTACTGAATTTCCTTTCCTTTAAAGCAATCTATAAGGTTGGCCAAAAGTCATTAACTCAGTTTTTTTCAATGAAATTAAACATTTATGTAGTGTTTTACTGTAGGAAAGATCCTAAGGTGCTTTTACAGGGAGAAAATAAGACAGATGAAAGGAATGAAGAGCAGGATGCAAAAAGAAAGGCTACTTAAAGCTTGGTTAAAAAGAGATTTTTGCAGGAGAGAGCAGTGGATGGGTTTTAGTGAGTGAATTCCACAGAGTAGGGCTGAGGGAGATGAAGGCTTTACCACCAGTGATGGGGTGGGCAGGTTGGAGGATGCCCAAAAGACTAAAGTTGGTGGACTGAATGGTGACATAAGGTTGTAGGAGATTGCGGAGGTCAGGTGGTGTGAGGCTGTGGACCAATTTGAAGACGACTGAGGATTTTAAATTCATTGTATTGGGGGACTGAGTCAGCGTAAGTCAACAAAGATGCAGATGGGTGAATGAGCTTCATTGCAGGGCAGAATACTGGTGGCTAATTTCTGAACAAGTAAAAAAACAAGGAGAACATTGGAGAAATCAAGTTTTGGCAGCAGTAGAAATGAGGTAGGGTGGAAACAGTCGACGTTGCAGAGGTGAAAGTAGGTGGCATTGGCGATAGGATATGCAATTCGAAGCTCAATTCTGCGTTGAGTAGGGTGCCCAGGGTTTCCGTGGCTTGGTTTAGGCTGTGGAGAGGGTTGCACTCCATAGTAAAGGATTGCAGTGTATTGGGGAGACTGAAAATGAAGGTTTTGGTGGTGGTGTTCAGTTTGAGAACATTTTGACTAATACACGACTTGTATCAGACAGGTAGACTGACAGCACAGTTGTGGTCGTGCACCGAAGGAAGCGGTGGAGTGGAAACTGATCCTATGCCTGTGGATGATGTCACTGGGGCCCTTACTGAATCAGACAGGTATGTTTTTCATACTTTCTGGAGATACTGCCATTTTCCTTACAATGCTGAAATGTAAGCTGTTCAGAAATTATGGGAATTCTGGCACCCAGCCTCAGGAGCTGAATGGCAAAAGGTCTGGCAGTTGAGAGGAACAGACTGACTGCTCAGGAGTTACACAGCTTGGGTCTTTGCTATGATTGTAGCCTGTCACAAGCCTCCTTCTTTAAAGCTATATAACTGTAAATAGAAAAGACTATGATGTATGTGTACGGATCAGGGAAGACTACGCTTCAACCTTATCAGCTTTTGACCTGAATATGCCATTAGACAAAGTCATATATATATCATGTCTAAATCTCTGGCTGATGCAAACGCGTAGGAATGTTGGAAAGTCTATCTAGTTTGGTGTTTATATTTCCTGTATTACCAGCCAGGTGAATGAACTTACTTTTTTGGTCGGTGAAACAAGGAGTAGCCTGGCATGATTATAATTCTTTACCTTCTTCCCATGTGGACTGGTCTTTGTGTGAACATTTCCTCAGATGTGTTTATATGTGTATCCAATAGTAATGTAGTGGTCATGTTTGCCTAGTACCATGCTTCTCCTTTAGCTGGCTAGTGGCTGCTGTAAACTGCCTTCCCTCTCTACCATACCCTTCCCACATTGCTTATTCACAACCACACTTCATTCTTTCACATGCCTCCTAGCTCAACAGGACCTCAGATTTCAACTGATTATGTCTCCTCCTCTCTGCTCTCATCATAAATCTCCAAAATGTTCCTGTACCTCAGGTTGTCTGATCATTCATGTACACATCTTGGCTACTGCTCTGGACCCAAGCCCATTACTCCTGTTCTTCCTTTCAGCCCTCCAGGACCCAACTCTCCTTTCTCCTCCTCTTTCTCTCATCTGGCTTTACTACCTTTTGTTTCTCCATTTGCGTGACCATGGCCTCTCTCCTCACTGCATTCCATCCTTCATTACTCCACAGAAACTCTTCCTTTCATAACATTGTTCCAATATTGAATCCCTCTTGAATGAGCTCACAGCTTCTCTCTGTGCTTTCCTTGGCACTTTTCAAAAGGTGCATCCCATCAGTAGCTGTCCTGAAGCATCAATTCAAATTGCCCTAACCTTTGCTCTCAGCAACCATCTCACTGGACATGCTCTTCAGAAACTAATCTCTTCAATGTCGAGTGGTGTACAAGCCTCCTAAGAGTAATCACAAAGTAGGTCAGAGTATAAAGGAAGAAATAATGGGAGCGTGTGAGAAAGGGACGGTGATAATCTTGGGGGATTTTAATCTACATATAGACTGGAAAAATCAAATGGGCAGTTAGCCTAGATGAGGAGTTCATAGAATGTTTTCGGTGTTTTTTTTTAGAACAGCGCATTCTGGAGTCAACCAGAGAGCAGGCTATGTTAGACCTGGTATTGTGCAACGAGCTAGGATTAATTAATGACCTCATAGTGAAGGCGTCCCTAGGCAGCAGCGATCATAATTTGATTGAATTTTACATTTATTTTGAGGGAGAGAAGAGTGGGTCCAAGACTAGTATTTTAAACTTAAATGAAGGCAATTATGAGGGCATGAAAGCAGAGCTAGCTAAAGTGAACTGGCAAATTAGGTTAAGGGATAGATCAATAGAGATGCAGTGGCAGACATTTAAGGGGATATTTCAGAATACACAGAATAGATACATTCCTAAAAGAAGTGGCTTGTGAGATTGTTGATGCATTGGTTTTAATTTTCCAAAATTCCCTAGATTTGAGGAAGGTTCCATTAGATTAGAAATAGCCAATGTAACCCCTTTATTCAAAAAGGGAGACAGAAAGCAGGAAACTACAGGCCAGTTAGCTTAACATCTGTCTTAGGGAAAATGTTGGAAGGTTTATTACTAAAGACGTTATAGCAGGGAACTTAGAAAAATTCAAGGTAATCGGGCAGAGTCAACACGGTTTTGTGAAAGGGAAATCATGTTTAACCAATTTATCGATGACCTCAGAGTGAACACACCCCTCGATAGCAGTAAGTAGCACGTGCTGTGGATAATGGGGTACCGTTGAATGTACTGTACTTAGATTTCCGGAAGGCATTTGATAAGGTGCCACATCAAAGATTATTGCAGAAAATAAAAGCTCATAACATAAGAACTAGGAGCAGGAGTAGGCAATTCAGCCGCTCGAGCCTGCTCTGCCATTCAGTACGATCATGGCTGATCTCATCTCAGCCTCAACTCCACTTTCCTGCCCATTCTCCATAACCCTTCAACCCTTTACTAATTAAAAATCTGTTTATCTCCTCAAATTTACTCAGTCCTGGCATCCACCGCACTCTGGCGTAGTGAATTTCACAGACTCACAACCCTTTGAGAGAAGTAATTTCTCCTCATCTCTGTTTTAAATCTGCTACCCCTTATCCTAAAACTATGACCTCTCGTTTTAGATTGCTCCACCAGAGGAAACATCCTCTCTACGTCTACTTTGTCAATCCCCTTAATCATCTTGTATACCTCAATTAGATCTCCTCTCATTCTTCTAAACTCTAGAGAGTAAAGGCCTAAACTGCTCAATCTCTCTTAAGACAAACCCCTCGTCTCTGGAATCGATCTGGTGAACCTCCTCTGAACTGCCTCCAATGCAACTACATCCCTCCTCAAGTAAAGGGACCAAAACTGTACGCAATACTCCAGGTGCAGTCTCACCAATGCCTTGTACAGTTGCAGCAATACTTCCCTACTTTTATACTCTGTTCCTTTAGCAATAAATGTCAAAATTCCATTTGCCTTCCTTATCACCTGCTGCACCTGCATACTAGTTTTCAGTGAATCGTGGTAGAGGGGGGTAACCTATTGGCATGGATAGAAGATTGGCTAGCTAACAGGGAACAGAGAGTAGGCATAAATGGGTCATTTTCTGGTTGGCAAAATGTAATGAGTGGAGTGCCACAGGGATCAGTGCTGGGGCCTCAACTTTTTACAATTTATATAAATGACCAGGATGAAGGGACAGAAGGTATGATGGCTAAATTTGCTGATGACACAAAGGTAGGTAGGAAAGTAAGTTGTGAAGAGGACATAGGAAGCGACAAAGGGATATAGATAGGTTAAGTGAGTGGGCAAAGATCTGGCAAATAGAGTATAATGTGGGAAAATGTGAAATTGTCCATTTTGGTAGGAAGAATAAAAAAGCATATTTTCTAAATGGTGAGAGATTTCTGAGATCATAGGAAATAGGAGTAGGCCATTTGGTCTCTCGAGCCTGCTGATCATTATGGCTGATCATTCACCTCTACGCCATTTTTCCCCACTATCCTCATATCCCTTGACGTCGTTGGTATTCAGATATCTATCGATTTCTGTCCTGAACGTGCTCAATGATTGAGCTTCCACAGCCCTCTGGGATGGAGAATTCCACAGATTCACCACCCTCTGTGTAAAGAAATTCCTCTTCATCTCTGTCTTAAATAGCCTACCCCTTATTCTGAGACTGTGTCCCCTTGTGCTAGCCACATCATTCATGAACTTATTCCAGATAATTCCATTGACATCCTGGCTCTGACAGGGATATGGTTCTTGTCCAGTTCTTTCCCCAAGCTGTCATGGTGGTGACATCGTCTTCTTCATCACATCTGAATTTGGCCTCACGGCCTACTTCGATGGCACCTCCTCTTTTTTGAAATCCTTTTCTATGCTTCATGTCTGTCTCTCAAATGCTTGTTGTTTACTGTTCCTAAGCCCTATATCTGTTTCTGTACTATGATTTTTTTTTTTAGAACATTACAGCGCAGTACAGGCCCTTCGGCCCTCGATGTTGCGCCGACCTGTGAAACCATCTGACCTACACTATTCCATTTTCATCCATATGTCTATCCAATGACCACTTAAATGCCCTTAAAGTTGGCGAGTCTACTACTGTTGCAGGCAGGGCGTTCCACGCCCCTACTACTATCTGAGTAAAGAAACTACCTCTTAACATCTGTCCTATATCTATCACCCCTCAACTTAAAGCTATGTCCCCTCGTGTTTGCCATCACCATCCGAGGAAAAAGACTCTCACTACACCCTATCTAACCCTCTGATTATCTTGTATGTCTCTATTAAGTCACCTCTCCTCCTCATTCTCTCCAACGAAAACAACCTCAAGTTCCGAAGAAGGGTCACTGACCCGAAACGTTAACTCTGCTTCTCTTTCCACAGATGCTGCCAGACCTGCTGAGTGAATCCAGCATTTCTTGTTTTTGTTTCAGATTTCCAGCATCCGCAGTATTTTGCTTTTATTCAAGTCCCTCAGCCTTTCCTCGTAAGACCTTCCCTCCATACCAGGCAACATCCTAGTAAATCTCCTCTGCACCCTTTCCAAAGCTTCCACATCCTTCCTATAATGCGGTGACCAGAACTGCACGCAATACTCCAGGTGCGGCCTCACCAGAGTTTTGTACAGCTGCAGCATGACCTCGTGGCTCCGAAACACGATCCCCCTACTAATAAAAGCTAACACACCATATGCCTTCTTAACAGCCCTATTAACCTGTGTAGCAACTTTCAGGGATTTATGTACCTGGACACCAAGGTCTCTCTGTTCATCTACACTACCAAGAATCTTCCCATTAGCCCAGTACTCTGCATTCCTGTTACTCCTTCCAAAGTGAATCACCTCACACTTTTTCGCATTAAGCTCCATTTGCCATCTCTCAGCCCAGCTCTGCAGCCTATCTATGTCCCTCTGTACCCTACAACATCCTTCGGCACTATCCACAACTCCACCGACCTTCGTGTCGTCCGCAAATTTACTAACCCACCCTTCTACACCCTCTTCCAGGTCATTTATAAAAATGACAAACAGCAGTGGCCCCAAAACAGATCCTTGCGGTACACCACTAGTAACTAAACTCCAGGATGAACATTTGCCATCAACCACCACCTTCTTTCAGCTAGCCAATTTCTGATCCAAAGCTCTAAATCACCTTCAACCCCATACTTCCGTATTTTCTGCAATAGCCTACCGTGGGGAACCTTATCAAACGCCTTACTGAAATCCATATACACCACATCCACTGCTTTACCCTCATCCACCTGTTTGGTCACCTTCTCGAAAAACTCAATAAGGTTTGTGAGGCACGACCTACCCGTCACAAAACCGTGCTGACTATCGCTAATGAACTTATTCCAAGATGATTATAAATCCTGTCTCTTCTAACCTTTTCCAACATTTTACCCACAACCGAAGTAAGGCTCACAGGTCTATAATTACCAGGGCTGTCTCTACTCCCCTTCTTGAACAAGGGGACAACATTTGCTATCCTCCAGTCTTCTGGCACTATTCCTGTCGACAATGGCGACATAAAGATCAAGGACAAAGGCTCTGCAATCTCCTCCCTAGCTTCCCAGAGAATCCTAGGATAAATCCCATCTGGCCCAGGGGACTTATCTATTTTCACACTTTCCAAAATTGCTAACACCTCCTTCTTGTGAACCTCAATCCCATCTAGCCTAGTAGTCTGAATCTCAGTATTCTCCTCGACAACATTTTATTTTTATTTTTCCATGGGATGTGAGCATCGCTGGCAAGGTCAGCATTTTTTCCCCATCCCTAATTACCCTTGAGAAGATGGTGGTGAGCTGCCTGCTTGAACCGCTGCAGTCCACCTAGTGTGGGTTCACCCACAGTGCTGTAACGGAGGGTGTTCCAGGATTTTGATCCAGCGACAGTGAAGGAACGGTGATATATTTCCAAGTCAGGATGGTGTGTGAAGTGGAGGGGAACTTGCAGGTGGTGGTGTTTCCATGCGTCTGCTGTCCTTGTCCTTCTAGTTGGTAGAGGTCACAGGTTTGGAAGGTGCTGATGAATGAGGCATGTTCAGTTGCTGCTGTGCATCTTGTAGATGGTACACACTGCTGCCACTGTGCATCGGTGGTGGAGGGAGTGAATGTTTAAGTTTGTGGATGGGGCACTAATCAAGCAGGCTGCTTTGTCCTGGATGGTGTTCAGCTTCCTGAGTGTTGTTGGAGCCCCACCCATCCAGGCAAGTGGAGAGTATTCCGTCACAGTCCGGACTTGTGCCTTGTAGATGGTGAACAGGTTTTGGGGAGTCAGGTGAATTACTCGCCACAGAATTCCCAGTCTCGAACCTGCTCTTGTAGTCATGATATTTGTGACTGTTCCAGTTCAGTTTCTAGTCAGTGGTAACTGGCAGGATGTTGATAGTGGGGGATTCAGCAATGGTAATGCCGTTAAATGTCATGGGGAGATGGTTAGGTGTTCTCTTGTTGGAGATGGATATTGCCTGGCACTTGTGTGGTGTGAATGTTACTTGTCACTGATCAGCCCAAGCCTGACTGCTGTCCAGGTCTCGCTGCAAATGGACACTGACTGCTTCAGTATCTGAGGAGTTGCGTATGGTACTGAACATCATACAAATAATCAGCGAACATCCCCATTACTGACCTTATGATGGAGGGAAGGTAATTGATGAAGCAGCTGAAGAAGGTTGGGCCTAGGACACTACCCTGAGGAACTGCTGCAACATTGTCCTGGGGCTGAGATGTTTGATCTCCAACAGCCACAACCATCTTCCTTTGCGCTAAGTATGAGTCCAACCAGCAGACAGTTTTTCCCCGATTCCTATTGACTTGAGTTTGGCTAGGGCCCCTTGATGCCGCACTCAGTCATATGCTGCCTTGATCTCAAGGGCAGTCACTCTTATCTCGCCCCTGGAGTTCAGCCCTTTTGTCTGTGTTTGGACCACAGCTATAATGTGGTCAGGAGCCAAGTGGCCCTGGCAGAACCCAAACTGAGCAGCTTATTGGTGTTTCAGTGGCGCTTGATAGCACTGTCGACAAAACCTTCCATCGCTTTGCTGATGATCGAGAGTAGACTGATGGGGCGGTAATTGACTGGATTGGATTTGTCCTGCTTTTTGTGGATAGGATATGCCTGGGCAATTTTCCACATTGCTGGGTAGATGCCAGTGTTATATCTGTACTGTAACTGCTTGGCCAGGGGTGCAGCTAGCTCTAGAGCACAGATCTTCAGTACCACAGCCGGGATGTTGTCAGGGCCCATAGCCTTTGTAGTATCCAGTGCCTCTAGCTGTTTCTTGATATTACATGGAGTGAATCGGATTGGCTGAAGACTGCCATCTGTGATGCTGGGGGACCTCGGGAGGAGGCTGAGTTGGATCATGCACTCGGTAATTCTGGCTGATGAGGGTTGCTGACTGATGTGCTGGGCTCCCCCATCATTAAGTCCGGGGAGGATCAGTAGGAGATCATTTAGGGGAGAGTGATTATTGTATCATAAGGTTTAGGCTGACTATGGAAAAGGACAAAGGACAATCCAGAGTAAGAATAATTAACTGGGGAAAGCCAACTTCAGTGGGCTAAGAACAGAGCTGGGGTGAATAAACTGGAGTCAAAGGTTGGCAGGAAAAACGGTAGCTGAATAATGGGCTACCTTCAAAGAGAGTGTTCTGGCACAGTCAAGGTATGTTCCCTTGAAGGGGAAATGTAGGGTAAACAAATCCAGAGCTCCCTGGATGACAAAAGAGGTAGAGATTAAGATGATGAAGAAAAAGTGTGACAGATGCCAGGTAGAAAATACTATTGAGAACCAGGCTGAATATAAAAGCTGCAGAGGGGAGGTGAAAAAGCAAACAAGAGAAGCAAAGAGAGAGCATGAAAAGAGACTGGCAGCTGACATTAAAGGGAATAACAAAGATTTTTATAGACATCTAAATAATAAAAGGGTTGTAAAAGGAGGAGTTGGGCCGATTAGGACCATAAAGGGGATTTACGCATGGAAGCAGAGGACATAACTGAGGTATTGAATGAATATTTTGCATCTGTCTTAACCAAGGAAGAAGATTTAATCCAGGCGGTGGTGAAAGAGGAGATAATTCAGACAGAAGGGCTTAAAATTGATAAGGAGGACGCATTAGATAGGCTGTCAGTACTTAGTGAATTAAAGCATCAGGACCGGATGAGATCCATCCAAGAAAGCGAGGATGGAAATCACGGAGGCACTGACCACAATTTTTCAGTCTTCCAGCCACTCGAGGGTGGTGTCAGAGGACTGGAGAATTGCGAACGTTACACCCTTCTTCAAAAAGGGCTGTAACGATAAGCCCAGCAACGACACGCGAGTTTCACTTCGGTGGTGAGGAAACTTCTAGAAGGAATAATTTGGACGAAATTAATAATCACATGGACAAATGTGGGTTAATTAAAGAAAGCCAGCATGGATTTCTTGAGGGAAAATCACGTTTCACTAATTTGCTGGAGTTTTTTGAGGAGGTAACAGAGAGGGTTGATGAGGGTAATGCATTTGATGTGGTGTACATGGACTTTCAGAAGGTAAAAGCAAAATACTGCGGATGCTGGAAATCTGAAATACAAACAAGAAATGCTGGAAATACTCAGCAGGTCTGGCAGCATCTGTGGAGAGAGAAGCAGAGTTAACATTTCAGGTCAGCGACCCTTCCTCAGAACTGGCAAATATTAGAAATGTGAAAGGTTTTAAGCAAGTAAAGCTGGGGTGGGGCAAGAGATAACAAAGGAGAAGGTGTAGATAGGACAAGGGCACAGAGAATAACCGACCAGAAGGTCATGGAGCAAAGGCAAACAATATGTTAATGGTGTGTCGAAAGACAAAGCATTAGTACAGATAGGGTGTTAATGGACTGAAAACTGAACAGCCACAAGTACAAACATGAAAAAAACAGTGGGTAAACAAATTGAACAAAATAAAATAAACACAAAAAAATATAAAAAAAAGAGAAAAAAGAATTAAAAATAAAAGTAAAATGGGGGGCCCGTCATGCTCTGAAATTATTGAACTCAATGTTCAGTCCGGTAGGCTATAGTGTGCCTAATCGGTAAATGAGATGCTGTTCCTCGAGCTTGTGTTGATGTTCACTGGAGCACTGCAGCAATCCCAGGACAGAGATGTGGGCATGAGAGCAGGGGGGAGTGTTGAAATGGCCAGCAACCGGAAGCTCGGGGTCTTGCTTTCGGACTGAGCGGAGGCGTTCCGCAAAGCGGTCACCCAGTCTGCATTTGGTCTCCCCAATGTAGAGGAGACCACATTGTGAGCAGCGAATACAGTATACTACATTGAAAGAAGCATCTGTGCATGACTGTATTGGTAGGAGTGACCACCACACAGCCCTTGTGGAGACTAAGTCCTGTCTTAACATTGAAGAACACCGTGCTAACTGGGATAGATTTTGATCAGATCTAGCAGCTCAAAACTTGGGCATCCATGAGGCGCTGTGGACCATCAGTAGCAGCGGAATGGTATTCAACCACAATCTGTAACCTCATGGCCTGGCCTATCTCCGACTCTACCATTACCATCAAGTCGGTAGACCAACCCTGGTTCAGTGAAGAGTGCAGGAGGGCATGCCAGGAGCAGCACCAGGCTTGCCTAAAAATAAGGTCAACCTGGTGAAGCTGCAACACAGGACTACTTGCATGCCGAACAGCAGAAGCAGCATGCAATAGGCAGGGCTAAGTGATCCCACAATTAACGGATGAGATCTAAGCTCTGCAGTCCTGCCACATTCAGTTGTGAATGGTGATGGACAATTAAACAGCTAACAGGAGGAGGAGGCTCCACAAAAATCCCCATCCACGATGATGGGTGAGCCAGCACATCAGTGCAAAAGACAAGGCTGAAACATTTGCATCCATCGTCAGCCGGAAGTGCTGAGTGGCTGATCCATCTTGACCTCCTCCTCCAATCACAGATGCCAGTCTTTTGCCAATCCGATTCACTTCATGTGATATCAAGAAACGACTGAAGGCACTGGATACTGCAAAGGCTATGGGCCCTGACAACATCCCGGCTGTAGTACTGAAGACCTGTGCTCCAGAACTAGCCACGCCCCTAGCCAAGCTGTTCCAGTATAGCTACAACACTGGCAATGTGGAAAATTACCCAGCTATGTCCTGTGCACAAAAAGCAGGACAAATCCAACTTGGCCAATTACCGCCCTATCAGTCTACTCTCAACATCAGCAAAGTGATGGATGGTGTCGTCGACAGTGCTATCAAGTAGCACTTGTTCAGCAATAACCACAACTTGAGTACTCTGTGCAGTTCTGGTCACCTCATTACAGAAAGGATGTAATTGCACTAGAGAGGCTACAGAGGAGATTTATGGGGATGTTTCCAGGACAGAAAAAATGCAGCAATGAGGAAAGATTGGATAGGATAGGGTTGTTCTCTTTGGAACAGAGAAGGCTCAGGGGAGATCTAATTGAAATGTACAAGATTTTGAGGGCCCTGGATAGAGTGGAGGTGAAGGGTCTATTCACCTGAGCAGAAAGGTCAGTGACAAGGGGCTATAGATTTTAAGTGATTGGTAGAAAAATTAGAAAGGAGATGAGGAAAAAGAAATTTCGCCCAGAGGCTGGTGGGGGTCTGGAACTCACTGCTTGAAAGGGTAATTGAAGCAGAAACCCTCAACTCATTCAAAATGAGTCTGGATTTGCACCTCAAGTGCCGTAATATGCAGGGCTACGGACCAAATGCTGGAAGGTGGGATTAGAATGGGTGGATTGTTTTTCGGCTGGCACAGACACGTTGGGCCAAGTGGCCTCTCTCTATGCTTTAAACTTTCTAGGATTCTATAACCTGCTCAGTGAAGCTGAGCCACTCGGCTCCTGACCTCATTACAGCCTTGGTCCAAACGTAGACAAAAGAGGTGAGGTGAGAGTGACTGCCCTTGACATCAAGGCAGCATTTGAACAAGTATGGCATCAAGGAGCCCTAATAAATCTGGAGTCAATGGGAATCGGGGAATATTCTCCGCTGGTTAGAGTCATACCAAGCGCAAAGGAAGATGGTTTTGGTTGTTGGAGGTCAATCATCTCAGTCCCAGAACACCACTGCAGGAGTTTCTCAGGGTAGTGTCCTAGGACCAACCATCCTCAGCTGCTTCATCAATGACCTTCCATCCATTATTAGGTCAGAAGTGGGGATGTTCGCTGATAATTGCACAATGTTTGTCATTCACAAGTCCTCAGATACTGAAGTAGCTTGTGTCCATATGCAGCAAGATCTGCATATGGAAGAAAATGGGCTTATCAGTGATAGGCAACATGGTTTTGTGCAGGGAAGGTCATGTCTTACCAACTTAATAGAATTCTTTGAGGAAGTGACAAAGTTGATTGATGAGGGAAGGGCCGTAGATGTCATATACATGGACTTCAGTAAGGCGTTTGATAAGGTTCCCCATGGTAGGCTGATGGAGAAAGTGAAGTCGCATGGGGTCCAGGGTGTACTAGCTAGATGGATAAAGAACTGGCTGGGCAACAGGAGACAGAGAGTAGCAGTGGAAGGGAGTTTCTCAAAATGGAGACGTGTGACCAGTGGTGTTCCACAGGGATCCGTGCTGGGACCACTGTTGTTTGTGATATACATAAATGATTTGGAGGAAAGTATAGGTGGTCTGATTAGCAAGTTTGCAGACGACACTAAGATTGGTGGAGTAGCAGATAGTGAAGGGGACTGTCAGAGAATACAGCAGAATATAAATAGATTGGAGAGTTGGGCAGAAAAATGGCAGATGGAGTTCAATCAGGGTAAATGCGAGGTGATGCATTTTGGAAGATCCAATTCAAGAGTGAATTATACAGTAAATGGAAAAGTCCTGGGGAAAATTGATGTGCAGAGAGATTTGGGTGTTCAGGTCCATTGTTCCCTGAAGGTGGCAACGCAGGTCAATAGAGTGGTCAAGAAGGCATACGGCATGCTTTCCTTCATCGGACGGGGTATTGAGTACAAGGGTTGGCAGGTCATGTTACAGTTGTATAGGACTTTGGTTCGGCCACATTTGGAATACTGCGTGCAGTTCTGGTCGCCACATTACCAAAAGGATGTAGATGCTTTGGAGAGGGTGCAGAGGAGGTTCACCAGGATGTTGCCTGGTATGGAGGGCGCCAGCTATGAAGAGAGGTTGAGCAGATTAGGATTATTTTCATTAGAAAGACGGAGGTTGAGGGGGGACCTGATTGAGGTGTACAAAATCATGAGAGGTATAGACAGGGTGGATAGCAAGAAGCTTTTTTCCAGAGTGGGGGATTCAATTACTAGGGGTCACGAGTTCAAAGTGAGAGGGGAAAAGTTTAAGGGGGATATGCGTGGAAAGTTCTTTACGCAGAGGGTGGTGGGTGCCTGGAACGCGTTGCCAGCGGAGGTGGTAGACGCGGGCACGATAGCGTCTTTTAAGATGTATCTAGACAGATACATGAATGGGCAGGAAGCAAAGAGATACAGACCCTTAGAAAATAGGCGACATGTTTAGATAGAGGATCTGGATCGGCGCAGGCTTGGAGGGCACAAGGGCCTGTTCCTGTGCTGTAATTTTCTTTGTTCTTTGTTCTTTGGACAACATCTAAGCTTGGGTTGATGAGTGACAAGTAACATTCACGCCACACAAGTGCAATGATCATCTCAAACAAGAATCTAAACATCCCCTTTGATATTCAATGGCATTTCCATCACTGAATCCCCCACTATCAGCATCCTGGGGGGGTTACCATTGACCAGAAACTGAACTAGAGCAGTCACATTAATACCGTGGCTACAAGAGCGGGTTAGAGGCTAGGAATTCTGCAGTGAGTAACTCTCCTCCTGACTCCCCAAAGCCTGTCCACCATCTACAAGGCACAAGTCAGGAGTGTTGCAGAATACTCTCCACTTGCCTGGATGGGCAAGCTCCATCAACACTCAAGAAGCTTGACACCATCCAGGGCAAACCAGCCCACTTGATTGGCACCCCATCCACCACCTTCAACATTTACTCCCTTCATCACCAATGCATAGTCGCAGCAGTGTGTACCATCAACAAGATGCACTGCAGCAAATCACCAAGGCTCCTTCGATAGCACCTTCCAAACCTGTGACCTCGACCACCTAGAAGGACAAGGGTTGCATGGGAACACCTGCAAGTTCCCCTGACTTGGAACTATATCGAGGTTCCTTTGCTGTCGCTGAGTCAAAATTCCCTTCCTAACAACACTGTTGGTGTACCTACACCCCAAGGACTGCAACGGTTCAAGAAGGCAGCTTGCCACCATCTTCTCAAGGGCAATTAGGCCTGGGCATTAAATGCTGGCCTAGCCAAAGGCACCCACATCCCATGAAAGAATAAAAGAAAAGAAAAAAATACTGTGCTGGGCAGAAACCTGACAGAAGGGACTCAAACATGGCGTTCCAGGAAAGTTGGGAACGGATTTGGGAGGTGACAACACATTCAAGGACTTTGGAGAGGAATGTGAGGTTGGAGTTGGGAGTTTGCAAGGGTGGTGGGGTCAATAGTTTTTTTTTTTTTGAGGAGAGTAAAGCGTGGCTACCCGCCCTGAACCCGGCCAGACCCAACGACGTGTCGGATTTGGGTCGGGTCGGATCTCTCTTCCGGTTCCAGCATTAGGGCTGAGCTTGGGTCGGGCTGGACGTTGTCAGTGCTGCCTTGCTCTGGGAAGTAATCTTCAAATGAACATTCAGGACATCAAGGCGGGAAACGTGCAGTCCGGACTCCACACTTTGCAGTAAAGCCTGGCTACCCGACCAAACTCGACTACATGTGTCGGGTTCGGGTCGGGTCGGGTCAGGTCGGGCATTAAAAAAAATTAAAGGACTCGGGCCCAGGTTGGGTTCGGGTTGGCTGTTGTCGGGTCGGGACCGGGTTGGGTTTTAATTTTATACCCGAACCAGGCTTTAGAGGAGAGGGGTGATGACTGCAGATTTAAAGGAGAGACAGACAACACCTGAAGAGAGGGAACCATTTACAATATCTGCTAACATGGAGACCAGGAGGGGAAGTTGAGTGAGCAGTTTAGTGGGAATAGGATCGAGGGAATAGGAGGTGCGTCTCATAGGCAAGATGAGCTCAGAGAGGGCATGAGGAGAGATGGGAGAGAAATTGGAGAAACATGTGAGTTCAGAGCTAGGGCAGGGGGGACTATTATAGGAAGTTGGGCCAGATGGGCTAGTAGAAGGGAAGGAAGCTGCAGAGACAGCTGATCAGATAGTCTCGATCTTAGTGACAAAGTTCATGACCTCCTCGCACTTATTCTTGGAAATGAGGGTGGAGGGGACAGGGGAGAGGGGTTTAAGAAAATGGTTTGCAGTCAAGAAAAGAAGACTGGGGTTATCTTGGCATTCCAAGATGATCCTGGAATATTGAGCAGTTTTAGCAGACGAGGGCAGGACCTGATAGATTTTTAAGTTGTCCAGCCAGATCTGGCGGTGGATGGCTAAATCAGTTGTCTGCCGCATCTTTTCAAGTCTGCGTCCTTTGGACTTAAGGGAGCAGAGATGAGGGCTGTACTTGGTGGAGCTGCCAGGTGAGAGAGACTCATCTTTTTGTTGGGAACAAAGAAAATTACAGCACAGGAACAGGCCCTTCTGCCCTCCAAGCCTGCGCCGATCCAGATCCTCTATCTAAACATGACGCCTATTTTCTAAGGGTCTGTATCTCTTTACTTCCTGCCCATTCATGTATCTGTCTAGATACATCTTAAAAGACGTTATCGTACCCGCGTCTACCACCTCCGCTGGCAACGCGTTCCAGGCACCCACCACCCTCTGCGTAAAGAACTTTCCACGCATATCCCCCCTAAACTTTTCCCCTCTCACTTTGAACTCGTGACCCCTAGTAATTGAATCCCTCACTCTGGGGAAAAAGCTTCTTGCTATCCAACCTGTCTATACCTCTCATGATTTTGTACACCTCAATCAGGTCCCCCCTCAACCTCCGTCTTTCTAATGAAAATAATCCGAATCTGCTCAACCTCTCTTCATAGCTAGCGCCCTCCATACCAGGCAACATCCTGGTAAACCTCCTTTAGAAGTTTTAGAACATTACAGCGCAGTGCAGGCCCTTCGGCCCTCGATGTTGCGCCGACCTGTGAAGCCATCTGACCGACACTATTCCATTTTCATCCATATGTCTATCCAATGTCCACTTAAACGCCCTTAAAGTTGGCGAATCTACTACTGCTGCAGGCAGGGCGTTCCACGCCCTTACTACTCTCTGAGTAAAGAAACTACCTCTCACATGTGTCCTATATCTATCACCCCTCAACTTGAAGCTATGTCCCCTCGTGTTTGCCATCACCATCCGAGGAAAAAGACGCTCACTATCCACCCTATCTAACCCTCTGATTATCTTGTATGTCTCTATTAAGTCACCTCTCCTCCTCCTTCTCTCCAACGAAAACAACCTCAAGTCCCTCAGCCTTTCCTCGTAAGGCCTTCCCTCCATACCAGGCAACATCCTAGTAAATCTCCTCTGCACCCTTTCCATAGCTTCCACATCCTTCCTATAATGCGGTGACCAGAACTGCACGCAATACTCCAGGTGCGGTCTCACCAGAGTTTTGTACAGCTGCAGCATGACCTCGTGGCTCCGAAACACGACCCCCCTACTAATAAAAGCTAACACACCATATGCCTTCTTAACAGCCCTATTAACCTGGTTAGCAACCTTCAGGGATTTATGCATCTGGACACCAAGATCTCTCTGTTCATCGACACTACCAAGAATCTTCCCATTAGCCCAGTACTCTGCATTCCTGTTACTCCTTCCAAAGTGAATCACCTCACACTTTTCCGCATTAAACTCCATTTGCCATCTCTCAGCCCAGCTCTGCAGCCTATCTATGTCTCTCTCTACCCTACAACATCCTTCGGCACTATCCAGAACTCCACCGACCTTAGTGTCATCTGCAAATTTACTAACCCACCCTTCTACACCCTCTTCCAGGTCATTTATAAAAATGACAAACAGCAGTGGCCCCAAAACAGATCCTTGCGGTACACCACTAGTAACTAAACTCCAGGATGAACATTTGCCATCAACCACCACCTTCTTTCAGCTAGCCAATTTCTGATCCAAAGCTCTAAATCACCTTCAACCCCATACTTCCGTATTTTCTGCAATAGCCTACCGTGGGGAACCTTATCAAACGCCTTACTGAAATCCATATACACCACATCCACTGCTTTACCCTCATCCACATGTTTGGTCACCTTCTCGAAAAACTCAATAAGGTTTGTGAGGCACGACCAACTCATCACAAAACCATGCTGACTATCTCTAATGAACTTATTCTTTTCAAGATGATTATAAATCCTGTCTCTTATAACCTTTTCCAACATTTTACCCACAACCGAAGTAAGGCTCACAGGTCTATAATTACCAGGGCTGTCTCTACTCCCCTTCTTGAACAAGGGGACAACATTTGCAATCCTCCAGTCTTCCTGCACTATTCCTGTCGACAATGACGACATAAAGATCAAGGACAAAGGCTCTGCAATCTCCTCCCGAGCTTCCCAGAGAATCCGAGGATAAATCCCATCTGGCCCAGGGGACTTATCGATTTTCACACTTTCCAAAATTGCTAACACCTCCTCCTTGTGAACCTCAATCCCATCTAGCCTCGTAGCCTGAATCTCAGTATTCTCAACAACATTTTCTTTCTCTACTGTAAATACTGACGCAAAATATTCATTTAACACTTCCCCTATCTCCTCTGATTCCACACACAACTTCCCACTACTATCCTTGATTGGCCCTAATCGAACTCTAGTCATTCTTTTATTCCTGATATACCTATAGAAAGCCTTAGGGTTTTCCCTGATCCTATCTGCCAATGACTTCTCGTGTCCTCTCCTTGCTCTTCTTAGCTCTCCCTTTAGATCCTTCCTGGCTAGCTTGTAGCTCTCAAGCGCCCTAACTGAGCCTTCACGTCTCATCCTAACATAAGCCTTCTTCTTCCTCTTGACAAGCGCTTCAACTTCTTTAGTAAACCACGGCTCCCTCGCTCGACAACTTCCTCCCTGCCTCACAGGTACATACTTATCAAGGACACGCAGTAGCTGCTCCTTGAATAAGCTCAACATTTCGATTGTTCCCATCCCCTGCAGTTTCCTTCCCCATCCTACGCATCCTAAATCTTGCCTAATCGCTTCATAATTTCCTTTCCCGCAGTTATAATTCTTGCCCTGCGGTATATACCTGTCCCTGCCCATCACTAAGGTAAACCTAACCGAATTGTGATCACTATCACCAAAGTGCTCACCTACATCTAAATCTAACACCTGGCCGGGTTCATTTCCCAGTACCAAATCCAATGTGGCATCGCCCCTGGTTGGCCTGTCTACATACTGTGTCAGAAAACCCTCCTGCACACACTGGACAAAAACTGACCCATCTAAAGTACTCGAACTATAGTATTTCCAGTCGATATTTGGAAAGTTAAAGTCCCCCATAACAACTACCCTGTTACTCTCACCCCTGTCGAGAATCATCTTCGCTATCCTTTCCTCTACATCTCTGGAACTATTCGGAGGTCTATAAAAGACTCCCAACAGGGTAACCTCACCTCTCCTGTTTCTAACCTCAGCCCATACTATCTCAGTAGACAAGTCCTCAAACGTCCTTTCTGTCGCTGTAATACTCTCCTTGATTAACAATGCCACACCCCCCCCTCTTTTACCATCTTCTCTGTTCTTGCTGAAACATCTAAATCCCGGAATCTGCAACATCCATTCCTGCCCCTGCTCTACCCATGTCTCCGAAATGGCCACTACATCGAGATCCCAGGTACCAACCCATGCTGCAAGCTCACCCACCTTATTCCGGATGCTCCTGGCGTTGAAATAGACACACTTTAAACCAGGTTCTTGCTTGCCAGTGCCCTCTTGCGTCCTTGTAACCATATCCCTGACCTCACTACTCTCAACATCCTGTACACTGGCACTACAATTTAGGTTCCCATTCCCCTGCTGAATTAGTTTAAACCCCCCCGAAGAGCACTAGCAAACCTCCCCCCCAGGATATTGGTACCCCTCTGGTTCAGGTGAAGACCATCCTGTTTGTAGAGGTCCCACCTACCCCAGAAAGAGCCCCAATTATCCAGGAAACCAAAACCCTCCCTCCTGCACCATCCCTGCAGCCACGTGTTCAACTCCTCTCTCTCCCTATTCCTCGCTTCGCTATCACGTGGCACGGGCAACAACCCAGAGATAACAACTCTGTTTGTTCTCGCTCTAAGCTTCCACCCTAGCTCCCTGAATTTCTGTCTTAAATCCCCATCTCTCTTCCTACCTATGTCGTTGGTGCCTATGTGGACCACGACTTGGGGCTGCTCCCCCTCCCCATTAAGGATCCCAAAAACACGATCCGAGACATCACGAACCCTGGCACCTGGGAGGCAACATACCAACCGTGAGTCTCTCTCGTTCCCACAGAACCTCCTATCTGTTCCCCTAACTATGGAGTCCCCAATGACTAATGTTCTGCTCCTCTTCCCCCTTCCCTTCTGAGCAACAGGGACAGACTCTGTGCCAGATATCTGTACCCCATTGCTTACCCCTGGTAAGTCGTCCCCCGCAACTGTATCCAAAACGGTATACCTGTTGTTGAGGGAAACGGCCACAGGGGATCCCTGCACTGCCTGCTGGTTCCCTCTCCTTCCCCTGACGGTAACCCATCTACCTACTTCTTTTACCTGAGGTGTGACTACCTCCCCATAACTCCTCTCAATAACCTCCTCCGCCTCCCGAATGATCCGAAGTTCATCCAGCTCCCTAACGCGGTTCTCGAGGAGCTGGAGTTGGGTGCACTTCCCACAGATGCAGTCAGCAGGGACACTCTTGGTGACCCTTACCTCCCACATTCTGCAGGAGGAACATACAACTGCCTTAACCTCCATTCCCACTATTCTAAATTCCCAACAAATCTACTGAAAAGCCCTCTCCAAAGCATCCACATCCTTTTGGTAATGTGGCGACCAGAACTGCACGCAGTATTCCAAATGTGGCCGAACCAAAGTCCTATACAACTGTAACATGACCTGCCAACTCTTGTACTCAATACCCCGTCCGATGAAGGAAAGCATGCCGTATGCCTTCTTGACCACTCTATTGACCTGCGTTGCCACCTTCAGGGAACAATGGACCTGAACACCCAAATCTCTCTGTACATCAATTTTCCCCAGGACTTTTCCATTTACTGTATAGTTCACTCTTGAATTGGATCTTCCAAAATGCATCACCTCGCATTTACCCTGATTGAACTCCATCTGCCATTTCTCTGCCCAACTCTCCAGTCTATCTATATTCTGCTGTATTCTCTGACAGTCCCCTTCACTATCTGCCACTCCACTAATCTTAGTGTCGTCTGCAAACTTGCTAATCAGACCACCTAGACTTTCCTCCAAATCATTTATGTATATCACAAACAACAGTGGTCCCAGCACAGATCCTTGTGGAACACCACTGGTCACACGTCTCCATTTTGAGAAACTCCCTTCCACTGCTACTCTGTCTCCGATTGCCCAGCCAGTTCCTAATCCATCTAGCTAGTACACCCTGGACCCCATGCGCCTTCACTTTCTCCATCAGCCTACCATGGGGAACCTTATCAAACGCCTTACTGAAGTCCATGTATATGACATCTACAGCCCTTCCCTCATCAATCAACTTTGTCACTTCCTCAAAGAATTCTATTAAGTTGGTAAGACATGACCTTCCCTCCACAAAACCATGTTGCCTATCACTGATCAGCCCATTTTCTTCCAAATGGGAATAGATCCTATCCCTCAGTAACTTCTCCAGCAGCTTCCCTCCCACTAACGTCAGGCTCACCGGTCTATAATTACCTGGATTATCCCTGCTACCCTTCTTAAACAAGGGGGCAACATTAGCAATTCTCCAGTCCTCCGGGACCTCACCCGTGTTTAAGGATGCTGCAAAGATATCTGTTAAGGCCCCAGCTATTTCCTCTCTCGCTTCCCTCAGTAACCTGGGATAGATCCCATCCGGACCTGGGGACTTGTCCACCTTAATGCCTTTTAGAATACCCAACACTTCCTCCCTCCTTATGCCGACTTGACCTAGAGTAATCAAACATCTGTTCCTAACCTCAACATCCTTCATGTCCCTCTCCTCGGTGAATACCGATGCAAAGTACTCGTTTAGAATCTCACCCATTTTCTCTGACTCCACGCATAACTTTCCTCCTTTGTCCTTGAGTGGGCCAATCCTTTCTCTAGTTACCCTCCTGCTCCTTATATATGAATAAAAGGCTTTGGAATTTTCCTTAACCCTGTTTGCTAAAGATATTTCATGACCCCTTTTAGCCCTCTTAATTCCTCGTTTCAGATTGGTCCTACATTCCCGATATTCTTTCAAAGCTTCGTCTTTCTTCAGCCACCTAGACCTTATGTTTGCTTCCTTTTTCCTCTTAGCTAGTCTCACAATTTCACCTGTCATCCATGGTTCCCTCACCTTGCCATTTCTATCCCTCATTTTCACAGGAACATGTCTCTCCTGAACGCTAATCAACCTCTCTTGAAAAGCCTCCCACATATCACATGTGGATTTACCTTCAAACAGCTGCTCCCAATCTACATTCCCCAGCTCCTGCCGAATTTTGGTATAGTTGGCCTTCCCCCAATTTAGCACTCTTCCTTTAGGACCACTCTCGTCTTTGTCCATGAGTATTTTAAAGCTTACGGAATTGTGATCACTATTCCCAAAGTAGTCCCCTACTGAATCTTCAACCACCTGGCCGGGCTCATTCCCCAACACCAGGTCCAGTATGGCCCCTTCCCGAGTTGGACTATTTACATACTGCTCTAGAAAACCTCCTGGATGCTCCTTACAAATTCTGCTCCATCTGGACCTCTAACACTAAGTGAATCCCAGTCAATGTTGGGAAAACTAAAATCTCCTATCACCACCACCCTGTTGCTCCTACATCTTTCCATAATCTGTTTACATATTTGTACCTCTATCTCACGCTCGCTGTTGGGAGGCCTATAGTGCAGCCCCAACATTGTTACTGCACCCTTCCTATTTCTGAGTTCTGCCCATATTGCCTCACTGCTCGAGTCCTCCATAGTGCCCTCCTTCAGCACAGCTGTGATATCCTCTTTGACCAGTAATGCAACTCCTCCACCCCTTTTACCTCCCTCTCTATCCCGCCTGAAGCATCGATATCCTGGGATATTTAGTTGCCAATCATGCCCTTCCCTCAACCAAGTCTCAGTAATAGCAATAACATCATACTCCCAGGTACTAATCCAAGCCCTAAGTTCATCTGCCTTACCTACTACACTTCTTGCGCTAAAACAAATGCACCTCAGACCACCAGTCCCTTTGCGTTCATCATCTGCTCCCTGCCTACTCTTCCCCTTAGTCACGCTGACTTCATTATCTAGTTCCTTACAGGCTTTCGTTACTACCTCCTTACTGTCCACTGACCTCCTCATTTGGTTCCCATCCCCCTGCCACATTAGTTTAAACCCTCCCCAACAGCGTTCGCAAAAGCACTCCCAAGGACATTGGTTCCAGTCCAGCCCAGGTGTAGACCGTCCAATTTGTAATAGTCCCACCTCCCCCAGAACCGGTCCCAATGTCCCAAAAATCTGAACCCCTCCTTCCTGCACCATCTCTCAAGCCACGCATTCATCCTGACTATTCTTTCATTTCTACTCTGACTATCACGTGGCACTGGTAGCAATCCTGAGATTACTACCTCTGAGGTTCTACTTTTTAACTTGGCACCTAACTCCCTAAATTCTGCTTGTAGGACCTCATCCCGTTTTTTACCTGCATCGTTGGTGCCTATGTGCACAATGACAACTGGCTGTTCACCATCCCCCTTCAGAATGTTCTGCAGCCGATCTGAGACATCCCTGACCCGTGCACCTGGGAGGCAACATACCATTCGGGAGTCTCGTTTTCGACCACAGAACCGCCTATCTACTCCCCTTCCAATTGAATCCCCGATGACTAGAGCACTTCCACTCTTTTTCCCGCCCTTCCGAACATCAGAGCCAGCCACGGTGCCATGAACCTGGCTACTGCTACCTTCCCCTGGTGAGCCATCTCCCTCAACAGTATCCAAAATGGTATAAAAACAAGAAATGCTGGAATCACTCAGCAGGTCTGGCAGCATCTGTGGAAAGAGAAGCAGAGTTAACGTTTCGGGTCAGTGACCCTTCTTCGGAACTGACAAATATTAGAAAAGTCACAGATTATAAACAAGTGAGGTGGGGGTGGGGCAAGAGATAACAAAGGAGAAGGTGCAGATTGGACCAGGCCACATAACTGACCAAAAGGTCACGGAGAACAGGCAAACAATATGTTAATGGTGTGTTGAAAGACAAAGCATTAGTACAGATTAGGTGTGAATACACTGAATATTGAACAGCAGCAAGTGCAAACCTGAAGAAAAACAACCTGAAAAAAACAGTGGGTAAGCAAACTGAACAAACTAAGATGAAATGAAATAAATGCAAAAAAAGATTGTAAAAAAATGTAAAAAGGAAGAAAAAATAACTAAAAATGAAAGTAAAATGGGGGGCTGTCATGCTCTGAAATTATTGAACTCAATGTTCAGTCCGGCAGGCTGTAGTGTGCCTAATCGGTAGATGAGATGCTGTTCCTCGAGCTTGCGTTGATGTTCACTGGTCAACCTGCTCAACCTTTCCTCATAAGAAAACCTCTTCATCCCAGGAATTAGCCTAGTGAACCTTCTTTGAACTGCTTCCAATGCAAGTATATCCCTCTTTAAGTAAGGAGACCAAAACTGTACACGGTACTCGAGGTGTAATCTCACCAATGCCCAGTACATTTGCAGCAAGACTTCCCTAGTTTTATACTCCATCTGCCTTGCAATAAAGACCAACATTCCATTTGTCTTCCTAATTACCTGCTGTACCTGCATGCTAATTTTTTGTGGTTGATGTACAAGGACACCCAGATCCTTTTGTACTGCAGCATTCTGCAGTCTCTTTCCATTTAAATGTGAGACATTGCTCGAATTGAAGGGCACGGGTGTCAAAGACAATTATCAGACTACTTATCCAACATCAAGTAGTAAATGAGCAGAAATTTCCTCCAATTAAATATTGGGAAAACTGAAGCCATAGTTTTTGGGCCCCGCTCCAAACTCCGTTCCCTAGCTACTGACTCCAGCCCTCTCCCTGGCAACAGTCTGAGATTAAGCCAGTCTGTTCATAATCTTGATGCCAAGTTTGACCCTGAGATGAGCTTCTGACCTCACATTCGTGCCATCAATAGACTGCCTGTTTCCACCTCTGTAACATCGCCTGACTTCACCCCTGTCTCAGCTCATTTGCTGCTGAAACCCTCATTCATGCCTTCGTTACCTCGAGATTTAACTATTCCAACACACTCCTGGGTGGTCTCCTACATTCCACTCCAAGTAAACTTGAGGTCATCCAAAACTCTACTGCCTGTGTTTTATTTCACGCTTGGTCCCGTTCACCTATCAGCCTTGTGCTCGCTGACCGACATTGGCTCCTGGTCAAGCAATGTCTTGATTTTAAAATACTTATCCTTGTTTTCACATCTCTCCACGGCCTCTCCCCCTTCATTTCTCCATAATCTCCTCCAGCCCCACAACCCTCTGAGATAACGAAGAACAGGCCATTCGGCCCTCCAAGCCTGCGCCGATCTTGATGCCTGCCTAAACTAAAACTTTCTGCACTTCCGGGGTCCGTATCCCTCTATTCCCATCCTATTCATGTATTTGTCAAGATGCCTCTTAAACGTCGCTATTGTACCTGCTTCCACCACCTACCCTGGCAGCAAGTTCCAGGCACTCACCACCCTCTGTGCAAAGAACTTGCTTCGCACATCCCCTCTAAACTTTGCCCCTCTCACCTTAAACCTATGTCCCCTAGTAACTGACTCTTCCACCCTGGGAAAAAGCTTCTGACTATCCACTCTGTCCATGCCACTCATAACTTTGTAAACCTCAATCATGTCGCCCCTCCACCCTCTGTCGTTCCAGTGAAAACAATCCGAATTTATCCAACCTCTCCTCATAGCTAATGCCCTCCAGACCAGGCAACATCCTGGTAAACCTCTTCTGTACCCTCTCCAAAGCCTCCACGTCCTTCTGGTAGTGTGGCGACCAGATTTGCACGCAATATTCAAAGTGTGGCCTAACTAAAGTTCTGTACAGCTGCAGCATGACTTGCCAATTGTCATACTCTATGCCCCGACTGATGAAGGCAAGCATGCCGTATGCCTTCTTGACTACCTTATCCACCTGCATTGCCACTTTCAGTGACCTGTGGACCTGTACGCCCAGATCTCTCTGCCTGTCAATACTCCGAAGGGTTCTGCCATTTACTGTATACTTCCCACCTGCATTAGACCTTCCAAAATGCATTATCTCACATTTGTCCGAATTAAACTCTATCTGCCATTTCTCCGCCCAAGTCTCCAACCGATCTATATCCTGCTGTATCCTCATCACTATCCGCAACTCCACCAATGTTTGTGTCGTTCGCAAACTAACTAATCAGACCAGCTACATTTTCCTCCAAATCATTTATATATACTACAAAGAGCAAAGGTCCCAGCACTGATCCCTGCGGAACACCACTAGTCACATCCCTCCATTCAGAAAAGCACCCTTCCACTGCTACCCTCTGTCTTCTATGACTGAGCCAGTTCTGTATCCATCTTGCCAGCTCACCTCTGATCCCGTGTGACTTCACCTTTGTACCAGTCTGCCACGAGGGACCTTGTCAAAGGCTTTACTGACGTCCATATAGATAACATGCACTGCCCTTCCTTCATCAATCATCTTTGTCACTTCCTCAAAAAACACAATCAAGTTAGTGAGACACTCCTCCCCTTCACAAAACCATGCTGCCTCTCGCTAATAAGTTCATTTGTTTCCAAATGGGAGTAGATCCTGTCCCGAAGAATCCTCTCTAATAATTTCCCTACCACTGACGTAAGGCTCACCGGCCTATTATTTCCTGGATTATCTTTGCTACCCTTCTTAAACAAAGGAACAACATTGGCTATTCTCCAGTCCTCTGGGACCTCACCTGTAGCCAATGAGGATGCAAAGATTTCTGTCAAGGCCCCAGCATTTTCTTCCCTTGCCTCCCTCAGTATTCTGGGGTAGATCCCATCAGGCCCTGGGGACTTATCTACCTTAATGCTTTGCAAGACACCCAACACCACCTCTTTTTTGATAATGAGATGACTGAGACTATCTACACTCCCTTCCCTAGGCTCATCATCCACCAAGTCCTTCTCTTTGGTAAATACTGATGCAAAGTACTCATTTAGTACCTCGCCCATTTCCTCTGGCTGCACACTTAGGTTCCCTTCTCTGTCCTTGAGTGGGCCAACCCTTTCCCTAGTTACCCTCTTGCTCTTTATATACGTATAAAAAGCCTTGGGATTTTCCTTAATCCTGTTTGCCAATGACTTTTCATGACCCCTTTTAGCCCTCCTGACTCCTTGCTTAAGTTTCTTCCTACTGTCTTTATATTCCTCAAGGGATTCGTCTGTTCCCAGCCTTCCAGCCCTTACGAATGCTTCCTTTTTCTTTTTGACGAGGCTCACAATATCCTGCGTTATCCAAGGTTCCCGAAACTTGCCAAACTTATCCTTCTTCCTCACAGGAACATGCTGGTCCTGGATTCTAATCAACTGACGTTTGAAAGACTCCCACATGTCAGATGTTGATTTACCCTCAAACAACCGCCCCCAATCTAAATTCTTCAGTTCCTGCCTAATATTGTTATAATTAGCCTTCCCCCAATTTAGCACCTTCACCCAAGGGCTACTCTTATCCTTATCCACAAGGACCTTAATACTTATGGAATTATGGTCACTGTTCCCAAAATGCTCCCCTACTGAAACTTCTCCCACCTGGCCGGGCTCATTCCCCAATACCAGGTCCAGTACGGCCCCTTCCCTCGTTCGACTATCTACATATTGTTTCAAGATATCTGCCCTTATCTAATTTTGGGCCTCTTGTGCATCCCTGATTTTAATTACTCCACCATTGGTGGCCGTGACGTTTAGTTACCTAGGCCCCAAGCCCTGGCGTACCCTCCCCACACCTCTCTGCCTCTCCACTTCACTTTCCTCCTTAAAGACACTCCTTAAAACCTAACTTTAACCAAGCTTTTGGTCACCTGATCTCATATCTCCTTTTGTGGCTTAGTGTCATGCTTTGTTTTATGATGCTCCTGTGAAGCACCTTGGGCGTTTTATTACATTAAAGGCGTTATATAAACATAAGTGCTTTATCCTTTTCATGCTCTTGTTATGGTAAATCATGCCATCCACCTTCAATGTCACACTTTTTTTGAGCTCCTTGGAACAGGGGCGGCACAGTGATGCAGTGGTTAGCACCGCAGTCTCACTGCTCCAGTGACCCGGGTTCGGTTCTGGGTACTGCCTGTGCAGAGTTTGCAACTTCTCCCTGTGACCGTGTGGGTTTCCGTCGGGTGCTCCGGTTTCCTCCCACATGTCAAAGACTTCAGGTTGATAGGTAAATTGGCCACTGTAAAAAAAAAAAAAAAAAAAAATTGCCCCTAGTGTAGGTAGGTGGTAGGAGAATTGAGGGAAGGTGGGGATGTGAGAGGGAAAAAGGGATTAATGTAAGATCAGTATAAATGGGTGGTTGATGGTCGGCGCAGACTCGGTGGGCTGAAGGGCTTGTTTCGTGCTGTATCTCTCTCTGCCTCTATCTTTGCATGGTTCCATTTCTACCTATTTAAGTGCAATACGCAACTCTAGCAATGTCTTCTCTTCGTTCCCCTGCACCTCTAGGATCCACCAAGAACACTTGCAATATTGTGTTCAGTTCTGGTCGCCTCATTATAGGAAGGATGTGGAAGCTTTAGAGAGGGTGCAGAGGAGATTTACCAGAATGCTGCCTGATCTGGAGGGCATGTCTTACGAAGACACAGTGGCGCAGTGGTTAGCACCGCAGCCTCACAGCTCCAGGGACCCGGGTTCGATTCTGGGTACTACCTATCAACCTGCAAGTCTTTGGCTGTGGGAGGAAATCGGAGCACCTGGCGAAAACCCACGTGGTCACAGGGAGAACTTGCAAACTCCGCACAGGCAGTACCCAGAATCGAACCCGGGTCCCTGGAGCTGTGAGGCTGTAGTGCTAACCACTGCGCCACTGTGCCGCCCCAAGTTGTGCAGTTGATCTTGCTCTTGAAATAAGAGTCCTTTCCAATACCTTGTTTCATACTCTCATCTGCTTAAATAATCAGGACTGAATATGTAATGTCGGCGTATAAACAGGAAATGCTGGAAATACAGAGTGGGTCGAGCAGCAGCTGTGGAGAGAGGAACCATTAATATTTCACATTGATGGCCTTGCATCGGGTCATAGAGTCCTTACAGCACAGAAGGTGACCATTCAGACCATCGAGTCCATGCCAGCTCTCATGCCAGCAATCCAGTCAGTCCCAATTCTCTGCTGTATCCCTGTAGCTCTGAAACATTAACTCTGTTTCTCTCTCCACAGATGCTGACTGACCTGCTGAGTATTTCCAGCATTTTCTGTTTATATTTCAGATTTCCAGCATCTGCCTTTGTATGTGTGATTTTAGCCATGCTTTTACTGGCTAAGAAGTGGAGTTGCTTTGGAATTTAATTCTGGTACTTAATTACTCAGTGCGGTGAAATGGAAGAGTCACCAACGTTATGGTGTATGCTGTTCACAGTTGTGGATTGTTTTCTTTATTCTTCTAGTTCCTAAGATATGAGTCATTGTCACACACTGGTGGGGCTGTTACTTTCACAGCTACTGGATGGTACAAACAGTTAGGAGTGAGCTGTTGCATTCATATTACTTCGCAGCAGCAGAAAACAAGCAAGTAATTCTGTGAGGGAAACTATACTTCCCCGACGGACTGCAGCAATCAGTGGGAAGTAGTCATGAACTCCTCCTGGATTGATGATTGATGTAAAGCTTGTTTTATATGCCCTGGAAACTTCTTTTATTTTGGTTCAACAGATGACCGACTAAAAGCCTGGCGACCAAAACCAGTTCTGCTGTGGGTCAGGTAGTGCCTCTTCATGATCACATGACTCTTGATATGGATGCGGTCCTGTCAGACTTTGTTCGGTCCACGGGGGCAGAACCTGGTCTGGCAAGAGACCTGTTGGAAGGTGAGTTAATTACTGTAGAACAAATATTGTTAACTGTTACATGATGTGTAATCTTTAGTGAAGAAGGGTAGAATATTTTTGCATTGCACATTTTTCCCAATATCCTTTGTCATATTCAATATTATTTCTAATGTTTAGAATTTCTTTACCTAACTATGATACTGGAGCATAGCTTCTGATTGGCTATAGGCAGAGTTGTTTACTATACTGCCATATTAACATGTTACAATACAGAACATTGCTAATTTTACCAGTTGGTCATATTCTGCAAAAGTACAGAAGACATTTATTCTTTGAAGCTGCTTTACAGTAGTCAGAATTTGTATCTCTGTATCTGTAACTTCGAAATTAAATGTTTAATCTTAGTTCCATTCTTGATTCTACTTGAAGATATTGACATCTTCACAGCAGAGGTCTGTTTATGAAAATGCAGTTTGTATATTGAAGTCCAGCATAAGTAGGGGCCTTCACCAAATTCCAGCCTCTTTGGGGGAAGAGCAGGTACTGGGAGAATGATATTGGGGCTCATATTATTGGCAGACATTGACCCTAAGGGTTTCTTATCCACTGGGTTGACACAAAGTGATGTCTTTCCATTATCACTCGGTACATTCTGGGAACTCTAGCTCTGTTCACCTAATATGAAGTAATGATTTTGAGTGGACTCTTGGGAAGTTGGATTGGGGGAAGCTGTCATCTGTGCCAAATAGAGCAGTCATACATTCTTCACACCACCAATTCTTGTGCTTCTCTATATGTAATCAGATAACATAGGTCTTGAGGCCAGTGTGATGTGAAAATGAAGGAAAAATCTGATGATTGAGTTATTATGCCATACAGTTTTCACAACCTTCTTTACATATATTGGGTGTGTATATATTCACACATAGAAGCTTTCGAATATTACAAAGATGTGAGTGATCTATACAACAATTTTTTTCCCAAAATATACTTTATTCATTAAAAAATCTGTTTTAAAAAAAAAAATACGTTACAAAACAGTTCAAAACAGCACCAAGTTGACATTCCAACAAGTGCAAAGGAGGTCAGTTTCCTTCAATACAGGAGTGAGTTTCCTCACAACCCTTCCATTTCATTTTTCATGCCATATACATTTTACAGCACGCGAAAATTTTCCCGATACTGCTCGAGGGGTTTTCCATGGATCCATCCCCTCAGTTCAGCTTGGTGGAGGGACCTTACACAGTGGTCTTTCCCTATTGAGCCTTTGCTGCGGCTGCCCCAAGCTTTAGTGCGTCCCTCAGCACGTAGTCCTGGACCTTGGAATGTGCCAGTCTGCAACATTCGGTGGTGGACAACTCTTTTCGCTGGAAGACTAGCAAGTTTTGGGCAGACCAAAGGGCGTCTTTCACCGAATTGATAGTCCTCCAGCAGCCGTTGATGTTTATCTCGGTGTGCGGCCCTGGGAACAGCCGTAGAGCACAGACTCCTGTGTTACAGAGCTGCTTGGGATGAACCTCGACAAAAACCACTGCATCTCTTTCCACACCTGCTTTGCAAAGACACATTCCAGAAGGAGGTGGGCAACTGTCTCTTCCCCACCACAGCCACCTCGAGGGCATTGTGCGTCGAGGGTGAGACTTCGGGCGTGCAGGAAGGATCTGACGGGGAGGGCTCTTCTCACCACCAGCCAAGCTACATCTTGGTGCTTGTTTGAAAGTTCTGGCTATGAGGCATTCCGCCAAATGACTTTGGAGATCTGCTCGGGGAACCATCCGACAGGATCCACCATCTCCTTTTCCTGTAGGGCCTTGAGGACATTCCGTGCAGACCACTGCCTGATGGATCGGTGGTCAAAGGTGTTTTTCCGCAGAAACTGTTCCACGAAGGATAGGTGGTACAGCACGGTCCAACTGCATGGAGCGTTCCGCGGCAATGTGACCAGGCCCATCCTTCACAACACCAGTGACAGATAGAACCTCAGCATGTAGTGACACTTGGAGTTTGTGTTCTGGAGGTTTCCACACAGCTGGATGCAGCCGCACACGAAGGTAATCATCAGGATGAGGGCGACGTTGGGTACATTTTTCCCGCCCTTATCCATAGGTTTGAACATTGTGTCCCTCCGGACCTGGTCCATTTTAGATCCCCAGATGAAGCGGAAAATGGCTCGGGTGACTGCCACAGCGCAGGAGTGGGGTATGGGCCAGACCTGCGCCACGTAGAGCAACAATGTGAGCGCCTCGCACCTGATGACCAGGTTCTTACCCACAATGGAGAGAGATCGCTGCCCCCACATGCTCAGCTTGTGTTGTACCTTGGCTACTCGCTCCTGCCAGGTTTTGGTGCACACCTCTGCCCTTCCGAACCATATTCCCAGCACCTTCAGGTAGTCTGACCTGACGGTGAAGGGGACAAAGGATCAGTCAGCCCAGTTCCCAAAGAACATGGCCTCGCTCTTGCCGTGGTTAACTTTGGCTCCCGAAGCCAGTTTGAACTGGTCGCAGATGCTCATCAGTCTGCGCACGGACAACGGGTCCGAGCAGAAGAAGGCGACGTCATCCATGTACAGGGAGGTTTTAACCTGAGTGCCTCCACTGCCTGGGATTGTCACCCCTCTTATGCTCGCATCCTTCCTAATAGACTCAGCAAAAGGTTCAATACAGCAAACAAACAAGACAGGGGAGAGAGGACAGCCCTGACTGACTCCAGATTGGATCGGGAAACTTTCTGATTCCCACCCATTGATTGAGACTGCGCTACTGATGTTTGTGTAGAGCAGTTTGATCCAATTGCAGATTCCCTCCCCAAACCCCATTTTGTGGTAACACACAGCTTGATCCCCCACTGCAGAGGTCTTATGTCAGCCTGGCTACTGTGAGAAGACTCCTTGGCACCTCCTTTTTATGAGGGCATGAAGGGAAATCAGTTGGATAGACTTCACTGGGCTGCTATTGATCATCTTGCAGCCATCAAATTGACCATGCTGCATTCTCCATTTTCTTGGTGATGGGAGACTTGTTGACATTCCTGTTGTACCAAAGTATTGTAATGAGCCTAGTCAAAAAGAAAAAGGAAGCATTTGTAAGGGCTAGAAGGCTGGGAACAGACGAAGCCCTTGAGGAATATAAAGAAAGTCGGAAGGAACTTAAGCAAGGAGTCAGGAGAGCTAAGAGGGGTCATGAAAAGTCATTGCCAAACAGGATTAAGGAGAATCCCAAGGCTTTTTATATGTATATAAAGAGCAAGAGGGTAACCAGGGAAAGGGTTGGCCCACTCAAGGACAGAGGAGGGAATCTATGTGTGGAGCCAGAGGAAATGGGCGAGGTACTAAATGAGTACTTTGCATCAGTATTCACCAAAGAGAAGGACTTGGTGGATGATGAGCCTAGGGAAGGGAGTGTAGATAGTCTGGGTCATGTCGTTATCAAAAAGGAGGAGGTGTTGGGCGTCTTGCAAAGCATTAAGGTCGGGCGGCACAGTGGCTAGCACCGCAGCCTCACAGCTCCAGCGACCCGTGTTCAATTCTGGGTACTGCCTGTGCGGAGTTTGCAAGTTCGCCGGGTGCTCCGGTTTCCTCCCACAGCCAAAGACTTGCAGGTTGATAGGTAAATTGGCCATTATAAATTGCCCCTTGTATAGGTAGGTGGTAGGGGAATTGAGGAAAGGTGGGGATGGGGTATGAATATGGGATTAATGTAGGATTAGTATAAATGGGTGGTTGTTGGTCAGCACAGACTCGGTGGGCGGAAGGGCCTGTTTCAGTGCTGTATCTCTAAATAAATAAGTCCCCAGGGCGTGATGGGATCTACCCCAGAATACTGAGGGAGAAAAGGGAAGAAATTGCTGGGGCCTTGACAGAAATCTTTGTATCCTCTTTGGCTACAGGTGAGGTCCCAGAGGACTGGAGAATAGACAATGTTGTTTGTTTAAGAAGGGTAGCAAAGATAATCCAGGAAATAATAGGCCGGTGAGCCTTACGTCAGTGGTAGGGAAATTATTAGAGAGGATTCTTCGGGACAGGATCTACTCCCATTTGGAAACAAATGAACTTATTAGCGAGAGGCAGCATGGTTTTGTGAAGGGGAGGTCGTGTCTCACTAACTTGATTGAGTTTTTTGAGGAAGTGACGACGATGATTGATGAAGGAAGGGCAGTGGATGTTGTCTATATGGACTTCAGTAAAGCCTTTGACAAGGTCCCTCATGGCAGACTGGTACAAAAGGGGAAGTCACACAGGACCAGAGATGAGCTGGCAAGATGGATATAGAACTGGCTCGGTCATAGACAGAGGGTAGCAGTGGAAGGGTGCTTTTCTGAATGGAGGGCCTCTGACAAGTGGTGTTCCGCAGGGATCAGTGCTGAGACCTTTGCTGTTTGTAGTATATATAAATGATTTGGAGGAAAATGTAGCTGGTCTGATTAGTAAGTTTGCGGACGACACAAAGGTTGGTGGAGTTGCGGTTAGTGATGAGGATTGTCAGAGGATACAGCAGGATATAGATCGGTTCGAGACTTGGGCGGAGAAATGGCAGACAGAATTTAATCTGGACAAATGTGAGGTAATGCATTTTGGAAGATCTAATACAGGTGGGAAGTATACAGTAAATGGCAGAACCCTTAGGAGTATTGACAGACCGAAAGATCTGGGCGTACAGGTCCACCGGTCACTGAAAGTGGCAACACGTGGATAAGGTAGTCAGAAGGCATACGGCATGCTTGCCTTCATTGGTCGGGGCATAGAATAAAAAATTGGCAAGTCATGCTGCAGCTGTACAGAACCTTAGTTAGGCCACACTTGGAATGTTGCGTGCAATTCTGGTCGCCACACTACCAGAAGGACGTGGAGGCTTTGGAGAGGGTACTGAAGAGGTTTACCAGGATGTTGTCTGGTCTGGAGGGCATTGGCTATGAGGAGAGGCTGGATAAACTCGGATTATTTTCACTGGAATGAACGGAGGTGGAGGGGCGACATGATAGAGGTTTACAAAGTTATGAGCGGCATGGACAGAGTGGATAGTCAGAAGCTTTTTCCCAGGGTGGAAGAATCAGTTACTAGGGGACATAGGTTTAAGGTGAGAGGGGCAAAGTTTAGAGGGGATGTTTTAGAGATACAGCACTGAAACAGGCCCTTCGGCCCACCGAGTCTGTGCCAACCATCAACCACCCATTTATACTAATCCTACACTAATCCCATATTCCTACCACATCCCCACCTGTCCCTATATTTCCCTACCACCTACCTATACTAGGGACAATTTGCAATGGCCAATTTACCTACCAACCTGCAAGTCTTTTGGCTTGTGGGAGGAAACCGGAGCACCCGGAGAAAACCCACGCAGACACAGGGAGAACTTGCAAACTCCACACAGGCAGTACCCAGAATTGAACCCGGGTCGCTGGAGCTGTGAGGCTGCGGTGCTAACCACTGCGCCACTGTGCAAGTTTTCTTACACAGAGGGTGGTGAGTGCTTGGAACTTGCTGCCGAGGGAGGTGGTGGAAGCAGGTACGATAATGACGTTTAAGAGGCATTTTGACAAATCCATGAATAGGATGGGAATAGAGGGATACGGTTACCGGAAGTGCAGAAGGTTTTAGTTTCGACAGGCATCAAGATCGGCGCAGGCTTGGAGGACCGAATGGCCTGTTCCTGTGCTGTACTGTTCTTTGTTCTTTGTTTTAACAGTTTGTACTGCAGTCTGGTGAGCCTATGGGTGATAAAGGAACAAGTGATCTTTTGACTGACTACAGTGTGCATGCAGGTGGTCCTGGTACAGATTTATTGTTTAAAAACAAGATTACAGGAAATGAATAACAAAATATACTATTTCACTTAGTATTCTTTGTAAAATTACGTCAAACAATACAAGGTGAGTTTTGCAATTCCTATACTTTATATTGCTACTACCAGCTGAATTTTTGTCAAAATTTATTAACTTTAAGATTGAAAGGAATTATAGCAGAGCTGAACTTTGATCAGTAGATGGGAGTAGTGCTGGGATGGTTCCTACTCCATCTAAATATAATTGGTTTATATACATGTATGAAATTCCTTGCATGCCTCATAAAATGTAGCTCAGTGTGGATCAGGATTGTATAACGAGTGCGAATAATCTGACACCTTAAAATGCTGAACTATGTGAAATGTGTCATTAAAAAACTGTACATTTTGTTTTTGATTTTTTTTTTTAGCTTTCCATCTCTTGTCCTGTCATGAAGGCATCAGCATTTGTTGGACTATGGTGCCATAGCACTGGCAGCTTTTTGGTGCCTCGATCCAGTGACCAAACCTCATGTGTAAGGCAGGATATTGAATGCTGCCATTCTGCTTGATTCTATGTGCATCAAAGCTTGGGCTGATTCTCCCCAAAATCAACATATAAATCAGCACCTTCCAGCAGGAGTCACTGGAAGCTCCTGAAGCTGGATTCCTAAATGTTTTGCTGCCCACCCCCTCGCCACACCCGTAACTCAGCGTTGCTGAGACCAGTTTTCATGTCCTAACAGTAGTCCTGGCTGAGATCAGCCAACTTGGCATGAAACAGGGTTCAAACCTGACACCTTCCCTCTCTGTTTAGCTACTCACTCCCCAAATCTGCTGAGGTATGAGCATATTGATGTGAAATATTAAGCATCATGAGCTGCATATCCTTTTTCAAGAAAGAGTTAGATATAGTTCTTGAGGCTAAAGGGATCAAGGGATACGGGGAGGAAGCGGGAACAGGATACTGAGTTTGAATGATCAGCCATGATCGTATTGAATGGCGGTGTCGGCTCGAAAGGCCAAATGGCCTACTCCTCCTCCTATTTTCTATGTTTCTAAGTAATGTTCAGCAATATAAATTAATTCCATTTTCCGAATTACATGAAACCAGTTACATGAACATTTACAGTAGATATCAGTAGACTAGATAACATCAGCTCAGTGATTTGATAAAACATGATAAATTTTGTAGTCATTTTAAAATAGTTGTTGTTTTTCCCGTCCAGTAATAACAGTTAATTCTCTAGAGCCCCCGCTTTCTGTATTGAGAGAGGTTGGACATGAGACGCTTCCTTGTTTTGTTTTAATTTTTTTTATGGAACGTGGACAACAATGTGACAAAGCCACATTTATTGACTATCCTTTGTTGCCCTGAAAAAATGGTGGTGCATCTTCTCCTTGAGCTGCTGCAATTCTTACATGGAATTACATAGAATATATAGCACACAAACAGGCCAGGCTGGCATTGATGCTCCACTTGAGCCTCCTTCCATCCTTCCTTATGTTACGCTATCAGCAACTCAGTTCTCTTCCCTCTCATGCTTATCGAGCTTCCCCTTAAATGCATCTATACTGTTCACCTCAACTACTTACTGTGACAGCAAGTTCCACAATCTCACCACTCTCTTGATAAAGAAGTTTCGCCTGAATTCCCTATTGGATTTCTTAGTTACTAACTTATATTGATGACCTTCTGTTTTACTTTTCCACACCAGTAGAAATACTGTCATAATTTTAAAGACCTCTATTAGGTCACCCCTCAGCTTGCTCCTGTCCTTATTGTGAGCAGAGGTAGCAGGAAAACGAGGTGTTGAATTAACCCTCGTGAGTTGCTGTTGTGCATCTTATAGATTATATATGCTAGGGCCACAGTGCACCGAAGATTCTTATATATCTCATGGCACAGAAACTGACCAAATAAACTGTTGTCCTGGATGGTGTTGAGCTTCTTGAGTATTACTGCAACACCTATCCTGACTGTAGCTGGAGTAGAGGATTTGAGGTATCTGGAGATCAACCACTTGTCTCAAAGTACACAGCCTTTGCCTTGCTACTGTAAGCATGGTGTTAATATGCCTGGTTCAGTGAAGCTTCTGATCATTGGTAGCCCCTAAGATTTTGATTTTGGGTGATCAGGAGATGGCGATGCTTTTGAAGGTTGGGGGAGATGGTCGGACTTTCTTTGTTAGAGATAGTCATTGCGTGCCACTTCTGTGGTACAAATATGAGCTACTCAAGCCTGAATGTTATCTAGCTACTGCTGTAGGCTGGAATGAGATCATCCAAGTTAAGTATGTAAGAAATAGGAGCAGGATTATACCATACGGCCTTCGAGCCGGCTCCGCCATTCAATAAGATCTTGGCTTTAACTCCACTTTCCTGCCTATTCACCATAATGCATGACTCCCCTATAGTTCAAGAATCTGTCTATTTCAGTCTTGAATATATTCAAAGACTCTGCATCCACAGCTCTCTGGGTTAGAGAATTCCAAAGATTCATGACCCTCTGAGGAAAGAAATTCCTTCTCATTTCCATCTTAAATGGAGACCCCTTATTCTGAAACTATGCTCCCTAGTTCTAGATTCCCCTACAAGGGGAAGCATCCTCTCAGCATCTACCCTGTCAAGCCCTCTCAGAATCTTACATCTTTCAATAAGATTACCTCTCAGTCTTCTAAACTCCAATGAGTATAGGCCCAAACTGCTCAACTTTTCCTCAAAGTCAACACCTTCATCCAAGGCATCTACCTAGTGAACCTTCTCTGAATTGCCTCCAATACAAGTATATCCCTTTTTAAATAAGGAGGCCAAAACTGTCTGCAGTAGTCTGAATGTGGTCTCATCAATGCCCTGTCCAATTTGCTACTTATATACTCCATCCCCCTTGCAATAAAGGCCAACATTCCATTTACCTTCCTAATTACTTGCTGTATCTGCATACTAACTCTTTGTGTTTCAAGTACAGGGATACCCAGCTCCCTCTGTACCACAGAATTCTACAGTCTCTTTCAATTTAAATAATCTGCTTTTCTGTTCTTCCCACCAAAGTGGATAACCTCACATTTTCTCACATTATACTCCATCTGCCAAATTTTTGCACACTCACCTAATCTATCTGTATCCCTTTGCAGACTCTTTGGGCTGAATAGAACCATAGAAAAATTACAGCACAGAAGGAGGCCATTCAGCCCGTCGTGTCCGTGACGGCCGAAAAAACTAGCCGCCCAATTTATTCCCACCTTCCAGCACCTGGTCCATAGCCTTGCAGGTTACAACACTTCAGGTGCAGGTCCAGGTACCTTTTAAAAGAATTGAGGGTTTCTGCCTCCAATTCCAGACACCCACCACCCTCTGGGTGAAAAGGTTTTTCCTCATGTCCCCTCTAATCCTTCTACCAATCACCTTAAATCTGTGTCCCCTGGTAATTGACCTCTCCACTAGGGGAAACCGGTCCTTCCTGTCTACTCTGTCTAGGCCCCTCATAATTTTTTACACCTCAATTAAGTCTCCCCTCAGCCTCCTCTGTTCTAAGGAAAACAACCCTAGCCTATCCAATCTTTCCTCATAGCTGCTTCTTTCAAGCCCTGGCAACATTCTTGTAAATCTCCTCAGTACTCTCTCCAGAGCAATTATGTCCTTTCTGTAATGTGGTGACCAGAACTGTACACAATACTCCAGCTGTGGCCTAACCAGCGTTTTATACAGTTCCAGCATTACATCCCTGCTTTTGGATTCTATTCCTCGGCCAATAAAGGAAAGCATTCCATATGCCGCCTTCACTTTGTCTACGTGTCCTGCCACCTTAAGGGGCCTGTGGACATGCACTCCAAGGTCTCTCACTACTTCTACCCCTGTCGATATCCTCCCATTTGTTGTGTATTCCCTCACTTTATTTGCCTTCCCCAAATGCATTACCTCACACTTCTCAGGATTGAATTCCATTTGCCATTTTTCCGTCCACTCGACCGAACCATTGATCTCATTCTGGAGTCTACAGCTATCCTCTTCACTGTCAACTACATGGCCAATTTTTGTGTCATCAGCAAATTTCCCGATTATGCCTCCCACATTTAAGTCCAAATCATTAATATATACCACAAAAAGCAAGGGACCCAACACTGAGCCCTGTGGAACACCACTGGAAACAGCTTTCCATTCACAAAAACATCCGTCAACTACTATCCTTTGTTTCCTGTCCCTGAGCCAATTCTGGATCCAACCTGCCACATTCCCTTGTATCCTGCGGGCTTTCATTTTACTGACCGGTCTGCCATGTAGACCTTGTCAAATGCCTTATTAAAATCCACGTAGATCACATCCACTGCACTACCATCATCATTCCTCCTTGTCACTTACTCAAAAAGCTCAATCAAGTTAGTAAAATATGACCTTCCCCTAACAAATACATGCTGACTATTCTGATTAATCCGTGCCTTTCTAAGTGGCAGTTTGTCCTGTCCCTCAGAATTGATTCTAACCATTTGGTCAGACTGACTGGCCTATAATTACTTGGCCTATCCCTCGCACCCTTTTTAAACAATAGTACAACGTTTGCAGATCTCCAATCGTCTGGTACCTCGCCTGTATCTAGTGAGGAGACGAAGATGATCCTCAAGCGCATCCACTATTTCCTCCTTGGCTTCCTTTAGCAACCTGGGATGCAATCCATCCGGCCCTCGTGATTTTTCTGCTTTCAAGGATGTCAGACCCTCTAGTAGTACTTCTCTCATTATGCTTATCGTATCTAGCATTTCACACTCCTCCTCTTTAACTACAATGTCTACATCAAACCTCTCCTTTGTGAAGACAGAGACAAAAAACTCATTAAGAACCCTGCCCACATCTTCTACATCCACGTATAAGTTCCCTTGTACATCTCTGATAGGCCCTACCCTTTTCTTAGTTATCCTCATGCTCTTAATGTACTGATATAACTTTTTCCTTGATATTACCTGCCAATAATTTTTCATGTCCTCTCTTTGCTTTTCTAATTTCCTTTTTTACTTTACCTCTGCACTTTCTGTACTCCTCTAGGCTTTCCAAAGTATTAAGATTTTGGTGATTGTCATAAGCTTTCTTTTCCTTTAACTTACCCTGTAAGCTTCTAGATAACCGGGGGCTCTAGATTTGGCAGTACCACTCTTTATCTTTGTGGGGACATGCCTACACTGTGCCTGTAGTATCACAGTGGAGACTCTCTCGCTTTCTGCCAATCCACCGGACCAATGGAAGGCACGTAAACCTCGAGAGAAAAGATTCCGACCTTGAAACAAGTTGAAGTGTGCCCTGGGCCCCAATGAATTGCAAGTCTAACCAGCAACCAAAGACGTCACAGCAAACTCAAAGGACAGTAAAATAGAAACCCATATATTGCCTCAAACTTTTCCCCATTATTCTTTTCTACTTTTCTGTCTCTATCTGCGTGTGTTTATCGCGGATGCATGCTAGCGTGGTCACATCGCATATTCATAGTTGGTAACTGGATTGGAGTTTGAAATTAATAAACTTCTTTCTTTCTTGTTTAAAATCTAAGAAAACCTATCTGAATTGATTTCTTTGCTTTACAATTGGAAAACGGTGAACAAGGATTCACTAAGAGGGAGCTAAAAACACGGTGTATTTTAAAAATTAAACCCTGTTGATGGTTAAACCAGGCCTCTAGACCCCTCTCACCAGGTCATAACACATGTGTTGCAAAGTTTTCTTGTAACACTCGAATGACTGTTTCAGTTTTCGTTATGTACAAATGTTTGACCTTGATCCACCTTGAAAAGTAGTCGATGACAATCAGGTAGGATTTTCCATTAAATGTGAACAGATCCATCGCCAGACATTCCCACGGTCTTGTTGGGAATTGGGTCAAGGTAAGGGGTTCCTTCTAATCCTATCTGTGCAGTGCACATACCTGGCAATTTGAAATAATTTCTTCTATATCTTTCAATATTCCCAGCTACCACACGAACGCCTGAGCCCGTGCTCTACATTGAGTTATGCCTATATGACCGTGGTGTATTTTCTCCAAGATATCTACCCGGAGTGATTCTGGAATCACCCGTCTCTCATCATATACCAGCAAATCATCCATTATAGTAAAGTGCCTTCTGTGTTCGAAGGCAATTTTCATCCTCTTACCGCCGGGAGTCTGCTGCGGTCAGCCTTGCATACAATATTGGCAGATATAGATGCATTCTTCATCTTGCATCTGAGCATGAAGAATTTCTTTGAGTTTTTGAACTTTCTGGCCATTGTGATGCAGTGACCTGAGAATATGACTCTTTTTCAGTAATAAAGGTAGCATCCTGTTGTGTGGGATGGTCAAGAGTATCTCTGGACAATGATCTGCTGTCCTTTGTTGCTTGGCCTGTATGTATACCGCTTCATACCGTTAGGTTTAGGAACTGGAACCATTCCCGAACACCACTCTATAAGTTCAGTAACAGGAGAAATGGCTCCCTTCCTGGTCATGTCATCCAATTGATGTTGCACGTGCTTCGTTAGTGGGCGTGGTAACTTCCTAGGTGTGAAAAGACATACTGGTTTCTCATCATTTTGCAAAGTAATAGTATAATCAGTCTCAAAAGCCTCAACCGGAATCTCTGGATTCGCAGAGGCATCAGAGTGAGTTCCTTTTCATCTAGTAAGGAAACTAGAGGTTTGTGGTCTGTCTCTATGACAACCTTTAAACCGATAATATAAGCTGAAAACTTCTCATAAGCCCACATGACTGCGAAAGCTTCTTTCTGTATTACGGCATACCTTGTCTCAGTGTCAGAAAATGCTCATGACGCATAATAATAAACCGGTCTTTGACTTCCATCTGGCTTTCTTGGAAAAAGACTGCCTCTATCCCTGTAGCTGAGGCCTCTGCTGCAATTGTGGTTGGAAGTGTAGGGTTATAATGCACTAAGATATCTGTCGAAATCAGCATCTCCTTGATCCTTTGAAATGCTTGTTCCTGATGTGCATCCCAGCAGCTTTCTTGAGCTTTCTTTAATAGTTGTCACAAAGGCTCAGTAACTTGTGTTAGATTGTGTTAGGGACGGCACAGTGGCGCAGTGGTTAGCACCGCAGCCTCACAGCTCCAGCGACCCGGGTTCAATTCTGGGTACTGCCTGTGTGGAGTTTGCAAGTTCTCCCTGTGTCTGCGTGGGTTTTCTCCAGGTGCTCCGGTTTCCTCCCACAAGCCAAAAGACTTGCAGGTTGGTAGGTAAATTGGCCATTATAAATTGCCCCTAGTATAGGTAGGTGGTAGGGAAATATAGGGACAGGTGGGGATGTGGTAGGAATATGGGATTAGTGTAGGATTAGTATAAATGGGTGGTTGATGGTCGGCACAGACTCGGTGGGCCGAAGGGCCTGTTTCAGTGCTGTATCTCTAAACATTACGTAAAACCTTTGCCAACTGATTGACCATGCCAAGGAATCATTGAAGATCTTTGACAGAGGTAGGAAGTGGGAATCCCCTAATGGCTCTCATCTTTTGCAGGTCTGCCATTATGCTGTTGCTACTGACAATGTGTCCTAAAAAACGAATAGACATTTTTGAAAACTCACACTTCTCATTAAGTGTTCGGCCTTCATCTTGTAGACAATTCAATACCACTCTAACCCTCAGGTCATGTTCTTCAGTGGACTCACCTTGAACTAAGATGTCGTCCATATGGCATCTTACACCTTTAAGGGTGTAGAACCTTGTAGAATTTTTGACATAGTTTTTTGGAATATTTCCATTGCTGTTGTTATGCTGAATGGTAGATGATTAAAACAAAATCTTCCGAACGGAGTAATGAAGGTTGTTAATAACCTTGACTTCTTCTGCAGTGGAACTTGCCAAAAACCACTATTCATGTCGAGCTTCGTGAAGACGATACTTTTGGTTAACTTTGCCAAGCTTTCATCCACTGCGGACATTGGATGAACTTCTCTTGGTACAGCCTTATTCAGTGAAGTCTACACAAATACGAAGATCACCGTTGGGTTTAGGAATTGGAACCATTCCCGAACACCACTCTCTAGATTCAGTGACAGGAGAAATGGCTCCCATCCTGGTCATGTCATCCAGTTGATGTTGGACTTGCATCATTGGTGGGTGTGGTAACTTCCTAGGCATGAAAAGACATACTGGTTTTGCATCTTTTTGAAAAGTAATACTATAATCGGTCTTTAGTCTCCCTAGACCAGTAAACAATTTCAGAAATTCTTTTTGGAAGTGACTCCTGGATTCTTCTTGTTTAACTTCTTACACTTTCCTTATAAGATGAAAGACAAGCTCTTCTACTTAAGAGAGAGACTTAGAGCATAGTGTTTCTAATATCTGCTTTCCCTTGTACTGGAGTGCTGCCTGTAGCTTCCGCTTAACTTCCAGTTCAACCCCTCCTGGGCCATGTAACAGTTTCTATTGGTTGCAGGTAGTGTGTTGATAAACATGGCTCTTTGTCTGATAAGGCAGACTTGCTCCAGTGTCCAGTTTAAAATTGGTGTAATGCCCATTGACATATATATCTGCAGACCAAACTCATGATTTAGGATCATTGATCTCACCGAAGAAGTTTTCTGATTTCTCTCCTGATGGAGGTTGTTCAACTTCAGTGATCACTCTATGCCTGAATGCTTTTTCTTTCGAACTTGTGGGAGTGGAAATTTTACTTTGGCACATTTTCCCAAAATGCCTTAATTTCTTAATGTGGAAGCATTATGCTTTGTTTGCAGGGCACTGTTGCGCCTGTGGGTCTATTTGGTGCCACAGCGCTGGCAGGGTTTCATGGCATCTTGTGCTTTCTCCCCTCCCAATGTACCTTCTTTTCTGGTGCTACTTTTACAGCCCCCTGATTAAGGAACTGTACGGTTGCTGGACCTCTGGTCCAGAAGAACAACAGAGCAATCCTGAGAGGTGAAGAAAGACCTTGGTTCAGGAAACCTCCAGCAACCGTACAGTTCATTAATCTTGTCTCACCAACTGAATAGCTTTGTCCAGAGTGAGGTCTTTTTTAAACAGCAATAAGTCTGATGGGGATTCATCAGCAATACTTATTATAATGCGGTCTCTTATTAACTCAGCTTTTAGGTCTCCATAATCACATCTTTCAGCTAGTCTATAACGGTCATTGACAAAAGCATCAACTGTTTCACCTGGTTTTTGGACCTTTCTGTTTAATCTTGCCCTTTCAAGAAACTTATTGTTCCACAGGTTGAAATAACTATCAAAGGCTTTTAAAACCTCATCAAATTTGGCTGATATCTCATTAATGCCTTGTCCTGCAATAACATTGTCTGCTATTGCCCCAGAGGAATACAACAATGTGTTCACTTGCTCTGCTTCAGACTGGCTGTCTAATTTGGAAGCAATTATGTATCTCAAAAATCTTTTTCACCAGAGTGACCAATTTGGGGTTTGATTTGGTCCTTCATGTGTCCAAACCTCTTTGGTATTGTGAATTTAAGATCCATAGCTTCTGTTTGGTTTACTTTCACTTTTGAATTTTTCAGTCCAGCATCAGAAGTTTCAACCCCGTGCTGACTCTGGCTATGGCTACCATTTTCTCCCAGTGAAATCTTGTTGCTAGACTGTGGATTTATTTACTCCTTGTTCTACACGCAGTTTTGTAGTGTTCCTGCTATACTCCTTTAACTCCCTTCTCTTGGACTATCGAGTATTTGCAGCCTTGTTTTTTTTTTATAGCTCGCTCCAATCGACACGTGTAATGGCACCGACCTTGGATCTGCCCTGACTAAGGGCTTTTGGTTTTCCTGCTGCTGCCTGTCTAGTGCCGTTAGAAACAATTTTTTTCCCATTTTTAGAGTTTCTCACCAGATCCCCAATTGTTGCTTGGTTCTCCAACTCAAAGCCTGTGATCGCTAGACCGGATTTATATGAGCCAACTCTCTGTGTGTGCTTCGTCCACGGAGCAGCTCAGGAGCTTTTCCACAGTCTCTTCTTGAGTTCTGCAGTTTTGGTGCTTTTTTCCAGGTCAGCGCTCTTCAAAGTATTTCTTCAAATTCTTCTTCTGGGTGTGTTGTATGGTAAGATTCACTGTTGTTCATGATCTCACAGTTGATCACAGTTGTATGTTTGGTTGGTATGCTGCCACCTTAATGTCAGTCAGGCTTAGAGATTCCTTATATAAAAGCAAAATACTGCGGATGCTGGAAATCTGAAATAAAAACAAGAAATGCTGGAACCACTCAGCAGGTCTGGCAGTGTCTGTGGAAAGAGAAGCAGAGTTAACGTTTCGGGTCAGTGACCCTTCTTCAGAACTGACAAATATTAAAAATGTCACAGGTTATAATAAAGTGAGGTGGGGGTGGGGCAAGAGATAACAAAGGAGAAGGTGCAGATTGGACAAGGTCACATAACTGACCAAAAGGCCACGGAGCAAAGGCAAACAATATGTTAATGGTGTGTTGAAAGACAAAGCATTAGTACAGAATAGGTGTTAACGGACTGAATATTGAACAGCAGCAAGTGCAAACATGAAAAAAAACAGTGGGTAAGCAAACTGAACAAACTAAGATGAAATGAAATAAATGCAAAAAAAAAAGGTTGTAAAAAATGTAAAAAAGAAAAAAAGAAGAAAAAAGAAAAAACAACTAAAAATGAAAGTAAAATGGGGGCTGTCATGCTCTGAAATTATTGAACTCAATGTTCAGTCCGGCAGGCTGTAGTGTGCCTAATCGGTAGATGAGATGCTGTTCCTCTAATATATTAGAGATTCCTTAGCCTTGAGTACTTGGAAAATTAACCTTTATTACATTATAACTGTGTACAGCTTCACACCCGTCTGTGTGACTCCTCTGAAGCCACGCTGCATCTCTCTTCAAGTCTGTGTGTCACGTGATCTCTTACATCATCATTGTAGGAGGTATTCTTTATACTTTCTCAACATTAACCCTTTCAGACCCTTATACTACAATACCGAAAATAGTTTTTCTCATCTCTCCTCTGGCATACAACTCTTGTGTCCATGTCTGGATCAAGACTGTGATGAGGTCTTTAACTGAGTAGTTTTGGTGGAACTAAAAGTAAGCATCAGTGCACAGTTTATTGATGAGTAGGGTGCTGCTTGATGGCATTATCAATTAGTCCTTCCATCTCTTCACTGATTGTCAAAATCTGTTGACCTTATTCTTGAAAATTTTATTGTCCCCCAGCATCCACAGTCTTGTGGGAATTGGATTCCAGATTTCCACTACCCTTTGTCTGAAAAAGTGCTTCCTGATTTCACTCCTAAATGGCCTATCCATAATTTAAGAATGTGCACCTTGTTTCTAGATTTCCCTGCCAGAGGAAGCAGTTTAACTACCCTAACGAACATTTAAATGTTCATGTCTGTAGGCCCAATCTGGCAGTCCTGTTAGTTGCCTGGTTGCCTATCAACATTTTTGACTGGATGCAGTAGAGCTACATAGCTATGTACTGATCTATTGGTTTGATGCTGGTTTTGATGTTCAGTCCTGGTGCTGCATGCTAAAGCATGTCTGGTGCTGCTTCTGCCATGCCCTCTACACTCTCAGTTGAGCTAACTTGATGGTGATCAAGAAGTTTACAGATTGTGGTTGTATACATTATTACTGCTGATGGCCCACAACATTCTCATTGATGTCTAGATTTTTAGCTGCAAGATCTATCCTTAATCTGTTCCATTTAACATGGCGGTAATGACACGCTGCATGATGAAGGATTTCCAGACTATGGAGAGATTTTGTCTTCAAGAACTGTGCAGTTGCCACTCCTACCAATATAATCGTGGATAAACATATATTTGACAGGTTGGTGAGGACAAGGTCAAAGAGGTTATTTCCTTGCATTGCTTTTTTGCTTCATCTGACCAAGTTATGTCCTTCAGAGTTCAGGCTTGGTGAGTTGTGGTACTATTGAGCCATTCTTGGTTGTGAATATTGAAGCTCCAATCCAGAGGATATTTTCCCTTGCTTTCCTCAGAGCTTCCTTCAAGTGATGTTTAATATGGAGGGGGACCAAGTAGATAATGATCAACAGGTTTCCTTAACCCTGTTTGACTGGAAACCATGTATAAAACACTGGTTCGGCCTCAGGTGGAGAATTGTGTCCAGTTCTGAGCACCACACTTCAGGAAGGATGTGAAGGCATTAGAGAGGGTATAGAAAAAAATTTATGAGAATGGTTCCAGGGATGAGGAACTTCAGTTATGTGGATAGATTGGAGAAGTTGGGACTGGTCTCCTTGGAGAAGAGATGAAGAGGAGATTTAATAGAAGTGTTCAAAATAATGCAGGGTCTGGACATTGTAGATATGCAGAAACTGTTCCCATTGGTGGAAGGATCAAGAACCAGAGGCCACCAATTTAAGGTGATTGGCAAAAGAAGCAATGGTGACATGAAAAACTTTTTTACGCAGCAAACGGTTAGGATCTGGAATGCAGAGCCTGAGAGTGTGGTGGAGTCAGATTCAATCATGGTTTTCAAAGAGAATTGAAGAAAAAAAATTGTAGGACTATGGGGAAAAATTGGGGGAGTGGGACTAGCTGAGTTGCTCCTTTTTAAAAATTCTTTCATGGGATGTGGGCGTCGCTGGCAAGGCCAGCATTTCTTCCCCATCCCTAATTGCCCTTGAGAAGGGGTGGTGAGCTGCCTTCTTGAACTGCTGGAATCCATCTGATGTGAGAACACCCACAGTGCTGTTGGAAGGGAGTTCCAGGATTTTGATCCAGCCACAATGAAGGAATAGCGATATATTTCCAAGTCAGGATGGTGTGTAACTTGGAGGGAACTTGCAGGTGGTGATCCCATGCATCAGTGCAGCACAGTGGCGCCGTGGTTAGCACTGCAGCCTCACAGCTCCAGCGACCCGGGTTCAATTCCGAGTACTGCCTGTGTGGAGTTTGCAAGTTCTCCCTGTGTCTGCGTGGGTTTCCTCCGGGTGCTCCGGTTTCCTCCCACATGCCAAAGACTTGCAGGTTGATAGGTAAATTGGCCATTATAAATTGCCCCTAGTATAGGTAGGTGGTAGGGAAAATATAGGGACAGGTGGCGATGTGGTAAGAATATGGAATTAGTGTAGGATTAGTATAAATGGGTGGTTGATGGTCAGCACAGACTCGGTGGGCTGAAGGGCCTGTTTCAGTGCTGTATCTCTTTAAAAAAAAAAAAAAAAAATCTGCTGTCCTTGTCCTCCTAGGTGGAAGAAGCCATGAATTTAGAAGGTGCTGTCGAAGGAGCCTTGGTGAGTTGCTGCAGTGCATCATGTATATGGTACACACTGCTGCCACTGTGCGTAGGTGGTGGAGGGAGTGAATGTTGAAGGTGATGGATGGGGTGCCAATCAAGCAGGCTGCTTTGTCCTGGATGGTGTCGAGCTTCGAGTGTTGTTAGAATTAGAATTAGAATTAGAATATTACAGCGCAGTACAGGCCCTTCGGCCCTCGATGTTGCGCCGAGCTGTGAAACCATCTGACCTACACTATTCCATTTTCATCCATGTGTCTATCCAATGTCCACTTAAATGCCCTTAAAGTTGGAGAATCTACTACTGCTGCAGGCAGGGCATTCCACGCCCTTACTACTCTCTGAGTAAAGAAACTACCTCTCACATTTGTCCTATATCTATCACCCCTCAACTTGAAGCTATGTCCCCTCGTGTTTGCCATCACCATCCGAGGAAAAAGACGCTCACTATCCACCCTATCTAACCCTCTGATTATCTTGTATGTCTCTATTAAGTCACCTCTCCTCCTCCTTCTCTCCAACGAAAACAACCTCAAGTCCCTCAGCCTTTCTTCGTAAGACCTTCCCTCCATACCAGGCAACATCCTAGTAAATCTCCTCTTTAGAGCCACGCTCATCAATGGTAACTCCCTAGGATGTTGATGGCGAGGAATTCAGCGATGGAAATGCCATTGAATGTCAAGGGAAGCCAGCACAGTCACAACTATTTTACATTGTTTGGTGATGTATTCTGGAATGCAACTGCCCGAAACTTTGGTGGAAGCAGATTCAATCATAACTTTCAAAAGGGAATTGGATATATACTTGAAAAGGAAATACTTGCAGGACTATAGGGAGATTCAGGGAGTGGGACTAATTGGATAGCTTTCAAAGAGCCATTACTCCACGATGCATCGAATTACCTCATCCTTTGTAGTATGATTCTATTCGCATAACAGAGTGCAGCGCTCCCTCAGTACTGACCGTCCGACAGTGCAGCGCTCCCTCAGTACTGACCGTCCGACAGTGCAGCGCTCCCTCAGTACTGACCGTCCGACAGTGCAGCGCTCCCTCAGTACTGACCGTCCGACAGTGCAGCGCTCCCTCAGTACTGACCCTCCGACAGTGCGGCGCTCCCTCAGTGCTGACCCTCCGACAGTGCAGCGCTCCCTCAGTGCTGACCCTCCGACAGTGCAGCGCTCCCTCAGTACTGACCGTCCGACAGTGCAGCGCTCCCTCAGTACTGACCTTCCGACAGTGCAGCGCTCCCTCAGTACTGACCCTCCGACAGTGCAGCGCTCCCTCAGTACTGACCCTCCGACAGTGCAGCGCTCCCTCAGTACTGACCCTCCGACAGTGCAGCGCTCCCTCAGTACTCACTGAAGTGTCAGCCCAGATTATGTGCCCAAGTCTCTGAAGTGGGGCTTGAACCCACAATCGTCTCTGAGGTGAGAGTGCTACCACTGAGCCAAGGCTACATGTGGAAACTCTGAATGTCAAATGTCCTGCAGAGTACTGACATTGAGCTCAGCGAATTATTGCCCATTGGTGATATTGATGCATTATATTACCTTGTTAACAAGCTTTGTTGAGCAGTTGTAAGCATCACTCATTACATATTTCTAAATGAGTTGAGTACTTTTAGTATTTGATTGATCAGTGATCATATAACAGGTGTGTATCCAGTAATTTATTATAAATAATTTTTTTTAGCAACATAATGAGCAAACATTTCTGCATTGATTGGTTCTGAATTTGTTTTAAAGTAGCAAGAAATGTAGTCCCCATAGGGTTTGTATTATCAATAAAGGAGCATGGAGAGAAATTAGCTGATGCTTTTCCCTCCAGTTAATGTAACATTTACTTTTGGATAATAAGGACCAATGTACAATTTTATATTTGTAGGTAAAAATTGGGATCTGAGTGCAGCGCTGAATGACTTTGAACAACTTAGGCAAGTTCGCACTGGGAACTTGCCTCATGTGTTCAATGAAGGAAGCTTCTACAAGCAGCAAGAAAAAGAACTGTCCGACCAAGTGAACAAGTGTGAGCAGGGACAAGATGAGATTTCTCAAGGTAATGTGATTTAACAAAAGTATCCAACATTGCTATAGGTATTTTGAATCATTTTGGAGATTTTGCATCACTTACAGTATAGTGTCTTACACTTGTAATTACAAAATTGAACAGAAAATTCTGGTAATACCCAGGGCTGCTGATATCAGTAAGGTCTTTACTCAAAACAACCAACATCTTGGCAGTTAACATAATCCCTAGCCAACTGCTGAATTCCTTCATGTCTTTCCCATAAATGCTGTAAAATCTGTCTCAAAATGCAATTCTGCATTTCAGTAATTCTCGTTATTGTAAAGGTTTTTACACAATGAACAATTGTAAAACAGTTCAGTTTTAATGTATTCATTTTACATCTTTATTGTAGTCTTATTGTACGATTTTCAAAGTTATGTCACGTTTAAAACAACCATCGGGGTAATCCTGCACTCCCAGTGGGGAACTGCCTTTACATGAAGCGTAGGCTGGGGAGTTGTGGCTGCAGTGACATAGTCCATCCAAAATGCACTTTTTCAAGTCATGCTTCCCTGCTGACAGTGCAGAATTAGCACCATCTAGCTATGAATAACATTCTGAGTAATCCTTCCTAATAGTCCTGTGATCAGTTAGCATGTGATTTAATCCAGGCCTTTAGAATTCATTCTTTCACAACTTTGTTTGCCAAAGAAAAAGTCAGTAGTAAAAACAGAAAGTGCTGGAAATGCTCAGCAGGTCCGGCAGCATCTGTGGAGAGAGAAACGGTTAACATTTCGGGTCTGTGACCTTTCGTCCAGTTCTCTCTCTACACATGCTGCCAGACCTGCTGAACATTTCCAGGACTTTCTGTTTTTATTTCAGATTTACAGCATCCACAGTATTTTGCTTTTATTTTAGTGTCAAATCTGTAGATAGGTTCAGATTAAAGGTTTTCATGATTTTGGTGTTCTAAATTAGTGGATAGATTAATTTTATTTTCAAATGTGATTCACCAAGAAATTTAGCTTTATATTTCATGTTCTGGATTATTAAATCAAAAACACATTAATAAAGTGAACCACAAACAAAAACCAAAAGAATGTAACTGCTGGAAATCTGAGATAAAAACAAAAAGTGCTGGAAACACTCAGTATATCTGGCAACATCTGTGGAAAGGGCAAATTAGTTAACATTTTCAGGTTTGGACCCTTTGTCAAAGTATTCTCCAATTTTGAGCAAGTTCACACTGTCGTCTCCACAGAAGCTGCCTGACCTGAGAGTTTCAGCATTTTCTTGTTTTGTTTCATGATGTGCATTGCTGTTTCTAAACACTTGTATGTTGTTGTTTGAACACCCTGCTGAGTGGTAGTCCAGAAGAGAACAATGACTTGCGTGCATCACTTCACCTTTTTTATTTTGGAAGTGTGTTGTTGGTTCCCATCTGATCCATTGGAGGATTGAACTTTTGTAAGATTTGGTCTGGGAGTCACAGTTTACCCAAAAAGGGGTCAAAGTCATAGGTGGTTTTAAAGTAGTTTATTAGAAACAACAGTTTAGATACATGAGTTAAATAGGCAGAGAAGACAAAACAAAAAACCCATAACAAGTGAGAATGGTTTACTAGTCCCGGATCAGATGAATGGATGAGGGCAGCAGAGGAATGCTGTTCTTCAAGAAGCTCTTTTTCTTCCAAAGAAGATAAAGATTTCCCTCCTGCGCATCTGAGTTGGAGGCTTGAAAAGCTGCTGATGAGCAGTTCTCTTTCAAACTGCCCACAAAATATAATGTTTTTACTTTAGGAAAAAATCTTTCTTCAGTGCTGTCATTTTTGTATTTGTGTGTGTGCTGGGGCCTGCAGCATTACCAAGACTGCACACTGCCCGTCACAGTAGTTTAACTAACATGTTTAACACGGAATCTGGTTGCAGATGTTGATGGATTGCCATGTCACTTTGACTTCAGGTCCAGGAGACTCGTGGGAATTGAGAATACACTAACATTTTTCATTAAGAACAGAAAATTGCAATTCAGAGTCCCAGCAAAATTTAATATCTATTCAAAATTTATAAAATTTTCATACATGAATTCTCCTTTGAGTAATGTACAAATTCATTTTACTTTTAATGTTTAACAATACTGTGGTGTAATCATTTTTCTTTTGTGTTCTCTGAATTGCCTAGGTGCAAAGAGAGATGTTTGAATATATGTGTTATATTGTGAACAGGATACATCCTGATTTTTTTTCATTAGTATTGCCTTGATAGATTTTAAACTGCTCATGGACTGAGATTTTGTTTTTTCTGAGTCTTGTTTGATTCCTTTCCTAGGGTTTTGTAAGGTTTGAACACACCAGTGAAGCATCACCTATCTAAGAGTATTTTTGATTAGATTGTGCAGTATTTGTGGTGTAAGCAGAACTGTATTTCATTACAACAATCATTGTTGCACAGTGGGATTTAATGTGGTTCTGAATTGATTTGTACTGAAAGTATAGATGTTCTAAGTGTTGGTGATGGAAACATTGGTGAAATTGATTTTAATACCAGCATTTAAATTGGATCTGGGTATGACGGCGCTCATTACAACATGTTAAATAGTACATTTTATAATGGTGTGCTCTGATTCTGCCAAGCTCATTTCCAATCAGGAGCTAAACAAAAAAGCTGTTCTTTGTTAATATACAAAAATACACACAAATTGTAGCAGTTTGGTAGTTGTTAAAATAAGTTACCTACCTAAGTAGTATCAGTTTGACAAAACATATTAACCATCTAAATCGAAATACTGGTATTGAAATGTTTGCATCCTTGGATGATGGTGAGCATTTTGGGTTTTTTTTTGCTGAAAGAGAAGGGAAAATTTGCAATTTTAACAATCCTGTTTTCTACACTAATTCCTTACAGAAGTTGTTTTGAATCCTCTTGTGCAATTGAGGTTGCATTTCTATTTTTTGTACTGTTGCACTGTAATCAAGTTGATGATTCTAGGTATTTTCTAGCCAATCAGAATTTGCATTTTTAGTACTTTATAATTGATTTTTTTTCATCCAATATAGAAAAACGCCTCTCACGAGGAATTTCTCATGCAAGTTCAGCCATTGTGTCCCTCGCTCGATCACATGTGGCAAATGAATGCAGTAGTGAGCAGTTTCCTTTAGAGATGCCCATTTATACATTCCAGCTGCCTGATTTAAATGTGTACAGTGAAGATTTCCGAAGCTTTATTGAACGAGATTTGATTGAACAGTCGACAATGGTAGCCTTGGAACAGGCAGGTGAGAAAATGCCGAAACAGTCAAGTGTTCTGATAATTCTTATCAGTTGCAAAGAGGTGTTAGTGATTTTTGGAGTATAATGTGACCTATGGAATCACTGCTGCTTACCATATACATGAATGATTTGAACTCAAATTAGCGGTATGGGTGTCAAAATGACATGATATCAAGTTAGAGGATATAGCTAATAAGGTTGAGGACAGGAAGTCATAAACATACTTGCAGAGTGGGTAGATAAATGGCAATTGAAACTCAATATAGCAAATTGTAAGGTGCATCATTTTATTAGGAGGAATAAGGAGGCCACTTTTTCCTTGAAAGAAAAATTAAATGTGGACAAGGAAAAGAGGTATGTAAATACAGATACAGAAATCAGTAAAATGCAAGTTGATAAGGCAAAAAAGGGTAAAATGGGCAGGTTCATTTCTGGAGGAATAAAATACTAAAGCAGGAAGGTAATGCTAATTTCATTTAACACCTTGGTTAGACCACATATTTGGAGCACTGTACATTGGTTTCCATATGACAAAAAGGGTATTGAATCACTGGAGAAAGTATAGAAAAGATCCACAAGGATGTTACCAGAATTGAGAATATTTAACTATCAGGGAAGATCGGGCAGACTGAGGCGCATTTCTCATGAAAAGAGAAAACTAAGAAAAGACCCGAGTTATGAAGGGGTTCGAGAGAGTGGACATGGAGAAACTGTTATCACTTGTGAGTGAGTCTAGAACAGTTGAGAATATGTAACTCGCTGCCACATGTAGTGGTTGAAGCAGAGAGCATTGGGGAAGCTTGATGTACAGATGAAGGGGAAGGGAATAGAGGGAGATGGGGCAGGGTGGCAAAAGGTTATTAGATTGGGTAAAGGTTTGTGTAGAGTATAAACACTGGCACAGACCAGTTGGGCCGAATACCCTGTTTCTATGCTGTAAATTCCATTTGGAGCCAAGATCACAGCACAGATTGAAGAATGTCTGTCTAAATATTTGACGAGGAGCATTTGGATAAATAACACAACAAAATATTCCAATCCTTTAGCAAGTTCCTTTGGAAGAAGAGTTTAGCAATGGATAGATTTTGCCTTTTCAATTATAAAATTTAAGTTAGAACTGAGAAATGCACAAGAGTGATGTTCCATTTTTATGTCCTGAGATAAAGCAAAGTAACTTCAGAAATCTTTGAATTCCTGATACAGGGGTATATTTGCCTCCTTTCTTTAATGAAAAAGCCTGCTTAATATTTGCTCTGACTTTTTCACTAACTATGGAAATTGTTAGCTATCCCAAGCCTAATATTTCATTTAAAACTCATTTGCAATGAATTAAAAACTTTTATCAAATTCTACGTTTCCTTTGTTGAAAGAGTTGTGAATTTTCCTAAACACCGGAGTTAATTGTTCATATTGCTAAATATTTTCCTTGTCCAGGATTGTACCATTTTCACATTTAGTTTTTGCAGCGTTTAAGTGCTATGAAGGATTTTGCTCCTCTTGCATTTGCAATCCCCAATGCAGCTTCTGAGGTTACACATGTTAAAATAAAGCAGCAAATCAAACAATGGCGGGAAATGGTAATAGTATCAAATGGTATGATTTATAAATTAAATTACTAGAAAACTTCACACTAAGGTCAGAAATCAAAACCTCAAACCAGCTTGCCCATCTATACAGTTGATCCCTCAAAATCAACGCTTTGTGATTTATATTGTGTTCCTCATTCAGTTATTTTAAAAAAAATGTATGATCCACCTTTGATCAAGCTTTTAGTCACTCACTGTAATTCAGCTTCTTTGACTTGCTATCAACTTTCGTCTGATTCTGCATCAATGAAGCACCTTAAGATGTTTTCCTATGTTAAAGGTGCTGTGTAAATGCAAATTTCTGTTTTTCCCAGTTCTGACCCTTTAGTAGTTGAATAAAATTATGTAGACCACTCAATGGGCCGAATGGTCTCCTTCTAAGCCATAAATGACTTTATGACACTCAACATATTTTGGAACCCTAAATTTCCAAAAACAAATTTCATATTGCATTACTTGGGAAAATGTATCCAGACTCATACTACCTTCATGAGCAATTGTTTTCCTTTTCCTAAATAACCCTTTCACACTTCAAGACAATTACTTGGAACTAAACATATAACTTGGCATTGGGTTGGTCAGTGTGTAGGAAGTAGCTGCCTCAAAGGATCAAATGTGACAACAAAACAAGAATCAGATATTGAAGGATTGATGTAATTTGCAAACTGGTATATTCCAATGCTTTTCAGGTTGCTAAAGCTGTAAATAACTCATTTCTTAGTTCATAAGTAGAGTTTTCTATCCCTGGGATAAGGAGTTGTTGTTATTAACAGCAAACATTCTCTAACTGTGACTGCCTTGCGTTGGAATGCATTTGTTAGTAAATTAAATAGTTGGTTACAGTATCTGCTGTTAAGTTGAAATAGTTGCATCACTAATTGAAGGGTTACAATTGCTGAGGCTCCTTTCCAACCTCTGATTCGAGTTTGAGTGCTCTGTAGCTGGAATTGTCATTGTTGCTATTTTAGAATCCAGATGGAGGAGTGGGAGATGTAATCAGTGTTGGGAGTGTTTCCATCTAAGTGTGAAGCATTTCTATTTGGATTGGAGTAACTGACATCTAGACAGTTGATGAAGAATTTTCCTAAATTTAGAGGTTCAAATGTACATTCCTCCCCTTGTCGTTCTGGTGATCTTTGTACCTACTCTGTTGTTTCTAACATCCAAACGATATTTTAACACCATCTTTCTACTACGTTTGTGAATCTGTGATCATAGACACACAATGTTAAAGGACATGAACGGACCACTTGACCCATCAAGTCCACATCTTTTTTTCCACATCAGCCACTTAGTTTAATCCCACTCACTCCCTATATCTGTTAAATTGTGTTGAATATTTTCTCCTGCAAAGTTCCTTGGGAAGTTTTACTACGTTAAAGGCACTATATGAATACAAGTTTATGCTGTAATGTTTTCCTTTTAAAAGAACACTGCCTCTGCAATGATTTCACATTCTAACCGCCAAATGTGTCAAGAACTTTTTTTCTAATATGCCTTTCAATTCTTTTTGTGATTTCTTTATATCTAGTTATCCTTTAAACCATTCAACTTCTTGGAAAAAAGGCCTTAACTTCTCAAGTCTCTCTTCATAACTTTCATTCTGTAATCTTCCATCTCTGTCAACATCCTAGTGACCTCTGCATCTTTTCCATTGTTTTTGTATCTTTCATATGCCCAAAACTATACATAGCATTATTACCACTGAAGCCTAACTTGGGTCTTGTACAAGTTCCAATATTATCTCCTTGATTTTAAATTCTGTGCTTCTTGACACAAAACCAAGAATTCCATTTCTGTATCCTTGTGTTTCAGTCGTGAAAATCCAATCTTTGTAATAGTAGCTGCTGCTGAGGGATGGTGCCTTCACCAAAGCTAAAGAGTACTGTTGTGGAATACTAGCTTGAGCTCTCAAAGTACCATCTCCAGGTGGCTTACAGAGTCCTCCATTTTCTTCTGGTTCCATATGTTCCCTGCAGCCTCCTGTCATTATGTCAAATGTCCCCCACAGAACCTTTCTTTTCCTGGAGGACCTAGCATTCTTTTGCTAATGTTCCATAACTCCTGATAAATGAAGTCCCTTAATTTCTTGTCAGCTGACCCAGCAATTCTTTGTGGCTTCCCTGACTATCCTGCAACTGTGCTAATGTCCCCAAAGGATACACCAGTGTCTTTGCGAAAATTAAATTTAGAAAATAAGAACATAAGAAATAGGAGCACAAGTAGACCAAAGAGCCCATCATGGCCGATCTTTGGCTTCAACTCCACTTTTCTGCCTGCTCCTGTTTTCACTTGATTCCCTGAGAGACTAAAAATATTTCTATCTCAGCCTTAAATATATTCAATGATGGAGCATCCACTAACCCCGGAGTAGTGAATTCCAAAGATTCACAACCCTTTGAGTGAAGAAATTTCTCCTCAGCTCAGTCCTAAATGATCAGCCCCATATCCTGACATAATGTCCTGTGTACTAGATTCCCCAGCCAGGGTAAACAACCTCTCAGTGTCTACCTTGTCAAGTCCACTCAAAACCTTATATGTTTCAATGAGATCACCTCTCATTCTTCTAAACTCCAGAGAGTGAAGACCCAATTCACTCAGCCTCTCATCATAGGCCAACCCTCTCATCCCAGGGACCAATCTAGTGAAGTGTTGCTGTATTGCCTCCAGTGCAAGTATATTCTTCCCTAAATATGGAGACCAAACTCTGCACAATACTCCAGGTGTGATCTCACAAAAGCCCCGAACAATTATAGAGTCAGAGAGATACAGCACTGAAACAGGCCCTTTGGCCCACCAAGTCTGTGCCGACCATCAACCACATAGCAAGACCTCTTTACTGCAAGGGGATTGGATTACAAGTATAAAGGTTAACATGCCATTTGCCTTCTGTTATGAACACTGGACTTTGTAGTATGGTTATGTATTTAAAAACTGTGATCTTTAATGCAGTGTAAAATGGACATTCGGAGGACACATGATCTCACACCAGTTCTGCCCAGAGACAAGCTAGGGGTCTTGGTTACCAGGAAAACAAGGAACCCAGATCAAAGACCCTTTTGAAAGCAAGGTGCAAGGTTGTAACACCTAAAGGCCAATGGGCCTTTTTCTCCCAGACTCTCAGATTGTAAATAGGGTGCCAGGGGGCTCTAAAATGCAAATTTGAGTTGCAATTGTTAACACCTGGAAACAAAGGAAGGCCCAGGTGGTTTTGCTATGGTTAGACTCTCAGTCTGTGAGAACAGTAAAAGGCAAACAACTATTGACTTTTGATCTGGATATATTTGAGAGGCTTTCCTAAGACTGGAGCTGAAAGGAAAACCAGCAAGCAGAGCTGTGCAGCCAAGCGAGAGAGACTGATACAGCAAAAGGCTGCTGAGATTTGAATCCGGTTTGAAAGTTGAGGTTTGCAGCGGAGAAAAGACCAACGGGGTCACCAGAGATTGCCTTATTAATGGAAGACCAGACAAATGTGTTTGGGAGAAGTGAGCAAAGAGGAAATTGATTTTGAAAAGGACACTGGGAGATCCAACCAATTGCAACTGGGAGGAGTTTGGGACTTTTAGCTGCAAGGATATCTTTTCAATGAGAACACTGTGTAACGTATAAATGTGGTGTGGGGTTTTCAAGTGTGTTAATAAGTTAATGGGAAATAGCTTTCTCTGTAATTTAGAGTATTTCCTACTTACTAAGTACTGTTTAGTTGTTATAGTAAAAGTCTTAAAATGTCAAATCTTGTCATGTAATTCTTTAATCAGTCTGGGGAGGGCATATCTCCTGTTTCAAAGTTAATGGTCTCAACTCCGATTGTAACACTTCCTAATTGTTTGTTGTTCCTGCATGCTAACTTTCTCTGTTCCTTGTACAAGTAAACCCAAGTCCCTCTGAACATCAACATTTATAAGTTTTGAGCCTTTTTTAAAAAAAATTGATTAAATGAAAGTGAACTAAAGTGAGACAAAAAAGTGAAGATGCATTGTTTATTTTTCCCAAAAATTAAAGCATATAACTATCTTAAAAGGAGGAAATTACTTTCTTGTAATGCTTTCACGTACCTGTATTAATCCTTTCTTTTCAAGTGTTTTTTTTGTGTGCATGCACATGCATGCTTTTTTGAGTGTTTGAGAGAATGTATCTGCAATTGACTTGGTGATTCCAAGATCAGCAAAAAGTTAGAGATAAGCCTTTGTTACATTTTTTTTGCAGAAGCAAACTTTTCTGATTTCAACATCACTTAAATTTGTGTATAATCAGTGCTGGCCAAGAGTCCTTTTCTTCCCATAAAAGTAGACCACTAATGAATATTTTCAGGGGAGCTCTCCCATTGGATCCTCAAGGAATTTAACCTAAATCCTAAACTATACCAACAGGCAGTTCTTATACCTATCCATTTAATAGGCTGTACTAGGCCATAGATTACAGAAGCCATCACAAAGTACATTGTATTTCAGATAATAGCATCACCAGACTTTCACTAGGGTTCTAAGTTGCATTAAAAAAACATTATAATTTGGAATGTTAAATGATTTTATTACTCATTGTATCCTAAAATGTAATTTTCTGAAAGAAATCTATCCACTTTGTATTTGACTGAATCAATACTGTCTCACCAGAGTCTGCTCCATAGATTGACCACTCGCTCACTGAAATATTGTTCTCGCAAATTAGTTTTGAATTTACAACCATTAGAGTTAATTGATTTCTTATGTTACTTTTTCTCTAATAGCTGTTCTATTGACAGTCATTTTCAGCAGGAATACTTGGTGCATTACAGTGAGGTAGGTTCTTCATACAATGGAGCAAACCACACATATTGCTATTAAGGTTATTTATTCGTTTTTCATTTGTCTTGGAAGGTAATGATGTCAGAGTTTCATTTGTCTCCTTATACTTCTATTGAAAAGTTGAGATTATGTGCTCAAGCCCTTTTTGACTTAGAGATGAGAGTACTGTCCACAGAGCTGTGGAGAGTATTTAACAGTTTGTGGGGTTTTTTTATTTGTCCATGGAATGTGAGCATCGCTGGCTAGACCAGCGTTTATTGCCCATCCCTAATTGCCCTTGAGAAGATGGTGGTGAGCTGCCTTCTTGACCTGCTGCAGTCCTTGGGGTATAGGTACACCTACAGTGCTGTTAGGAAGGGAGTTCCAAGCTGTTGACCCAGCGACAGTGAAGGAATGGCGATTTAGTTCCAAGTCAGGATGGTGTGTGACTTGGAGGGGAACTTGCAGGTAGTGGTGTTCTCATGCATCTGCTGCCCTTGCCCCTCTAGGTGGTAGAGGTTGCGGGTTTGGAAGGTGCTGTCTAAGGAGTCTTGGTGAGTTGCTGCAGTGCATCTTGTAGATGGGACACACTGCTGCCACTGTGATGAAGGGAGTGAATGTTGAAGGTGGTGAAAGTTTATTTTTGTTAAACTAGGCAGTTGTATGTTTTGGAAAAAGTCATAGTTAAACTCAATATTAAGCAAAGGTTAGAAAATTAGGTAATAAAACAGAAAGTGCTGGAAATACTCAGCAGGTCAGGCAGCATCTGTGGAGACAAAAGCAGAGTTACGTTTCAGGTCTGTGACCTGAAACCTTTCAGTTCTAATGAGAGAGGAATAATTGACAGTCTAGTTGTGTGAGACCCCTTGGGGGTGAGTGACCATAATATGATAGAATTCTTCATCAAGATGGAGAGTGACGTAGTTGAGACTAGGGTCCTGAATCTTAATAAAGGAAACTGCAAAGGTATGAGGTGCGAGTTGGCTATGATGGATTAGGAAACGTTACTTAAAGGGATGACGGTGGATAGACAATGGCAAATATTCAAACAGTGCATGGATGAACTGCAACAATTGTTTATTCCTGTCTGGCGCAAGATTAAAATGGGAAAGGTAGCCAAACCATGGCTTACAAGGGAAATTAGAGATAGCATTAGATCCAAGGAAGAGGCATATAAATTCACCAGAAAAAAACAACAGACCTGAGGATTGGGAGCAGTTTAGAATTCAGCAAAGGAGGACAAAGGGATTGATTAAGAAGGGGAAAATAGAGTACGAGAGCAAGCTTGCAGGGAACATAAAAACTGACTGTAAAAGTTTCTATAGGTATGTGAAGAGAAAAAGATTGGTGAAGGCAAATGTAAGTCCCTTACAGTCAGAAACAGGGGAATTTATTATGGGGAACAAAGAAATGGCTGATCAACTAAATGCATACTTTGATTCTGTCTTCACAAAGGAGGACACAAATATCATACCAGAAATGTTGGGGAACACAGGGCTTAGTGAGAGGGAGGAACTGAAGGAAATCAGTATTAGTGGAGAAACGATGTTGGGGAAATTGATGGGATTGAAGGCTGATAAATCCCCAGGGCCTGATAATCTACATCCCAGAGTAGTTAAGGAAGTTGCCCTAGAAATAGTGGATGCATTGGTGGTCATCTTCCAAGATGCTAGAGACTCTGGAGCAGCTCCTACAGATTGGAGGGTAGCTAATGTAACCCCACTATTTAAAAAGGGAGGTAGAGAGAAAGCAGGGAATTATAAACCAGTCAACCTGACGTCAGTAGTGGGGAAAATTATAGAGTCCATTATAAAAGATTTTATAGCAGAGCACTTGGAGAATAGTGGTAGAATCGGGCAGAGTCAGCATGGATTTATGAAAGGGAGATCATGCTTGACAAATCTACTCGAATTCTTCAAGGATGTAATTAGTAGAGTTGATGAGGGGGAGCCAGTGGATGTGGTTTATTTGGACTTTCAGAAGGCTTTCAACAAAGTCCCACATAAGAGATTAGAGTGTAAGATTAAAGTGCATGGGATTGGGGGTAGTGTATTGCGATGGATAGAAAATTGGTTGGCAGACAGGAAACAAAGAGTAGGAATAAACAGGTCTTTTTCCGAATTGCAGGCAGTGACTAGTGGGGTACTGCAGGGATCGGTGCTGGGAGCCCAGCTATTCACAATATATATTAATGATTTAGATGAGGGAACTAAATGTAATATCTCCAAATTTGCAGATGACACAAAACTGGGTGGGAGGGTGAGTTGTGAGGAGGATGCAGAGAGGCGTCAGGATGATTTGGACAAGTTAAGTGAGTGGGCAAATGCATGGCAGATGCAGTATAATGTGGATAAATGTGAGGTGATCCACTTTGGTAGCAAAAACAGGAAGGCAGATTATTATCTGAACGGCTATAAACTGAGAGAGGGGAATATGCAGCGAGACCTGGGTGTTCTCATACACCAGTCGTTGAAGGTAAGCATGCAGGTGCAACAGGCGGTAAAAAAGGCAAATGGTATGTTGGCGTTCATAGTGAGAGGATTCGAGTACAGAAGCAGGGATGTCTTGCTGCAATAATACAGGGTGTTGGTGAGGCCACACCTGGAATATTGTGTGCAGTTTTGGTCTCCTTATCTGAGGAAGGATGTTCTTGCTATAGAGGGAGTGCAGCGAAGGTTTACCAGACTGATTCCTGGGATAGCGGGACTGACATATGAGGAGAGATTGAGTCGGTTAGGGTTGTATTCACTGGAGTTCAGAAGAGTGAGGGGAGATCTCATAGAATCCTATAAAATTCTAACAGGACTTGATAGGGTAGATGCAGGAAGTATGTTCCCGATGGCGGGGGAGTCCAGAACCAGGGGTCATAGTCTAAGGATACTGGGTAAACCTTTCAGGACTGAGATGAGGAGAAATTTCTTCACCCAGAGAGTGTGAGCCTGTGGAATTTGCTACCACAGAAAGCAGTTGAGGCCAAAACATTATGTTTTCAAGAAGGAGTTAGATATAGCTCTTGGGGCGAAAGGGATCAAAGGATGTGGGGGGAAAGCAGGAACAGGTTATTGAGTTGGATGATCAGCCATGATCATAATGAATTGTGGAGCAGGCCCGAAGGGCCGTATCGCCTACACCTGCTTCTATTTTCTATGTTTCTATGTTACACTGTTGCCACAGTGCGTCGGTGGTGGAGTGAACTTTGAAGGTGGTGCATGGGGTGCCAATCAAGCGGGTTGCTTTGTCCTGGATGGTGTTGAGCTTCTTGAGTGTTGTTGGATCTGCACTCATCCAGGCAAGTGGAGAGTATTCCATCACACTCCTGACTTGTGTCTTGTAGATGGTGGACAGGCACTGGGGAGTCAGGAGGTGGGTTACTCACTGCAGAATTCCCAGCCTCTGACCTGTTCTTATAGCCATAGTATTTATGTGGCTGCTCCAGTTTCTGGTCAATGGTAACCCTGAGGATGTTGATGGTTAGGGATTCAGCGATGTTAATACCATTGAATGTCAAGAGGAGATCGTTGAATTTTCTCTTGTTGGTGACGGTCATTGTCCGGCACTTGTGTGGCACGAATGTAACTTGCCACTGACCAGCCCAACCGTGAATGCCGTCCAGGTCTTGCTGCATCTGGGTACGGGCTGCTTCAATATCTGAGGCGTTGCGAATGGCACTGAACATTGCGCACTTATCAGCGAGCATCCCACTTACTGAGGCATGTTCCCTTGCACTTGCTGTATCAATGTTCCAAACTAGCTTGAAAATGTAATTTCTAAGAAGTCCACCACCAAGATTCTGCTCTTTTCTTTGTTTCCACTTTATGTAGATTGAACAAATAATCAACAATAACTTGTATTTATACAGCACCTTTAACAAAATAAAACGTCCCAAGACCCTTCACAGGAGCATTATAAAGCAAAATATGACACTGAGCCACTTAAGGTAAAATTAGGTCAGACAACCGAAAGCTTGGTCAAAGAGGTAAGTTTTAAGGAGTGTCTTAAAGGAGGTAAATGAGGTGGAGAGGTGTCAGGAGGGAATTCCAGAGCTTAGGGCCTAGGCAACTGAAGGTACGGCTGCTTATAGTGGAGCAATTAAAATTGGGGAAATGAAGGATGATAGATGCATACACAATGCCTTCAGTCTTTAGGTTGAATTTCAGCCTTCATGTACAGAATTCCCTCTAAACTGGTGAAGTTTGGAGATTTTTTAATACTCATTTTCAAAAGTTTTTTGTGATCCACTGAACATTTGGTCAGCTGCTTTTAGGACAAGAGTCCCTGACTGAGGCTCATTTTATATAGAGCAGAAAGAGGTTGATTAATCTTTAAAGGAAGGACATTGTGTAAAGGGAAGCGTCCTCTGGCAATTTCTCCAGTGGATGGCTAGCAATATTGTTACATGTGAAGGGTGAGATTCAGTGGCAGAATGAAGAAGATCCTACTTATAATAAGTAATTCAGTTTCGGCACTGATATTTGTCGCCTCCGTAAACCAAAATTCAGTGAAGGAGACCAAGGTGACACTCTCTGATTTTGACTAGACCAGTGTGGAGTTTGTCAAAAGTACAATAGTTCTGTATCAGAGTCTTCCCCTGTACAGTATTTTGAGCTACTTAAGGTTGTTAACTTTTGATGTATTCTGATTTGCCATTACAGGATTCATTCATGTTGAGTCGGAAGCTTGCATTTGACACAGATAATTTTGGCGATTCTAAGAGAATACATTGCCTCTACCTTCAGCCTTTGATGTTCAAGGCATTTTGCTTTCTTAGGACATCAGATATTTTCTCCTGGCCTGTAGCAAAGACCAGTTCTGTATGTGAGCCAATTGTGACTTTGTTTGCACAATATTTGACAATATGATATCGTCCAGGTATCAAACAGAAACCATTCTCTCTGCATTTCACTTCTCACTTTTTTACAGCACATTAAACAGTTAGCATAAACTCAGTACATCATAAACAGAGTGTAAAGTTGGGTATTTGGTGAGAGTGGGAATTCAAAGCACAGGGAAGGAGTCATAGTTATGTACAGCACGGAAGGAGGCCATCCAGCCCGTTGAGTCCATGCTGACTCTCTCTGGAGCAATCCAGTCAATTCCACTCCCCCACTTGACCCCTGTAGCTCTGCAAGGTTATTTCTTTCATGTGCTCATCCAATTTTCTTTTGAAAGCATTGATTGTCTCCACTGCCACCACCCTCGTGGGCAGCGAATTTCAAGTCATTACCACTCGTTGCGTAAAAAAGTTCTTCCTCACATTCCCCCTGCATCTCTTGCCCAAAATCTTCAATCTGTGTTCCCTAGTCCTTGTACCATCGGTTAATTGGAACAGTTTTTCCTTGTCTAACTTATCTAAGCCTTATCTTTTACACCTCTATCAAATCTCCCCGCAATCCTCTTTGCTCTAAGGAGAACAACTCCAGTTTTTCCAACCTAACCTTGTAACTAAAATCCCTCATTCTTGGAACCATTCTGGTAAATCTACTCTGCACCCTCTCCAGGACCCTCAGATCCTTCCTAAAGTGTGGTGACTAAGACTGGATGCAATATTCTAGTTGGGGTCTAACCAGAGCTTTATAAAGGTTCAGCATAATTTCCCTGCTCAATACCTCTATTTATAAAGCCCAAGATCCCATATGCTTTACTAACCACTTTCTCAATATGTCCTGCCACCTTCAAATATCTATGCAAGTGCACCCCTAGGTCCCTTTGTTCCTGCACCCTCTTTAGGACTGCGCCAGAAAGTCTATATTGCCTCACCCTATCATTTCTGCCAAAGTGCAACACCTCACACTTGCCTGTATTAAATTCCATCTGCCACTTGTCTGCTCATTCTGCTAGCCTGTCTATGTCCTGTTGCAGGTGGTTCGTATCTCCTCACTGCCACTCTTTCAAGTTTGGTATCATTGGCAAATTTTGAAATTCTATTCTGTATTCCAAGATCCAAATCATTTATATATAGCAAAAAAAAGCAGTGGTCCTAGTACTGACCTTTGGGGAACACCACAGCCTACCTATCATCAGTCCGAAAAATAACCATTTGCCACGACTCGCTGTTTTCTGTCCTTAAGCTAATTTTTTTATCCAATTGGACACTGACCCTCCTATTCCATTAGCCTCAATTTTGTTAAGCAGTCTTTTATGTAGTACTTCTTCTGAAAATCCATATAGACAACCTTCTCTGTTACTTGTTGTGATTCATGCAAGCTTGAAGCAGTAAACATTTAAATTTTTTTATGTTTTGGTGCTTAGTGCAAGTTAATGTGTTTTAAAAAAAAATTTAAAATTACATCAGACTAAAAAGTAGATCGAAATAATATAGACTAAGATATAGCAGAGCAGGTTATGTGTCTACACTGCAGTATGTGAAAGTTGTGGACGGCACAAATGTCCCTAGGGACCATGTCTGCAGTAGCTTTCTGCATCCCAACTCTCTCCGTCTCAGTCATTGAGCTGGAATATGAGTTGCAGTCACATAAGACTCTGGGAGGAATATTGAGACAGTTCGCTCCAGACCTTGGTTACACGTCGCAGAGAGTTGCGGGATCAGAATAGTCTTGTGACCGATATTGTACAGAAAGGAAATCCAGGTGAGCTAGAGAACGAGGATCTCAGAAAGTAATCCTATCCCACAGACACAAAGTACATGTGAGGGTAAGGAGAAAGACTGTTGGAAGGGCAGCAGACCATGGCACCTTGGAACAGGAGACTGTCCAAAGGGGGGAAGGGTAACATAACATAACATAGTTGTAGGGGATTCAATAATTAAGGTGACAGGTGTATCCTTGGCAAGCAGAATAGAGAGTCCCACAAAGTATATTGCCTGCCTGATGCCAGGGTAAGGGACATCTCAAACTAGTTGAAAGGATATTGGAGAGGGAGGAGGAAGGATCCAGTTGTTATGGTCCATTTTGCACCTAACAACACAGGAAAGAATAAGTAAGAGGTCCTTTTTGGAGAATACCAGGAGTTCAGTGCTAAATTGAAGAACAGGGCCTCGAAAGTTATATCTCCAGATTATTACCTGAACCAAGTGCAAATTGGTGGAGGGATAAGCAGATGAGGGAGGTGAACACATGGCCAAAGGATTGCCATGGGAAAGAGGGATTCCATTGCATGGGACACTGGCACCAATACTCGGACAGGAAGCAACTGTACCATTGGGATGGGCTGCACTGGAACCAGGCTGGGAGCAGGGTCTTGATGGAAAGGGCAGTCATGAGCACTTGGTGGAAAAGTTAGTATAAATAATAGTTCTAAAGCAAACAAAACGAAAGAGGGCAGGGTAATAGAAATTGTGCTTTCAGCACAACAGGTAAAGGGAAAGTTAAAAGATGCAAAGCGGTTAAACCAACAGAGAGTAATAATAAAAGTGTGAGTAAAACGTGAGAGCAAAAGGCCTAATTCAGGTTTGTGACCCAAACAAGCATTCTTTATAGAAATGCATGGAGTACAAGGAATGAATTGTGGGCACAATTTCAACTTGAAAGGGTATGACACGGTAGCCATTACTGAGACATGGCCGCAAAATGGTCAGGACTGGGAACTAAGTATACCAGGTTATGAGGTCGACAGGAAAGATGGGGGAAATGATACAAGGGGAGGAGAGTAGCCTTAGTGATCAAGGATGAAATCACTTCAGTGGTAAAAGAGACTATAATGAGAGGTAAGGAGCCTTTATGGGGAGAATCAAGAAATAGAAAAGGATTAAGACTGTAGTGGCAGTTGTGTATAGGCCTCTTGGTAGCAGCTGTGAAGTGGTAGATTATATAACTGCAGGGATTAGACGAACCTGTAGCAAGGGTAGAGGGATTTTATAGGGGGATTTTAACTTTCATTTGGATTGGGATAAGCAGCCTAGCTCATGTCAGAAAGGTAGTGAATTTCTTGAGTGTGTGTCCAGTATAGTTTTCTCCAAAAATTAGAACCAACAAGGTGCATGCCATATTCGATTTAGTAGTGAGTCAGATTTAATTTACAGTCTAACGGTGACATTTATCTAATACAAGCATAGTATTACCAAGTTCAAAGTAATGTTTGAAAGGGAGATTCTAGATGTAAGTAAGGTAGACTCAAGTTGGATGAGGCAGAGACAGTGAACTGGGTAAATCTATTAATGGGCAGAATGGGAGATGTTCAAAAAGCATTTAATATGATACAGAACTAGTTTATACCCCTAAATGGCAAGAGCCCTACTTGCCAATAAAAAACAGCCATGGACAACTTTTTAAAAAAAAATTCTTTCCAGGAATGTGAGCATCGCTGGCAAGGCCAACATTTGTTGCCCATCTCTAATTGCCCCTGAGAAGATGGTGGTGAGCTGCCGCCTTGAACCGCCGTAGTCCATCTGATGTAGGTACACCTGTAGCACTATTAGAAAGGGAGTTCCAGGTTTTTGGCCCAGTGATAGTGAAGAAACAGTGATATAGTTCCAAGTTGGGATGATGTCTGACTTGGAGGGGAACTTCATGTTCCCTTGTGTCTGCTGCCCTTGTCCCTCTAGGTGGTAGAGGTCGTGGGTTTGAAAGGTGCTGTTGGAAGCACGGGGAGTTTCTGCATTGCATCTTGTATATGGTGCACATTGACGTCATTGTGCGCTGGTGGTGGATGCGGCGCTGATCAAGCAGGCTGCTTTGTCCTGAATGGTGTTGAGCTTCTTGAGTGTTGGAGCTGCACTCATCCAGGCAAGTGGAGAGTATTCCATCACACTCCTAATTTATGCTTTGTTGATGGTGGACAGGCTTTGGGGAGTCAGGAAGTGAGTTAATCACATACAATATTCCCAGCCTCTGACCTGCTTTTGTAGCCGCAGTATTTATATGACTGGTCCAGTTAAGTTTCTGATCAATAGTAACCCCAGGATGATGATGGTGGAGAATTCAGTGATGCTAATGTTATTAAATGTCAAGTGGAGATGGTTAGATTCTCTCTTGTTGAAGATGGTCATTGCCTGGAATTTGTATGTTACTTATTAGTCCAAGCCTGCCTGCTACAGGCAGGCAGGGACTACTTCAGTATCTGAGAAGTCGCGAATGGTATTGGACACTGCAATCATCAGCAAGCATACCACTTCTGATCTTATGATGGAGAGAAGGTCATTGATGAAGCAGCTGAAGATGGTTGGGCCTAGGACACTACCCTGAGGAACTCCTGCTGTGATATCCTGGGGCTGAGATGTTTGGCCTCCAACAACCACAACCATCTTCATTTATTTATTTTATTTATTTAGAGATACAGCACTGAAACTGGCCCTTCGGCCCACCGAGTCTGTGCCGCCCAACAACCACCCATTTATACTAACCCTACAGTAATCCCATATTCCCTATCACCTATCTACACTAGGGGCAATTTACAACGGCCAATTTACCTATCACCTGCAAGTCTTTAGCTTGTGCAAGGTAGGAGTCCAACCAGTGGAGAGTTTTCCGTCTGATTCTCACTGACTTCAATTTTGCTAGGGCTCCTTGATGCCATACTCGGCCAAATGCTGCCTTAATGTCAACAGCAGTCACTGTCCCCTCACCTCTGGAGTTCAGCTGTTTTGTCCATGTTTGAACCAAGGCTGTAATGAGGTCTGGAGCTGAGTGGCCCGGACGGAACCCAACCTGAGTATTGGTGAGAGCAAGTGCCGCTTGATAGCTCTGTCAATGCACCTTCCATCACTTTGCTGATGATTGAGAATAGACTGGGCAGTAATTAATCGGATTGGACTTCTCCTGCTTTTTGCAGACATGACCTACCTGGGTAATTTTCCACATTGTTGGGTAGATGCCAGTGTTGTAGCTTTTTTGAAACAGCTTGGCTAGGGGAACGGCTAGTTCTGGAGCACAAGTCTTCAGTATTACAGCCGGGTTGTTGTCAGGTCCCATAGCCTTTGCAGTATCCAGTGCCTTCAGCCTTCTTGATATCACTTGGAGTGAATCGGATTAGCTGAAGACTGGCATCTGTGATGCTGGGGATCTCCGGAGGAGGTCAAGATGGATCATTTACTCAGCACCTCTGACTGAAGATGGATGCGAATGTTTCAACCTTGTCTCTTGCACTGATGTGCTGGGCTCCCCCATCATTGAGGTAGGGGATGTTTGTGGTCCCTCCTCCTCTGCTTAGTTGTTTAATTGTCGTCATCTTCTTAGGCAGTCCCTTGGGATCGAGGATGACCTGCTTCCACTCCAGTATGGTGGGTTCTGAGATGGCTGGTTAGTCCAATGCGTGACTATTCACCATTCTTGGCTGGATGTGGCAGGACACCAGAGCTTTGATCTGATCTATGGTTGTGAGATCTCCTTGCTATATCTCTCGCATGCTGTTTCCACTGTTAAACATGCTGTAGCTTCACAGGTTGGCACCTCATCTTTAGATATGCCTGGTGCTGCTCCTGGCATGCTGTCCTGAACTTCTCATTGAACCAGGGTTGATCCCATGGATTGATGGTAATGGTAGAGTGAAGGATATGCCAGACTATGAGGTTACAGGTTGTGTTTAAATACAGTCGTCTTCTGCTGATGGCCCACAGTGCCTCATGGATGCCCAGTTTTGAGCTGCTAGATCTGATCTGAATCTATCCCATTTAGCATGGTGATAGTGCCAAACAACATAATGGAGGATATCCTCAGTATGAAGATGGGACTTCGTTTCTACAAGGATTGTGCAGTGGTGACTCCAGTCAATGCTGTCAAGGGCAGATGGGTCTGCGACAGGTAAGATTAGTGAGGACAAGGTCAAGTAGGTTTTTCCCTCTTGTTTGTTCTCATACCACCTGCCACAGGCCCAGTCTGGCAGATATGTCCTTCAGGACAGGGCCAACTGAGTCAGTAGTAGTGCTACTGAGCCACTCTTGGTGATGGACATTTAAGACCCCCACCCAGAGTACATTTTGTGCCCTTGCTACCCTCAGTGCTTCTTCCAAGTGGTGTTCAACTTGGAGGAGCACTGATTCATTAGCTGAGGGAGGGCAATAGTGATGATCAGCAGAAGATTTCCTTGCCCATGTTTGACTTGAGCCATGAGACTTCATGGGATCTGGAGTCAATGTTCAGGACTCCCAGTGCCACTCCCTCCTAACGATATACTTCTATACCACCATCTCTGTTGGGTCTGTTCTGGTGGCGCAGGACATACCCAGAGATGGTGATGGAGGGGTCTGGGACATTGGCTGTAAGATATGATTCGTTGAGTATGACAGTGACAGGCTGTTGTTTGACTAGCCTGTGGGACAGCTCTCCCAATTTTAACACATCCCCAGATGTTGGTGAGGAGGACTTTGCAGGGTCAACTGAGGGTCAAAGGTGTGCCTTTGTCATTTCAGGTGCCTTGGTTGATGCTGGGTGGTCTGTCCAGTTTTATTCTTTTAGACTTTTCTGTAGTGGTTTGATATAACTGATTGGCTTGCTAGACCATTTCAGAGATGTGAGTCAACCACATTGCTGTGGGTCTGGATTCACATGAAGGCCAGATTGGATAAGAACAGCAGATTTCCTTCCCTAAAGGACGTTAGTGAACCGGATGGGTTTTCACAACAATCCGGTAGTTTCATGGTCACCATTACTGAGACTAGCTTTTTTTTTAGTCCAGATTTATAAATTATTTGAATTTAAATTCCATCATTTGTCGTGGTGGTATTTGAACTCGTGGCCAGAATTTAATTTGGGTGGGATGCCCTGCTCACCGGCCAAAAGGTCGGTGGCAAGCCCGTCTCTGCTGGGTCTGGGGAGCCAGACCTGGATTTTTCGCTCCCCCAGGCCCTTAATTGGTTTAGGGCGGGACTTCCACCACCTTGCAGCAGGAAGTCCCGCCTAAGGGAGCTGGGCCGGCAGCTCTAGGTCCCAGCAGCGCCACCGAGAGTCATGGCCGCTGTTGGGACTACACCCAGCCAGCACAGCAAGAGGAATGACGGCCCTGGAACTACAGTAAGCTTCCCTGGCGAGACAAGGGGCTTTGGTTTAGAGCGGCGGAATGTTGTGCGTTGCGGGCAGTTGGGAGTTTGGAGGCGGCCCTCCGTGTGGCACAGGGTGCCTGATCAGGAGCCTCCTCTCCCCCACCCCCAGCCTGCAGGAAGGTCACTTGGTTTTACCAGACGGGGTTCTTGAAGCCGTTTCCATCCAGTCACCCAGGGTAAAATACCCGCAGCAGTAGGAGCAGGCTCTTAAGTGCCAGTTAATTGGCCACTTAAGGCCCTTGATTGGCCTGGGGCGGGTGGGCCGTTTCTTGCTGCAAAAAATTGCATTGCCGTCACGCCGCAAAAAATTACATCGGGGGCAGGAGGGGTTCAGGAATGCCTCCCCACCGCCTCCCACTCAATTTTAAGCCCCCCCCCCACCCATGCCACCAGCCTGCTCATTTGGGGACCGTAAAACTCCGGCCCATGTCTCTGTAGCATTAGTCCAGTCCTCTGGATTACAAGTCCAATAACATTACCGCTACAGTACTGTTCCCTGAAGTGATAAGGGACAACATAAAACTAAAAGAGAAAGCATGCAAGATTGCAAAAACTAGCTCAAGTCCAAAACAGACAGTAAGAGCTGCAAAAAAAGAATATGAAAAGAAACTTGCAAGGGATTTCACAATCAACACAAATGTTGACAATTATATTAGGAAAAAAGAGGGCAGTCAGGAGCAATGTGGGCCCCTTAAAAACTGATCACCATTTCCTTATTTTCATTCAGAACATAGTTAACATGTTGAATAATTACTTTGCATCAGTATTTATGGTAGAGGAAGAGGATAACATGTTGGAGATCCAAGGAAGCAAATATTGAATCAGGGATGGGTATTCACCAAAATTAACGTAAGCAAAGTAACAGTAATAATAATGGCACTGAAGAGTGACAAATCCCCAGGTTTCTATCCACAATTTTAAAGAAAGTGGGTGACAACATTGCAGATGCCCAAGCAATAATCTTCCAAAGTTCTCTCGATTTCGGAACAATTCCTTTAGATTGGAAAATTGTGCATGTCACTCTGCTATTTAAGAACAGTGAGACGGAAACCAGGGAATTATAGACTAGTTAGCCAAACATCGATCAGGAAATTGCTAGTCTACAATTAAGGACAGGATGACTGAACACCTTGAACATTTTCAGGTGATCAGAGAGAGCTAACATTGGATTTGTAAAGGGTAGCTCGTGCCTGACGAAACTGATTGAATTTTTTTTGAAGCGGTGACTGAAGTAGGGGAATGTCTGTGGATGTTATTTATATGGATTTCCAGAAGGCATTCAAGACACATAAGAGCCTGTTAGCTAAAGTTGAAGCTCATGGAATTGAAGACAAGTTATTGATCTGGTATATAAATTGGCTGAGTGGCAGGAGACACAGAGTAGGGATAGAATCATAGAAAGTTTAAGGCACAGAAAGAGGCCACTTGGCCCATCTTGTCTGTGTCAGCCGAAAAACGATCCACCTATTCTAATCCCACCTTCCAGCATTTGGTCTGTAGTCCTACAGTTTACAGCACTTGAGATGCATATCCAGACTCCTTTTGAATGAGTTGAGGGTTTCTGCCTCAACTACCCTTTCAGGCAGGGAGTTCCAGACCCCCACCACCCTCTGAGTGAAAACGTTTTTCCTCATCTCCTCTCTCCTTTTTCCACCAATCGCTTTACATCTATGCCCCCTCATCACTGACCTCTCTGCTAAGGTACATAGACCTTTCACCTCCACTCTATCCGGGCCTCTCAACATTTCAATCAGAGCTCCCCTCAGCCTTCTCTGTTCCAAGGAGAACAACCCCAGCCTATCCAATCTTTCCTCATAGCTGCATTTTTCCAGTCCTGACAACATCCTCGTAAATCTCCTCTGTACCCTCTCTAGTGCAATTACATCCTTTCTGTAATGAGGTGACCAGAACTGCACACAGTACTCAAGTTGTGGCCTGACCAATGAGTTATACAGTTCCAGCATAACCTCCCTGTTCTTATATTCTATACCTTGTCCTACGACCAGATGAGAAATGTATCTCGGGGTCTTTTACTGTCTTCACTAGGTCTTATTGTAACGGGGTTTGATTTTTAAACACACTTGTATTTTGAGCTCCCCCTTGGTGAATCCTTGTTCACTACTTTCCAATTATAAGGCAAAGAAATGAGTACCCCAGGTTTTCTTAGGTTCAAAGAAGAAAAGTGAAATTTATTAAAACTTAAACGTTAATTTGGTTAACGCCTACGGATATACGGCGCACTCATGCTAGCATGTACACACGATGCACACATGCAAATAGGGACAGAAAAGAGCAAAAGAAAAATAAAGTTGAGAGGTTTGAGGCAATCAGAAGTGTTTCTTGTTTATTGTGCTTCGAGCTCACTGTAGTCCCTTTGTAAGTATCTTGCTTTTTGTTGGGGCCCAGTATTATTCTTAAACCATGTTCATTTTAGGAGTCTTTTCTCTCTTGGGGTTCATATGTCTTCAATGGGTCTTCAGTTCTGAGAAAGAGATGAGAGCAGACAGGAAAGAGGTCTTTGCAGTCCAGGAGCAAAGAGCTTTCTGCCTTTCAAACACAGAGTAGCAAGTTCAAATTCAAACAGCCAGTTAGTCATGTGACTAAACTTGCCTGACCAGGTCTTCTGTGTATTGGAGAAGCAGGCACTGGGTCCTTTGTTCCAACACTGTCTGCCAGTATGCAAAAAAGGTCTTTCCGGCGAGGGGCCTGGTAATTCCTTGTTAAAGGCCCTCTTTTCTTCCTAGCAGCAATTTTAGGTTTCAATGTTATAGAGTCATTGAGTTATGCAGCACAGAAACAGTCCCTTCAGCCCATCGTGTCTGTGCCAGCCATCAAGCACCTATCTATTCTAATCCCATTTTCCAGCACTAGGCCCGTAGCCTTGTATGCTATGGCATTTCAAGTGCTCATCTAAATACTTCTTAAATGTTGTGAGGGTTCCTGCCTCTACCACCCCTTCAGGCAGTGTGTTCCAGATTCCAACCACCCTCTGGGTGAAAAAGTTTTCCTCAAATCCCCTCTAAACCTCCTGCCCTTTACCTTAAATCTATGCCCCCTGGTTATTGACACCTCCGCTAAGGGAAAAAGTTTCTTCCTTTCTAACCTATCTATGCCCCTCATAATTTTGTATACCTCAATCAGGTGCCCCCTCAGCCTTCTCTGCTGTAAGAGAAACAACCCCTAGCCTATCCAATCTCTCTTCGTAACTGAAAGCTCCAGCCCAAGCAACATCCTGGTTAATCTCCTCTGCACCCTCTCCAGTGCAATCACATCCTTCCTATAGTGTGGTGCCCAGAACTGTACACAGTACTCCAGCTGTGGTCTAACTAGCATTTTATACAACTCCATCATAACTTCCTTACTCTTATATTCTATGCCATGGCTAATAAAGGCAAGTATCCCATATGCCTTCCTAACCACCTTATCTACCTGTGCTGCTGCCTTCAGTGATCTATGGACAAGTACACCAAGGTCCCTCTGACCCTCTGTATGTCCTAGGGTCCTACCATCCGTTGTGTATTCCCTTGCCTTGTTAGTCCTCCCAAAAATGCATCACCTCACACTTCTCAGTATTAAATTACATTTGCCACTGCTCTGCCCATCTTACCAGCCCATCGATATCGTCCTGTAATCTAAGGCTTTCCTCCTCTATTTATGACACCACCAATTTTCGAACTTACTGATCATACCTCCTCTATTCACGTCGAAATCATTAATGTACTCTACAAACAGCAAGGGTCCTAGCACCAATCCCTATGGTGCACTGCTAGTCATAGACTTCCAATTGCAAAAACAACCCTTGACCATCACCCTCTGCTGCCTACCATTAAGCCAATTTTGGATCCAATTTGCCAAATTGCCCTGGATCCCATGGGCTCTTAGCTTGACCAATCTCCCATGCGGGACCTTATCAAAAGCCTTACTGAAGTCCATGTAGACTAAATCAACTGTTTTACCCTCATCTACACATCTAGTCACCTCCTCAAAAAATTCAATCAAGTTTGTTAGACATGATCTCCCCCTGACAAAGCCATGCTGAATGTCCTTGATTAATCCTTGCCTCTCCAACTGGAGATTAATCCTGTCCCTCAGAATTTTTTCCAATAGTTTCCCTACCACTGATGTTAGACTCACCAGCCTGTAATTACCTGGTTTATCCCTGCTACCCTTCTTGAATAATGGTACCACATTCGCTGTCCTCCAGTCCTCTGGCACCTCTCCTGTGGCCAGAGAGGATTTGAAAATTTGCGTCAGAGTCCCTGATATCTCCTCTCTTGCCTCACATAGCAGCCTGGGATACATCTCATGTGGGCCTGGGGATTTATCCACTTTTAAGCCTGCTAATACCTCCTCACTTTCAATGCTAATTTGTTCGAGGATATCACAGTCCTCCTCCCTGATCTCTACACCTACATCGTCCTCCATAATGAACACAGATGAAAAGTAATCATTTAAAACCTCCCTTACGTCCTCTGGCTCCACACACAGATTGCCACTTTGGTCCCTAATGGCCCTACTCTTTCCCTGGTTATCCTCTTGCCCTTAATATACTTCTAAAACACCTTGGGATTTTCCTTTATCTTGCCCACCAGTGTTTTTTCATGCCCCCTCTTCGCTCTCCTAATTACTTTTTTAAGTACGCCCCCTGCACTTTCTATACTTCTCTAGGGCCTCCACTGTTTTCAGCTCTCTGAATCTGCCATAAGCCTCCATTTTTTCCCTTATCCAATCCTCTATATCCCTCGACATCCAGGGTTCCCTGGACTTGTTGGTCCTACCCTTCACCATTAGGGGAACATGTTGGCCCTGAACACACACTATTTCCTTTTTGATGTCTCCCACTGGTCTGATGTAGACTTTCCTACAAGTAGCTGCTCCCAGTCCACTTTGGCCAGATCCTGTTTTATCATATTGAAATCAACCTTCTCCCAATTCAGTACCTTTATTTCTGGTCCTTCTTTGTCCTTTTCCATAACTACCTTAAATCTTAGAGTTATGGTCACTCTCCCTGAAATGCTTCCCCACTGACACTTCTACCACTTGTCCAGCTTCATTTCCTAGGATTAGGTCCAGTACTGCCCCTTCTCTTGTAGGACTTTCTATGTGCTGGCTCGAAAAGCTCTCCTGTATGCACTTTAAGAATTCCGCCCCCTTTAAGCCTTTTGCAGTAAGACTATCCCAGTTAATATTGGGAAGTTGAAATCCCCTACTATTATTACCCTATTATTTTTACATCTCTCTGAGATTTGCCTACATATCTGCTCCTCCATCTTGCTGCATTTCCCTGGTTCCCATAGGATTTAATTTTTTTTTAACTAGTCTGCCATGTGGAACCTTGTCAAAAGCCTTGCTAAAATCCATGTTGACCACATCAACTGCAGTACCCTCAAACAAGATCTTCCATTTACAAATCAACGCTGACTATCCTTGATTAACCTGTGCCTTTCTAAGTGACAGTTTATTTTGTCTCTCAGAATAGATTACAATAATTTGCCCACTACTGAGGATCAGACTGACTGGCCTGTAATTATTCGGTCTGTCCCTCGCTCCCTTTTTAAACAGAGGTACAACGTTAGCAATTCTCCAATCCTCCAGCATCACACTTGTATTCAGTGAGGACAGGAAAATGATGGTCAGACCCTCTGCTATTTCCTGTCTTGCTTCTTTCAACAGCCTCGGGTACATGTCATCTAGCCCTGGTGATTTATCAACTTTCAAGGATGCTAATCCCATTAGTACTTCCTCTCTCCCTATGTTTATCACATTCAGAGCTTCACACTCCTCCTCCTTAACTACAATATCTGCATCGTCCCCCTCTTTTGTGAAGACAGATGCAAAGTATTCATTAAGAACCATACCAACATCTTCGCCCCTACACGTAGGTTACTTTTTTGGTCTTTTATGGGACCTACTCTCTCCTTAGTTATCCTCTTGCTCTTAATGTATTGATAAAACATCTTTGGGTTCACCTTGATTTTGCTTGCCAATATTCTTTCATGCCCTGTCTTTGCTTTCCTAATTTCCTTTTTGATTTCACCCCTCCACTTTCTATACTCCTCGGCTTTCTGTAGTATTGAGTTCTCGGTGTCGGACATAAGCTTTCCTTACCTGCCTTGTCTTGCACCATAAGCTGCTTGACATCCATGGGGCTCTAGATTTGGCCGTCTCACCCTTTTTCTTTGTGGGAACATATTTACTCTGGACCCCTTAAATCTCCCCTTTGAATGCCTCCCACTGTTCTGATACTGATTTACCTTCAAGTAGCTGTTTCCAGTCCACTTTCACTAAATCACTCCTCAGTTTAGTAAAATTGGCCTTGCCCCAATTGAGAATTTTAACTCCTGTACTATCTCTGTCCTTTTCCATAATTAAGTTAAAACTGACTGAATTCTTATCATTACCACCAAAATGCTCTCCCACTGCCACTCCTTCCACCTGCATATCTTTGTTTCCTAAAACTTAGTCTAAAACTGTGCCCTCTCTTGTTGGACTTGCTAAATACTGGGCAAAAAAGTTCTCCTGAATGCACCTCAAGAATTCTGCTCCTTCAATTCCTTTCATACTAAAACTATTCCAGTTAATATTGGGGTTGTTAAAATCCCCTACTATTACTGCCCTATTGTTCTTGCACTTCTCAGAGATTTGCCTGTATATCTGCTCTTCTATCTCTCTCTGACTGTTTGGAGGTCTATAGTACACTCCCAGCAGTGTGATTGCCCCTTTTTTGTTCCTTAGCTCAATCCATATGGCCTCATTTGATGAACCTTCCAACATGTCATCCCTCCTCACAGCTGTAATAGTTTCCTTGACCAAAATTGCCATTCCCCCTCCTTCCTTATCCCCCTCCCTATCGCATCTGAAAACCCTGTAACCAGGAACATTGAGCTGCCAGTCCTGTCCCTCCTTCAGCCATGTTTCTGTAATAGTTTTGATATCATACTGCCACAAGTCTATCTGTGCCCTCAGCTCATCTGCTTTATTTGCTATACCCCTTGCATTGAAATAGATACCCTTGAGCACTGCCAAACTCTTTTTTTTTTAAATTTCCTAACCTTTGCTTCTTCTGTCTTCCAGACTCATCCATTAATTTTCTGCCTTCCATTGTCATTTCTGATTTTGTCCCAGCTGAGTCTACCCTCAGGTCCCCATCCCCCTGCCAAACTAGTTTAAACCTTCCCCAACAGTACTTGCAAAACTTCATGCAAAGAACTCAGTCCCGGCTCTGTTCAGGTGCAAGAACTCCAGCCTGTACAGGTCCCATCTCCCTGAGAGTCGGTCCCGATGTCCCAGGAATCTAAAGCCCTCCCTCCTGCACCATCTTTCCAGCCACGCATTCATCTGTTTTATCCTTTTGTTTCTATACTCGCCTGCGTGTGGCACTGCAAGTAATCCAGTGATTACTACTTTTGAGGTCCTGCTTCCTAATTTGATACTTTACTTTGCAGAATGTGACTATTGTGTTCTGCAGGGATCTGTGTTGAGGTCTCAACTATTCACCATATTTATTATTGACAGATGATGGGATAGAAAGCCACATATCCAAATTTGCCAATAATGCAAAGATGGCAGTGTAGATGGAAGCATAAAATTACAAAGATATTAAAGTGAATGGGTAAAACTGTGGCAAATGGATTTTAATGTCGATCAATGTGAGATCATCGACTTTCGACCTAACCGAGCTAGAACTAAAGAGTATTTACTAAATGGTGAAAAGCTAGAAATATCAGAGGTTGACTGGGGGGTGTAGGGAGGTGGATGGTGATCCAGGTACATAGATCATTCAAATGTTATGGAGACGTACAGAAAAGAGTCAAAAAGACTATTGGAATGCTGGCCTTTATATCCAGAGGACTAGAATACAAGAGGGGTAGAGGTCATGCTTCAGCTATACAACGATCACACCTGGAGTACTGTGAGCAGTTCTGTGCACCACACCTCAGGAAGGATATATTGGCATTGAAAGGACTGTAGACCAAAATTATACCTGGTCTCCAAGGGTTAAATTACGAGATTGCACAGACTAAGGTGGTTCCCCTGAAATTTAGAAGATTTAAGGGGTGATTGATCAAAGTTTTCATAATATTAAGGGGAATTGATAGGGTAGACAGAAATCGGAAGAAATATGGTGAAATATGCAGTTTGTATAATGCATCTACCATTTTGATTGTCAATAGACATGTAGATACAGATTGACGGGTGCAACATAAAATTAATGTAATGTTGACATGAGCTTGTGAGAAGTAGTTCAAGAAGAAAATTTATCTTCCAGCTTAATTGCTGATGTGGGTCACAACATGACCTTGCAGTGATGCTTGAAGCATGTCATGAAAAAAATTCTATTTATTTAAGAAAACTGGAAATGTACAGCGAGAATGCATTTTACAAGTAACTATGCTAACAGTATCGTTAATATTCTCAATTGCTGTAAATGTAAAACTGTAATTGACATGACAGTTGTGAAATGGAAGGGTTGGGAAGAAACTCATGACAGTATTGAAGGAAACTGATCTCCCTTGCAATGTTTGTATTTTTTGGTGCTGTTTGGAAACTGTTTGGCAATGTAATTTTTACAGATTTTTATGAATAAAGTATATTTTGGAAATTAAAAAAAAAGTAACTATGCTAACAGTGTAAGGTCCCCCCACCAAGCTGAACTGAGGGGCTGGATCCATGGGAAACCCCTCGAACTGTATCGGGAAAATTTTGTGTGCTGTAAATGTAAAAATGTATATGGCATGACAATGAAATGGTAGGGTTGTGAGGCAACTCATGATTGTATCGAAGGACACTGATCACCTTTGCACTGTTTGTATTTTTTGACTTGATGCTGTTTTAAACTGGGAATGTAATTTTTACAGATTTTTATGAATAAAGTATATTTTGGAAAATAAAAAAAAAACTATGCTAAATACCATCAGTGCTTTAGTTACAGCAGTGATGCTGTATAACCACATGCGGAGTCACTATGACGCTCTACCACAGTTTCAAATCATGTGGAACAATACCATTCAAGTAATGTGACTTGATTGGAGAGCTTTCCTGATGGCCTGCTTGATAAAGACCCCAACTATCTAAGCTGGACAAACCAGAACACCCCAAGGTTATTAGACAGAGTTAGTTAGCACATCTCTGATGGAATGACAGTAAGATTCTACAGTTCCCTTCAGTGCCCTGGACAAGGGAATGGATGGAATCAGTCAGGTGCCTGTTCTTCACTTTGATTCTTTTTTTTTTCAAAAATATACTTAATTCATAAAAATCTATATTAAAAAAAAAATACAGAACAGTTCAAAACAGTTCCAAGTTGACATTCCAGAAAGTGCAAAAGAAATCAGTTTTCTTCAATACAGAACGTGAGTTGCCTTCCATTCCATTTTAGCTGCAATGTACATTTGCATTACACAGCAAAACCATATTTTGGTGCATACAGCCCGAGGGGTTTTATACAGGTTCCAGCCCCTCTGTTCACTGTGGCAGGAGGACCTTACGCAGTGTCCTTTCCCCATTGAGCCTTTGCAGCGTCTGCCCCAAGCTTTAGTGCGTCCCTCAGCACATAGTCCTGGACCTTGGAATGTGTCCACTGTGATTTTTTTTTATTTCCAAAATATGCTTTATTCATAAAAATCTGTATTAAAAAAAAAATACATGACAAAACAGTTCTAAACAGCACCAAGTCAAAAATTACAAACAAGAGGTCAGTTTCCTTCAATGCAGGAGTGAGTTGCCTCAACCCTTCCATTTCATTTTCATGACATATACACTTTACAGCAAAAGAAAATTTTCCCGATACCGTTTGAGGGGTTTCCCATGGATCCAGCCCCTCCATTCAGCTTGGTGGGGGGACCTTGCACAGTGGTCTTTCCCCATTGAATCTTTGCTGCGGCTGCCCCAAGCTTTAGTGTGTCAGTCAGCACGTAGTCCTGGACCTTGGAATGTGCCAGTCTGCAACATTCGGTCATGGACAACTCTTTGCGCTGGAAGACCAACATGTTTCGGGCAGACCAAAGGGCGTCTTTCACCGAATTGATAGTCCTCCAGCAGCAGTTGATGTTTGTCTCGGTGTGCGTCCCTGGGAACAGCCCGTAGAGCACAGATTTGTCCACTGTGATTTTTTTTTTTCCAAAATATACTTTATTCATAAAAATCTGTAAAAATTACATTGCCAAACAGTTTCCAAACAGCACCAAAAAATACAAACATTGCAAGGGAGATCAGTTTCCTTCAATACTGTCATGAGTTTCTTCCCAACCCTTCCGTTTCACAATTGTCATGTCAATTACAGTTTTACATTTACAGCAATTCAGAATATTAACGATACAGTTCGAGGGGTTTCCCATGGATCCAGCCCCTCAGTCCAGCTTGGTGGGGGAACCTTACACTGTGGTCTTTCCCCATTGAGCCTTTACTGCGGCTGCCCCAAGCTTTAGTGCGTCCCTCAGCACGTAGTCCTGGACCTTGGAATGTGCCAGTCTGCAACATTCGGCGGTGGACAACTCTTTGCGCTGGAAGACCAGCAAGTTTCGGGCAGACCAAAGGGCGTCTTTCACCGAATTGATAGTCCTCCAGCAGCAGTTGATGTTTGTCTCGGTGTGCGTCCCTGGGAACAGCCCGTAGAGCACAGACTCCTGTGTTACAGAGCTGCTTGGGATGAACCTTGACAAAAACCACTGCATCTCTTTCCACACCTGCTTTGCAAAGGCACATTCCAGGAGGAGGTGGGCGACCGTCTCTTCCCCACCACAGCCAACGCGGGGGCACTGTGCGGAGGGGGCGAGACTTCGGGTGCGCATGAAGGATCTGACGGGGAGGGCCCTTCTCACCACCAGCCAAGCTACGTCTTGGTGCTTGTTTGAAAGTTCTGGTGATGAGGCATTCCGCCAAATGACTTTGACGGTCTGCTCGGGGAACCATCCGACAGGATCCACCGTTTCCTTTTCCCGTAGGGCCTTGAGGACATTCCGTGCAGACCACTGCCTGATGGACCGGTGGTCAAAGGTGTTTTTCCGCAGAAACTGCTCCACGAAGGATAGGTGGTACGGCGCCGCCCAACTGCACGGAGCGTTCCGCGGCAATGTGACCAGGCCCATCCTTCGCAACACCGGGGACAGATAGAACCTCAGCACGTAGTGACACTTGGAGTTTGCGTACTGGGGATCTACACATAGCTTGATGCAGCCGCACACGAAGGTGGTCATCAGGATGAGGGCCACGTTGGGTACATTTTTCCCGCCCATGTCCAGAGATTTGAACATCGTGTCCCTCCGGACCCGGTCCATTTTAGATCCCCAGACGAAGCGGAAAATGGCTCGGGTGACTGCCACGGCGCAGGAGTGGGGTATGGGCCAGACCTGCGCCACGTAGAGCAACAACGTGAGCGCCTCGCACCTGATGACCAGGTTCTTACCCACAATGGAGAGAGATCGCTGCCCCCACATGCCCAACTTTTGTCGTACCTTGGCTACTCGCTCCTCCCATGTTTTGGTGCACGCCCCGGCCCTTCCGAACCATATCCCCAGCACCTTCAGGTAATCTGACCTGACGGTGAAGGGGACAAAGGATCGGTCAGCCCAGTTCCCAAAGAACATGGCCTCGCTCTTGCCGTGGTTAACTTTGGCTCCCGAGGCCAGTTCGAACTGGTCGCAGATGCTCATCAGGCACGTCCACTGTGATTCTTTTTTTTTTTATTTCCAAAATATACTTTATTCATAAAAATCTGTAAAAATTACATTGCCAAACAGTTTCCAAACAGCACGAAAAAATACAAACATTGCAAAAGAGATCTGTTTCTTTCAATAATGTCATGAGTTTCTTCCCAACCCTTCCGTTTCCCAATTGTCATGTCAATTACAGTTTTACATTTACAGCAATTGAGAATATTAACGATACAGTTCGAGGGGCTTCCGATGGTTCCAGCCCCTCAGTCCAGCTTGGTGGGGGAACCTTACACTGTGGTCTTTCCCCATTGAGCCTTTGCTGCGGCTGCCCCAAGCTTTAGTGCGTCCCTCAGCACGTAGTCCTGGACCTTGGAATGTGCCAGTCTGCAACATTCGGTGGTGGACAACTCTTTGCGCTGGAAGACCAGCAAGTTTCGGGCAGACCAAAGGGCGTCTTTCACCGAATTGATAGTCCTCCAGCAGCAGTTGATGTTTGTCTCGGTGTGCGTCCCTGGGAACAGCCCGTAGAGCACAGACTCCTGTGTTACAGAGCTGCTTGGGATGAACATAGAACATAGAACATACAGCACAGAACAGGCCCTTCGGCCCACAATGTTGTGCCGATCCTTTGTCCTCTGTCAAGGACAATTTAATCTATACCCCATCATTCTCCTTTATCCATATACCTATCCAAAAGCCTTTTGAAAGTCCCTAAAGTTTCTGACTCAACAACTTCCCCGGGCAAGGCATTCCATGCCTCGACCACTCTCTGGGTAAAGAACCTTCCCCTGACATCCCCCTTATATCTCCCACCCTTCACCTTAAATTTATGACCCCTTGTAACGCTTTGCTCCACCCGGGGAAAAAGTTTCTGACTGTCTACCCTATCTATTCCCCTGATCATCTTATAAACCTCTATCATGTCACCCCTCATCCTTCTCCTTTCTAATGAGAAGAGGCCTAGAATGTTCAGCCTTTCCTCGTAAGACTTATTCTCCATTCCAGGCAACATCCTGGTAAATCTCCTCTGTACCCTCTCCAAGGCTTCCACATCCTTCCTAAAATGAGGCGACCAGAACTGCACACAGTACTCCAAATGAGGCCTTACCAAGGTCCTGTACAGCTGCATCATCACCTCACGGCTCTTAAATTCAATCCCTCTGCTAATGAACGCTAACACCCCATATGCCTTCTTCACAGCCCTATCCACTTGAGTTGCAACTTTCAATGATCTATGCACATAGACCCCAAGGTCTCTCTGCTCCTCCACATGCCCAAGAACCCTACCGTTAACCCAGTATTTTGCATTCATGTTTGTCCTTCCAAAATGGACGACCTCACACTTTTCAGGGTTAAACTCCATCTGCCACTTTTCAGCCCAGCACTGCAACCTATCCAAGTCCCTTTGCAGACGACAATAGCCCTCCTCGGTATCCACAACTCCACCAACCTTTGTATCATCTGCAAATTTACTGACCCACCCTTCGACTTCCTCATCCAAGTCGTTAATAAAAATCACAAACAGGAGAGGACCCAGAACTGATCCCTGCGGCACGCCACTGGTAACTGGGCTCCAGGCTGAGTATTTACCATCTAAGACCACTCTCTGCCTTCTATCAGTTAGCCAATTCTTAATCCAACTGGCCACATTCCCCACTATTCCATGCCTCCTGACTTTCTCCAATAGTCTACCATGGGGGACCTTATCAAATGCCTTACTAAAATCCATGTACACCACATCCACTGGTTTACCCTCATCCACTTGCTTGGTCACCTGCTCAAAGAATTCAATCAGGCTTGTGAGGCAAGACCTACCCCTCACAAAACCGTGCTGACTGTCCCGAATCAAGCAGTGTCTTTCCAGATGCTCAGAAATCCTATCCCTCAGCACCTTTTCCATCAACTTGCCTACCACCGAAGTAAGACTAACTGGCCTGTAATTCCCAGGGTTGTTCCTATTCCCTTTCTTGAACAGGGGCACAACATTTGCCACCCTCCAATCACCTGGAACCACCCCCGTCAGCAGAGAAGATGAAAAGATCATTGCCAGCGGCTCTGCAATTTCATCCCTTGCTTCCCATAACATCCTTGGATATACCCCGTCAGGCCCGGGAGACTTGTCTATCTTCAAGTTATTCAAAAACCCCAACACATCTTCCCTCCTAACGAGCACTTCCTCGAGCTTACCAGTCTGTTTCACACCGTCCTCTTCAGTAATACACCCCTTCTCATTCGTAAATACCGAAGAGAAGTACTCATTCAAAACCTCACTTATCTCTTCCGGCTCAACACACAGTCTCCCGCTATTGTCCTTGACCGGACCTATGGTCCCCCTGGTCATCCTCATATTTCTGACATACGCGTAAAAGGCCTTGGGGTTTTCTTTTATCCTACCCGCCAAGCATTTTTCATGCCCTCTCTTAGCTCTCCTAATCCCTTTCTTCAGATCCTTCCTGGCCATCTTGTATCCCTCCAGAGCTATGCCTGTGCCCTTTTTCCTCAACTTTATATACGCATCCTTCTTCTTCCTAACAAGACTCTCAACCTCTCTTGTCAACCACGGTTCCCTCACATGACCATCCCTTCCCTGTCTGACAGGGACATGCTTATCAATGGCCCCTACTATCTGCTCCTTGAAAAAGTTCCACATTTCGACCGTGCCCTTCCCTGCCAGCATATGCTCCCAACTTATGCTCCTCAGTTCCTGCCTGACAGCATCATATCTACCCTTCCCCCAATTGTAAACCTTGCCCTGTTGCACATACCTATCCCTCTCCATTACCACAGTGAATGCTACAGAATTGTGATCACTATCTCCAAAGTGCTCGCCCACCAACAGCTCTATCACTTGCCCTGGTTCATTACCTAGTACCAAATCCAATATTGCCTCCCCTCTGGTCGGGCAGTCTACATACTGAGTCAGAAAAGCTTCCTGGACATACTGCACAAACACTACCCCATCCAAACTATTCGATCTAAAGAGTTGCCAATCAATATTTGGGAAGTTGAAATCCCCCATAATTACTACCCTGTGACTTCTGCTCCTTTCCAAAATCTGTTTCCCAATCTGCTCTTCCACCTCCCTGCTGCTATTGGGGGGCCTATAGAAAACTCCCATCAAGGTGACTGCTCCTTTCCTGTTCCTGACCTCAACCCACAGTGCCTCAGTCGGCAGATCCTCCTCGAAAATTCTTTCAGCAGTTGTTACACTATTTCTAACTAACAATGCCACCCCCCCACCTCTTTTACCACCATTCCTAATCTTATGAAAACATCTATAACCAGGTACCTCCAAAAACCATTCCTCCCCCTCACCTATCCACGTTTCAGTGATGGCCACAACATCGTAGTCCCAAGTGCCCATCCACGCCTTCAATTCACTCACCTTATTCCTGATGCTTCTTGCGTTGAAGTATACGCACTTTAACCCTTCTCCGTGCCCATCTGTCCTCTGTGACAGTGCTACCTTCCCCAATACCTCACTACACTCTTTGTCTTTCTGAGTGGACCCACTGGTCCCTGGATTACAAGTCCGGTTCCCATCCCCCTCCCAAACTAGTTTAAACCCTCCCGAACAGTACTAGCAAACCTCCCTCCCAGGATATTGGTGCCCCTCTGGTTCAGATGCAGCCCGTCCTGTTTGAACAGGTCCCATCTTCCCCAGAATGCAGTCCAATTATCCAAGAACTGGAAGCCCTCCCTCCTACACCATTCCTGCAGCCACGTGTTCAGCTGTGCTCTCTCCCTATTCCTAGCCTCACTATCACGTGGCGCCGGCAACAAACCAGAGATAACAACTCTGTCCGTCCGAGCTTTCAGCTTCCAGCCTAACTCCCTAAACTCACTTCTAACATCTGTGCCACCCTTCCTTCCTACGTCGTTGGTGCCAATGTGCACCACGACCTCTGGCTGCTCCCCCTCCCCTTTAAGGATCCTGAAGACGCGATCACAAACATCACGGACCCTGGCACCAGGGAGGCAACAAACCATCCGTGCGTCTCGCCTGCGCCCACAGAACCGCCTGTCCGTACTCCTCACCATCGAGTCCCCGATGACTAGTGCTCTCCCATTTTCCCTCCTTCCCTTCTGAGCCACAGTGCAGGACCCCGTGCCAGAGGCCCGGTCACTGCAGCCTGCCCCCGATAGGCCGTCCCCCCCAACAGTATCTAAAACTGTATACTTGTTGTTGAGGGGAACGACCACAGGAGATCCCTGCACTGACCTCTTCCCACCTCTAACTGTTACCCAGCTGCCTTTGATTTGTGGAGTAACGACCTCCGTGTAGCTTCTATCTATCAACCCCTCAGCTTCCCGAATGATCCTCAGTTCATCCAGCTCCAGCTCCAATTCCCTAACACGGTCTGATAGGAGCTGGAGACGGATGCACTTCCAGCAGGTGAAGTCGGCAGGGTCACCGGAGGTTCCCCTCACCTCGAACATTCTGCAGGAGGAGCAATACACTACACTGGCTGCCATTTCTTTTATTCAATTACCCCTTAGTTAAGTACAACTATAGATATTAACAAAAACAGTAAATAGCTTACCTGCTCAGTCCTTTTTGGTTAGAGGAGGAGGGTAAAAAGGGTCTTATTATTAGGTTAGAGGAGGAGGATGGGTGGGAGACACTACATGTGTAGTGGCTCGGGTTTACTCAGCTCCGCACCTTTAAGGAAAATACCTACCCAGGAGTCCTCGCTGCCGACCAGCTTCCGGTTCCTCCGGCGCCAAAAGAAACTCAAAGACAAGGAAAACAGTAAGTAAAACAGTAAGTACTTACTTTTAAAACACAGCTCCTGATGCCTTCACTCACCCAACGAAGAGTCGCTACCTTCTCCTGCTGCTCCGCCGGGAAATGATGAACCTTGACAAAAACCACTGCATCTCTTTCCACACCTGCTTTGCAAAGGCACATTCCAGGAGGAGGTGGGCGACCGTCTCTTCCCCACCACAGCCAACGCGGGGGCACTGTGCGGAGGGGGCGAGACTTCGGGTGTGCATGAAGGATCTGACGGGGAGGGCCCTTCTCACCACCAGCCAAGCTACGTCTTGGTGCTTGTTTGAAAGTTCTGGTGATGAGGCATTCCGCCAAATGACTTTGGAGGTCTGCTCGGGGAACCATCCGACAGGATCCACCGTTTCCTTTTCCCGTAGGGCCTTGAGGACATTCCGTGCAGACCACTGCCTGATGGACCGGTGGTCAAAGGTGTTTTTCCGCAGAAACTGCTCCACGAAGGATAGGTGGTACGGCGCCGCCCAACTGCACGGAGCGTTCCGCGGCAATGTGACCAGGCCCATCCTTCGCAACACCGGGGACAGATAGAACCTCAGCACGTAGTGACACTTGGAGTTTGCGTACTGGGGATCTACACATAGCTTGATGCAGCCGCACACGAAGGTGGTCATCAGGATGAGGGCCACGTTGGGTACATTTTTCCCGCCCATGTCCAGAGATTTGAACATCGTGTCCCTCCGGACCCAGTCCATTTTAGATCCCCAGACGAAGCGGAAAATGGCTCGGGTGACTGCCACGGCGCAGGAGTGGGGTATGGGCCAGACCTGCGCCACGTAGAGCAACAACGTGAGCGCCTCGCACCTGATGACCAGGTTCTTACCCACAATGGAGAGAGATCGCTGCCCCCACATGCCCAACTTTTGTCGTACCTTGGCTGCTCACTCCTCCCATGTTTTGGTGCACACCCCGGCCCTTCCGAACCATATCCCCAGCACCTTCAGGTAATCTGACCTGACGGTGAAGGGGACAAAGGATCGGTCAGCCCAGTTCCCAAAGAACATGGCCTCGCTCTTGCCGTGGTTAACTTTGGCTCCCGAGGCCAGTTCGAACTGGTCGCAGATGCTCATCAGTCTGCGCACGGACAGCGGATCCGAGCAGAAGACGGCGACGTCATCCATGTACAGGGAGGTTTTGACCTGAGTGCCTCCGCTGCCTGGGATTGTCACCCCTCTTATGCTCGCATCCTTCCTAATAGACTCAGCAAAGGGTTCAATACAGCAAACAAACAAGACCGGGGACAGAGGACAGCCCTGTCTGACTCCAGATTTGATCGGGAAACTTTCCGATTCCCACCCGTTGATTGAGACTGCGCTACTGATGTTTGTGTAGAGCAGTTGGAGCCAATTGCAGATTCCCTCCCCAAACCCCATTTTGGAAAGCACGTCCATCATGTAGGTGTGCGATATCCTGTCAAAAGCCTTCTCCTGGTCCAGGCTGATGAGGCAGGTGTCCACCCTCCTGTCCCGTACGTAGGCGATCGTATCCCTGAGTAGCGCGAGACTATCAGAGATCTTCCTGCCGAGTACAGTACAGGTCTGATCGGGGTGAATCACCAACTCCAGAGCAGACTTGACTCGACTGGCTATGACTTTGGACAGAATCTTGTAATCAACATTAAGCAGTGAGATGGGCCGCCAATTTCTGATTTCTACCCTCTCCCCCTTCTGCTTGTAAATGAGGGTGATGATGCCTTTTCTCATGGATTCTGACATGCTGCCGGCCAGGAGCATATTCTCGTATACTTCCAGCAGGTCCGGGCCGACCCAGTCCCACAGGGCCGAGTACAACTCGACCGGTAAGCCGTCGCTCCCGGGAGTTTTACTCGCCTCGAAAGACTCGACGGCCTTTGTCAGCTCGTCCAGAGTTAGCGGCTTGTCCAGTCCCTCCCTCCTGCTGTCATCTAAGACCTCTGTGATAGATGACAGGAAGGACTGGGAGGCTCTGCTGTCTGTGGGCTTCGCGTCATACAACCCAGCATAAAAGGATTTGCTGATCCTTAGTATGTCGGACTGCGAAGACGTTACCGAGCCATCTTCTTCCTTCAGGCTGCTGATAACAGAGCTCTCTCTGTGTACCTTTTGGAAGAAGTAACGCGAGCACGTCTCATCCTGCTCGATGGAGCGGACTCTGGACCGGAAGATGATCTTGGAGGCCTCCTTGGCAAAGAGCGAGGCCTGCTGGCTCTTCACCTCTTGGAGGTCCTCCTTGACCTCGACCCCCATTGACTGCAACCGGAGTAGATTTTGCATAGTTTTCTGGAGTCGGGACAGTTCCCTCTGTCTCTCTCTCGCCTTCTGAACACCTTTGTGGATGAAGAACCTCTTGATGTTCTCCTTAATCGCTTCCCACCAGTGAACTGGAGACTCAAAGAGGGGTTTCACGGTCCTCCAACCATTGTAATCCCTTTTGAGTTCCTCAACGTTCTCTGGGGTCAGCAGTGTCGCATTGAGCTTCCACGTCCCTCTGCCAACCCGCTGGTCGTCCTGTAAGTGACAGTCGGCCAGTAAGAGGCAGTGGTCGGAGAAGAACACCGGCTTGACGTCGGTGGATCCGACCGTGACAGCACGGGACACAAACAGGAAGTCAATCCTGGAACGGGCAGACCCGTCCGATCTTGACCATGTGTATCTGCGCTGCGCTCCGTCTGCAGGTTTGCTGAAGACGTCGTGCAGTTTGGCATCCTTAACTGTTTCTACTAGGCATCTGGACGTAGCGTCCAGTTTGCTGTCGTCACTGCCGGATCGTCCAGCCGCATCGATGATGCAGTTGAAGTCACCGCCTAGGATGACCGGCCTGGACGTCGCCAGCAGCAGTGGGAGCTGCTGGAAGACGGTCAGCCGCTCGCTGCGTTGTACCGGGGCGTACACGTTGATCAACCGGAGCGGAGCGTTGTTGTACATCACGTCTGCTACGAGGAGGCGGCCGCCCACCACCTCCTTAACTTCGGAGATGGTGAAGTTACCTCCCCGCAGCAGAATACCCAGGCCGGAGGAACGGCAGTCATTACCCCCCGACCAGATCGATGGCCCGTGGGACCACCATCGCGACCACTGCCTGTAGGTGCTGAGGTGTGGTATTCCACACTCCTGCAGAAACAGTAGGTCAGCTTTGACCTTGGCAAGGTAATCCAAGGTTGAAACACATCGCGTAGTCGATTTAATGCTACGCACATTAATGGAAGCAATTCTTACACCCATTTTTTACTAAAAATTAGTTGTTGCTTCCCATACCATTTGTCCTCGCTAGTCCCAGTCCTTCCCCTTCGGGATGTTCCTGCATACCCATCGTATGCGCAAGCAGTTTCACGTTGGTTGGGCTCAGAAACCCCTCCTGATTTTTCATGCAGGGTTTGTGCCGCTCGGGTGACATCGGGGGGGTCTTGTAGGCAGAGAGGATTGGGTTGTCCTCAGCTGCTTCCATCTGTTCCTCCTCGAAAACATCACAGCTCCCGGTCTCCCGGAGCTCAGGTGCGCCAGACGTGTCTTTGCTCCCGGTGTCGCAGAGCTGAGATGCGTTGGCCACTTCGTTACGTGTGGGGCATTGGGGTTGGGGCACGCTGGGCCCATCACAGCTTCCAGTGCCCGGGGGCTGGGATGCTTTATCATCCATCTCGGAGTTCTGCCGCCTCTTTTGAAGGGGCTGTCGTTCCAGCATTTCCCCGTCCAGTGAAGAGGAGTTGTTGCAGTCTGATTCAGAAGAGAGCCTCCTCTTGCCGCTGGTTTGGGTGGTGGCTTTGGGATGTTTTTTCTTTGTGGTTTTCCTCCGGACCACTTGCCACTGACCTGTTTGTCCATCTGCTGCCTCCTCCTCCATTGATTCTGTCTGTGGAGGAGGGGTTTCCGGGCGCTGGGTAGGTGCTGGGTCGTTGGTTTCAGCTGCCTCCCCTTCCTTCTCAGGTTGAAGTTCCTCACTGCGGAGAAGGTTGCTGGTCTCCTTTCGGACAGCGGACGCCTTCGTCGAACCTTCGCCCGGCCATTCCTTGGACCTTGCCGCCTGAGCATAGCTGAGACAACGTTTGGGGCAGGTCTTGTAGAGATGGCCTGCCGCACCGCACAAGTTGCAACACTTAGTCTGCTTACAGTCCTTGGTCTGATGGCCTTCCTCCTTGCAGTTCTTGCAAACAACCGTGCTGCAGTTGGCTGCCATGTGACCAGATTTGCCACAGGTGCGACAAACTCTGGGCTGCCCAGCGTAGACCAAGAAGCCTCGACTTCCCCCGATAGCGAAGCTGGAGGGAGGGTGGATGATGGCTCCACTGGGATCTACCTTCAAGGTCACCTTGACCTGCCGCTTGCTGGTCCAGATCCCAAAGGGGTCCTTGACATCAGTGCTGCTGCCGGCCACCACGACGTACCTGGCGAGAAAGGTGAGGACATCCACCACCGGAACATGGGGGTTGTAGAGGTGAATCGTCACCACCCGGTCCCGTTGTGACGGAAGCGTGAAGAGCGGCTCCGCTGTGAGGATCGACAGTGGCGCCCGGTCCCCTTTCTCCTTGAACGCCTTCAGGAACTTGATGCATCCCGCCACGTTCCGGAACGTCACGTCGAAGTATCCACTGCTGGGGAAATCCTGCAGGCAGAAGACGTCCGTCGCTTGAAATCCGCAGCAATCGAAAAGAATTTTCTTGATGAAGAAGGTGCGATCGACCGGTGCATCTCCTTCCTTGTCCTTCACGACCACCCGAACGGTGTTGCGCACTCCCTGGCCCGAAGCTCGAAAATTGGTTATAGCCATTTTACTCAAAGCTTCCCCAGGATCAAAAGGCAATGATCATGGTCAACTGCATCATCGATGCGGCTGGACGATCCGGCAGTGACGACAGCAAACTGGACGCTACGTCCAGATTCCTAGTAGAAACAGTTAAGGATGCCAAACTGCACGACGTCTTCAGCAAACCTGCAGACGGAGCGCAGCGCAGATACACATGGTCAAGATCGGACGGGTCTGCCCGTTCCAGGATTGACTTCCTGTTTGTGTCCCGTGCTGTCACGGTCGGATCCACCGACGTCAAGCCGGTGTTCTTCTCCGACCACTGCCTCTTACTGGCCGACTGTCACTTACAGGACGACCAGCGGGTTGGCAGAGGGACGTGGAAGCTCAATGCAACACTGCTGACCCCAGAGAACGTTGAGGAACTCAAAAGGGATTACAAAGGTTGGAGGACCGTGAAACCCCTCTTTGAGTCTCCAGTTCACTGGTGGGAAGCGATTAAGGAGAACATCAAGAGGTTCTTCATCCACAAAGGTGTTCAGAAGGCGAGAGAGAGACAGAGGGAACTGTCCCGACTCCAGAAAATTATGCAAAATCTACTCCGGTTGCAGTCAATGGGGGTCGAGGTCAAGGAGGACCTCCAAGAGGTGAAGAGCCAGCAGGCCTCGCTCTTTGCCAAGGAGGCCTCCAAGATCATCTTCCGGTCCAGAGTCCGCTCCATCGAGCAGGATGAGACGTGCTCGCGTTACTTCTTCCAAAAGGTACACAGAGAGAGCTCTGTTATCAGCAGCCTGAAGGAAGAAGATGGCTCGGTAACGTCTTCGCAGTCCGACATACTAAGGATCAGCAAATCCTTTTATGCTGGGCTGTATGACGCGAAGCCCACAGACAGCAGAGCCTCCCAGTCCTTCCTGTCATCTATCACAGAGGTCTTAGATGACAGCAGGAGGGAGGGACTGGACAAGCCGCTAACTCTGGACGAGCTGACAAAGGCCGTCGAGTCTTTCGAGGCGAGTAAAACTCCCGGGAGCGACGGCTTACCGGTCGAGTTGTACTCGGCCCTGTGGGACTGGGTCGGCCCGGACCTGCTGGAAGTATACGAGAGTATGCTCCTGGCCGGTAGCATGTCAGAATCCATGAGAAAAGGCATCATCACCCTCATTTACAAGCAGAAGGGGGAGAGGGTAGAAATCAGAAATTGGCGGCCCATCTCACTGCTTAATGTTGATTACAAGATTCTGTCCAAAGTCATAGCCAGTCGAGTCAAGTCTGCTCTGGAGCTGGTGATTCACCCCGATCAGACCTGTACTGTACCCGGCAGGAAGATCTCTGATAGCCTCGCGCTACTCAGGGATACGATCGCCTACGTACGGGACAGGAGGGTGGACACCTGCCTCATCAGCCTGGACCAGGAGAAGGCTTTTGACAGGATATCGCACACCTACATGATGGACGTGCTTTCCAAAATGGGGTTTGGGGAGGGAATCTGCAATTGGATCCAACTGCTCTACACAAACATCAGTAGCGCAGTGTCAATCAACGGGTGGGAATCTGAAAGTTTCCCGATCAAATCTGGAGTCAGACAGGGCTGTCCTCTGTCCCCGGTCTTGTTTGTTTGCTGTATTGAACCCTTTGCTGAGTCTATTAGGAAGGATGCGAGCATAAGAGGGGTGACAATCCCAGGCAGCGGAGGCACTCAGGTCAAAACCTCCCTGTACATGGATGACGTCGCCGTCTTCTGCTCGGATCCGCTGTCCGTGCGCAGACTGATGAGCATCTGCGACCAGTTCGAACTGGCCTCGGGAGCCAAAGTTAACCACGGCAAGAGCGAGGCCATGTTCACGGAGACGTCCACTGTGATTCCTGCAATCCACAGATACTTGCTAGAAAATGTCTGTGTGGATGTTAGGTAAGGGCAGGAGCAGTCTCTGCTGTGATGTCCTTACAGTCAAAGTAGCCAGCTGATGTTCATTGTTAGGCTTATAAATGAAGGATGGCTAATACCTCACCATTCTGTGGATCCATATTCCAATAAAAATTTTATCAGGAGAGAATTGGATAAAATTGCAGAAATTAATTTTTTTAGTACAAACTTCTGGGAAGAGTATTGCATGTTGTGGCCGTTTCAATGGTATAACCTGTTGAGATGACATTGACACTGATCAAACTTCACTAGAATGGTTTATATCTCTTGACTTTTTGATTTTAATGTTTTGTAGTTCTCCAACCAATGTGTTATATTTATGGTCACGTTAAGCTGACAACTTAATAAGGCATGTCTTTTTTTGTCACTCCCCATGAGTGTTGCTACCACAAAGGTGTGATGGTGAACAACTAAAGTGGAGATGAATATTCATTTATACCATCAAATAAAATTAATTTGAACTACTGCTTAATATTTTGAGGCCTCAAACTGTGTAAACCCCAACAGGTAAAAATGCTACCGTGCTACTTACGGAGTGACGCTTTATTTTTACAGGTCGATTAAATTGGTGGTCAGTTGTTTGTTCAAGCTGCAAACGCCTTCTGCCATTAGCAACAACAGGGGATGGGAACTGTCTCTTACACGCAGCTTCTTTAGGTAATATATGCATAAAGTGTACCTCATTTATTTTGTTGCAGTTTGTTCAAAGGTTTGACTTTAAATAAGCTCTTATTTGTGTTGAAGGTATGTGGGGTTTCCATGATAGAGACCTGATGCTTCGCAAAGCTCTTTATACAATGATGAAAAAGGGCACAGAAAGAGATGCATTGAAGAGAAGATGGAGGTGGCAACAGACACAGCAAAATAAGGAGGTTGGTGCACCAAATGGACCTTAATATCTATCTTGTCTTTGTAATTTTAAACAACAGTGCAGTCATTAGCTACAAAGGAAAATGGGACATTTGAAAATAGCTTCCGGTTGGATGAGTCTTGCTTATGATAGAGGAGTAATGCATTCTACTTTCCTCACTGAACTTGAATATTTTTGATCTCCAGTGTTGTTTGAATTTTTTGCAGAATATTTTTACATTATAAACTTAACAATATCAGGTAGCTCCAGTTCACGTACTACAGTTCAGATATTCATGGCTGATTCATTCTCAGGTCTTTGGTATTGTTGTAACTTGTGTTTTTAAGCTTGTAGATAGATACAGTGAGCCATGTTTGGATACTGATGCGGAGTCTTTTTTGAAAATGGAGATTAAAGTCTGAATGTTTTATTTGTTCATGGGACATGAGCATCGCTGGCAAGGCTAACATTTATTGCCCATCCCTAATTGCCCTTGAGAAGATAGTGGTGAGCTACCGTCTTGAATCATTGCAGTCCTTGTGGTGCACCCATAAGGAAGGAGTTTCAGGATTTTTGACCCAGCAACAGTGAAGAAATAGTGATATATTTCCAAGTCGGAATACAGCGTGACTTAGAGGGGAACTTCCAAGTGGTGGCAATCCCATGCATCTGCTGCCCTTGTTCTTTTAGGTGATAAGAGGTCGTGGGTTTGGAAGGTGCTGTTGAAGGATCCTTGGCAAGTTGCTGCAATGCATCTTGCCACTGTGTGGTTAAGGTGGTAGATGGGGTGCCAATCAAGCAAACTGCTTTGGCCTGGTTGGTGGTGAGCTTCTTGTGTATTGTTGGAACTGCACTCATCCAGGCAAGTGGAGAGTGTTCCATCAGACGAATCATGTGTACCTAACAGGCTTTGGGGAGTCAGGAGGTGAGTTACTCACTACAGAATTCCCAACCACTGACCTGCTCGTGTAGCTGATCCAGTTAAGTTTCTGCTTAATGGTAACCCCCAGGATGTAGGTGGGGGATTCAGCCTCAGTGTTGTCCAGGTCTTGCTGCATGCGGACGTGGACTGCTTCATTTTCTGAGGAGTTGAGAATGGTGCTGAATATTGTGCATCATCAGCGAACATCCCCATTTCTGAATTTATGATGAAGCAACTGAAAATGTTTGGGCCGAAGACACTGCAAAATGGTGTGTGTTTAACAGTATATTCTACTTAGGCTCTTTTTGGACTGCAATAATGCTATAACATTCATGGAAGTCTACATCCTTATTATCTTGGATACCAGGTCTGATGCGGAAAGAGGACCCATTTCACTGATAGTGATAAACAGGCCAAAAAGGACAGCACCCTAAGCTATATAATTCACTTCTGCAACTAGACTGTTGAAGACATATATTTCTTCCTTACTCTGATGAGTTGAAACATATAAAACACTTCTGAAGAAGCAGTTGCCCGTGTGCTTAATGACCTGCCCAATCACCGAATTTGAACCCAGTTGAGTCATACTTGAATGATCTTGAGACTGCCCGGAGGGAATATTACATAGAGCACACAGCACAGAAACTTGCCATTTTGCTCAACCGGTCCTTGCCAACTTTGTGCTCCTTTCGCATCTCCTCCCATCCTTCCTCTTCTAACTATCAGCATAACCCTCTATTCCCTTCTCCTCAGGTGCTTATCTCGCTTCCCCTTAAATGCATCTATACTTTTGACTCATTTATTCCCTGTGTTCTGTTTTCTGTGTGCACTCCAAGCCCCATTCCCCAGCTATCGACTCCATCCCTTAACCTGGCAACGGTCTGAAACTAAACCAGACTGTTTGCAACCTTGATTCCTATTTGACCCCAGGGTGAGCTTATGAGCATATTAATGCCATCACTGTGACCTATTTCCACCTCCATAACTTCACCCCTGCCTCAGCACATTTGCTGCTGAAACGCTCATTCATGCCTTTGATACCTCTAGACTTGACTATTCCAATGCACTCCTGACTAGTCTCCCACATTCTACCCTCTGTAAACTTGAGATCATCCAAAACTCTGTTGCCCATGTCCTAATTCATACCAAGTCCCACTTACTTATCACGCCTGTGCTCACTGACCTCTATTGGCTCCCATTCAAGCAACGTCTTAACTTTAACATTTTATTTATTTATTTTTCTTTTATTTAGAGATACAGCATTGAAACAGGCCCTTCGGCCCACCGAGTCTGTGCCGACCATCAACCACCCATTTATACTAACCCTACACTAATCCCATATTCCTATCACATCCTCACCTGTCCCTATATTCCCCTACCACCTACCTATACTAGGGGCAATTTATAATGGCCAATTTACCTACCAACCTGCAAGTCTTTTGGCTGTGGGAGGAAACCGGAGCACCCGGCGAAAACCCACGCAGACACAGGGAGAACTTGCAAACTCCACACAGGCAGTACCCAGAATTTAACCCGGGTCGCTGGAGCTGTGAGGATGCAGTGCTAACCACTGCGCCACTGTGCCGCCCAAACTTTCAAGTTTTCATCCTTGTTTTCATATTCCTGTATGGCCTTGCCTCGACTATCTCTGTAATCTCCTCCAGCTCCACAACCCTCCAAGATATCCACGCACACCTAATTCTGGCCTCTTGAACATCCCTGATTTTAATCACTCCATCTTTGGTGGGTGCGCTTTCAGTTGCCCAGGCCCTAAGCTCTGGAATTCTCTTCCTACACTTTTCCACATCTCTACAGTGGCGGTGGCGATGAATACCGGTGATACCAGTGGCGGTGGCAGTGGTACGGGCAGCGGCGGCAATATAGTCACTTCGCAGTTCTGTCCCTCTACGCATAAACTCTAGTGCATCGTTACTTTTATTCATTTGTGTTTTTGTTCTCCCAGATCCCTTTGCTTGTCTACTCCATTTAGGAGCGTAATTTCCAACTCATATGTAATCTCCTTATTTTTCTTACCAAAATGTTATGTCTCACATTTATCTATGATGAAATTCATATACTCCCAGTAAGGCCAACAATTGCAAAATACCTTGACACATCCACAGCGCTCCTCACTGATTCTCTTTAGGTCCATGTCCAAGTGATCAGAATGCTATGAAGGCCAGAATTGACTTCGGAAGGACTTCAGGAACTGACTATACTCAAACTATTTCATTTGTATATTTAACTACATTAATTGTTCACAGTCAAATTTGTTGTCAGTTTTTAATGTACAGAAACTTGAGTACACACTGCCAGCTGTGGCTCAGTTGGTAGAACTCTAACCTCTGAGTCACAGAAGGTTATGGGTTCAAGTCTCACTCTAGGATTAAGACTCCTGTGCAGTACTAAGAGAATGCAGCACTCCATCAGAGGTGTCATATTTTGGATGAGACATTAAACAGAGACCCTGTCTGTCCCCTCGGGTGATTGTAAAAGATCCCATGGAACTATTTCGAAGAAGAGCAGGGGAGTTATCCCTGGTGACCTGGCAATACACATTAACAAATTATCTGGTCGTTATCACATTACTGTTTATGGTTTCTTGCTGTGCAAAATTGGTTGCCATGTTTCCTATATTACAAGATTGACTACACTTCAGAAGTACTTCATTTGTTGTAAAGCACTTTGGGGCATCCTGTGGTTGTGAAAAGCACTTTATAAATGCAAGTCGTCTTCCCTTTTTGAACAAGATGAGGTGTAATTGGCTTTATGATGTTGCATTAATTTCAGAAGTTATTTTTCCACCCAAACTCTTCTTTGACTTATAAATGATGATCTGAGGGAGCAAATTTGCCTTTTAAAATCATCTCATTTTAATTGAGCATCAATTTTATTGAATATCTAGCCATAATGGAACTAGATAACCACATTTTGTACATTCTGTAAATTTCTATAGATTTGATGATCCTGTTCACATGAAGTTGGTAGCTTATTTATTTGTGTACTACTTTGAGCCCAGCTTTATGCTTGCCTCTTCAAGACCTGTTGATGCATGAACAAGACTTACATTATTAAATAAATTTCAAGTTTCCTTGATGCTAGAAAACCTGACCATTTGTGTCTGCAATGAACAACATGTGGTTAGTTTCCGTGACTTGTCAACATTTCCTGTCAAGGGACTAAACTACTTTTTATCAAATAAAATTCAGAATTTGTTGAAATATTTTCTGATCTTGACCATTAAATAGCTTTCATATGACAGACTTGTCACTCAAACTAGGCATGCTTGTTGCGCTGTGATTTTTATTTAAATAGGGTTGGTGTGTTATGCCAGTTTTTCTTCGGTTGCTTCCATTACACAGTTTTACTCACATTTAAATTCTTTTTGAAGTTGCAATCCTGGCCCTAAAAATACATATGTAGCATAACTTTGCTAATGTCCCGTGTCCACTAATACATTGATTGTATTACAGCCACATCACTGAGGTCTTCTTTGGCCTCCTTGTCTCAAGAGACAATGGGTAAGCGCCTGGAGGTGGTCAGTGGTTTGTGAAGCAGCGCCTGGAGTGGCTATAAAGGCCAATTCTAGAGTGACCGACTCTTCCACAGACGCTGTAAATAAAATTGGTTGCCGGGGCTGTTAGACAGTTGGCTCTCACCTTGCGCTTCTGTCTTTTTTCCTGCCAACAGCTAAATCTCTTCGACTCGCCACACTTTAGCCCTGTCTTTATGGCTGCCCGCCAGCTCTGGCGAACGTTGGCAACTGACTCCCACGACTTGTGATCAATGTCATAGGACTTCATGTTGCGTTTGCAGACGTCTTTAAAGCGGAGACATGGACGGCCGGTGGGTCTGATACCAGTGACGAGCTCGCTGTGCAATGTGTCTTTGGGAATCCTGCCATCTGCCATGTGGCTCACATGGCCAAGCCATCTGAAGCGCCGTTGGTTCAGTAGGGTGTATATGCTGGGGATGTTGGCCGCCTCGAGGACTTCTGTGTTGGAGATACGGTTCTACCACCTGATGCCAAGGATTCTCCGGAGGCAGCGAAGATGGAATGAATTGAGACGTCGCTCTTGGCTGACATACGTTGTCCAGGCCTCGCTGCCGTAGAGCAAGGTACTGAGGACACAGGCTTGATACACTCGGACTTCTGTGTTCCGTGTCAGTGTGCCATTTTCCCACACCGTCTTGGCCAGTCTGGACATAGCAGCGGATGCCTTTCCCATGCGCTTGTTGATTTCTGCATCGAGAGACAGGTTACTGGTGATAGTTGAGCCTAGGTAGGTGAACTCTTGAACCACTTCCAGAGCGTGGTCGCCGGTCTTGATGGATGGGGCATTTCTGACGTCCTGTCCCATGATGTTCATTTTCTTGAGGCTGATGGTTAGGCCAAATTCATTGCAGGCAGCCGCAAACCTGTCGATGAGTCTCTGCAGACACTCTTCAGTGTGGGATGTTAATGCAGCATCGTCAGTAAAGAGGAGTTCCCTGATGAGGACTTTCCGTACTTTGGTCTTCACTCTTAGACAGGCAAGGTTGAACAACCTGCCACCTGATCTTGTGTGGAGGAAAATTCCTTCTTCTGAAGACTTGAATGCATGTGAGAGCAGCAGGGAGAAGAAGATCCCAAACAGTGTAGGTGTGAGAACACAGTCCTGTTTCACGCCACTCAGGATAGGAAAGGGGTCTGATGAGGCGCCGCTATGTTGAATTGTGCCTTTCGTATCGTCATGGAATGAGGTGATGATACTTCGTAGCTTTGATCGGCATCCGATCTTTGCTAGTAGTCTGAAGAGACCACGTCTGCTGACGAGGTCAAAGGCTTTGGTGAGATCAATGAAAGCAACGTAGAGGGGCATCTGTTGTTCTCGGCATTTCTCCTGTAGCTGGCGAAGGGAGAACAGCATGTCAATGGTGGATCTCTCTGTTCGAAAGCCACACTGTGCCTCGGTAGACATGCTCAGCCAGCTTCTGGAGCCTGTTTAAAGCGACTCAAGTGAAGACTTTCCCCACTATGCTGAGCAGGGAGATTCCACTGTAGTTGTTGCAGTCACCGCGGTCACCCTTGTTCTTATAGAGGGTGATGATATTGGCATTGCGCATGTCCTGTGGTACTGCTCCCTCATCCCAGCACAGGCAAAGCAGTTCGTAGAGTGCTGAAAGTATAGCAGGCATAGCGCTCTTGATTATTTCAGGGGTAATGCCATCCTTCCCAGGGGCTTTTCCACTGGCTATAGGTGGTATTACAATATAAACAAGGTGATGCCAGTGACTCCATTGCCAAAGACTCATCTCGAGATTATTTCCCACTGTTCTGGGAGCAAAACACTGACGGCAGTAAACATAAACTTCTTCCACTAACAATGCTAGACATTGTGGGTGTTTTAGCTGTGGCTAAGTTGTTGGCTAGTTGTACAGGATGGCAATACAATTGCCAGTCTTTATGGGCCTTCCCCCAAAACAGAGGCAGTTCCATTCTTGACAAAGTAAAGCACTGGGTTTGGAAGCAGCTGCATGTACTGTACAGCCACAATCTTTTACCTATCGCTTCTAAATTGCCCCCTTCCTTTGTAAATTGGGTGAATTCAGAGTACCAGTGATTCTGCAATGTAAAAATGGCAGCACAAGATGTAACGTAGCCATTAAATCGTCATTTTCCTAACAACTTGATCATTAATTTATGTAAAACATTTAAAATGTGGCATCAAATTTAAATGATGTGTCTATTTCTCATTTGGCAAACTAGTCTGGTTTGGTTTACACTGAAGAGGAGTGGGAGCGAGAGTGGAATGAGCTGCTTAAACTGGCTTCCAGCGAGCCTCGCACACACTACAGTAAGAATACAGGCACCTGTGGTGGGTAAGTTGGTTGCTTTGGTGATTTTAATTCATCATAATTTCAGCTTTTCTGCAATTGCTACAAATTCCAATTATTTGCATTCAATTTGCTTCCAATTTGACTTTTTTTTACAGTCATCGTTTAAATACAAGAAAATAACAGTTTTTACATAATTTAAATCCCTTTTTGCAAATCACAATTTATGCCGTACAGATGGTAACCAACTAATAGCTAGTTACACAAACAGAATAAGGTTAATGACCGAATATATAAACCCAAAATGCAACTTAGAGCAGAGCATCAAACTTAAGTACTTGTTTCTGTATCAGATATGGTGCTCTTGGTTCTGTTTGTAGTCCAGATCAGAGCAGGTTGAATCTGTCACTTAGCACATTCTGTAGGGTATTTCCAATAGACTGCAGGGACATCTAGTGATGGGGAAAGGTTATTTCATACCTTCAGCTGCACTCATCGGTGGAATAGCAGCCAGTGGCAAGCCATAGTGCAATGAGAAAGATGAAGAAAAATTGGAATTGAATAGTCTTAAACTGAAATTACGTTCTGTATGTCCAGCATAATGTCACTATAAAGAGTATTGTACACTAACATTGATGCACATCTACTTGGAGAATGCTGAGTGCTAATAATTTATACAGGAGCCTAATATAGTGTGGGGGGAAAAAGAGGGAAAGTATATGAAATATTAGAAAATTAATTGAAGTAGTTTGAGGGTTAGCCTTGGCTCAGTGGTAGCACTCTTCCCTCCTAAGTCAAAAGGTCATGGGCTCAAGCCCCTCTCCAGAGACTTGAGCACATAATCCAGGCTGACACCTCACCACTGTTGGTGGTGCCATCTTTTGGCTGGGATGTTAAACCCTCTGGATTCAAGATCCCATGATACTATTTCAAAGAAGAATAAGTGTGTTCTCCCCGGTGTCCTTGCTGATAATTATCCCTGAATCAGCATTGTGAAAACAGATTCTCTGGTCATTTATTTCATTACGATTTTTAGGAGCTTGCTGTGTGCCAATTGGCTGCTATGTTTCCCTGTGCTACAAAGTGACTACACTTCAATAGTACTTAATTGACTGTAATGCATTGTGGGATGTCCTGAGGTCCTGAGCGGTCTATATAAAATGTAAGTTTTTAAAAAATCTATAGTTCTATACAAAGTTCATTTTCAGCAGAATTCTTTGTTCCTGCTCTTTCCACAGTGGAGCTTACAAGAATAGTTCTATTCAAAGGGACACTTGAACATACAGTGCCACCCGTACTATGCTTTGGACTTCAGATTCCATGACACTGCATCAGGGAAATAGACTAAATACATGGGACACAGATTATGCCATTTAAATATAATGGTTATATATTACATAATTAGTTTAGTTTTTTTTTAAGAGATACAGCAATGAAACAGGCCCTTCGGCCCACCGAGTCTGTGCCGACCATCAACCACCCATTTATACTAATCTTACATTCCTACCACATCCCCACCTGCCCCTATATTTCCCTACCACCGACCTTTTCTCGGGGCAATTTATAATGGCCAATTTACCTATCAACCTGCAAGTCTTTGGCATGTGGGAGGAAACCGGAGCACCCGGAGGAAACCCACGCAGACACAGGGAGAACTTGCAAACTCCACGCAGGCAGTACCCGGAATCGAACCCGGGTCGCTGGAGCTGTGAGGCTGCAGTGCTAACCACTGCGCCACTGTGCCGCCCTGTCACAGTTTAGAGTCATAGTCAGTACAGCATAGAATGAGGCCATTCAACCCATCAAGTCCATGCCGGCACTTTACAGAGCAATCCAGTCAGTCCCATAGACCCACTCTATCCCCATAACCCTGCAAGTTTATTTCTCTCAAGTGCCCACCCAATTTCCTTTTGAAATAATTAATTGTCTTTGCTTCACCACCCTTGTAGGCAGTGAGTTCCAGATCATTACCACTTGCTGTGTAAAAAAAAAAGTTCTTTCTCACGTGCCCCCTGTATCTCTTGTCCAAAACCTTAAATCTGTGATCCTAGTCCTTGTCCAATCAGCTAATGGGAACAGCTCTTCTTTGTCTACCTTCTCTAAGCATGACATAATCTTGTACACCGCTCTCAAATCTCTCCTCAATCTCCTTTGCTCCAAGGAGAACAACTCCAGCTTCTCCAACGTAACCTTGTAACTAAAATCCCCCATCCCTGGAACCATTCTGGTAAATCTCCTCTGCAACCTCTCAAGGACCCTCACATTCTTTCTAAAGTGTGGTGGCCAGAACGGGATGCAGTACTCTAGTTGTGGCCTAGCCAGAGCTTTATAAAGGTTCAATATAACTTCCCTGCTTTTATACTCAGTACCTCTGTTTATTAAGCCCAAGATCCCATATGCTTTGCTATTTTGTCCGTATGTCCTGCCACCTTCAAAGATCTATGCACATGCACCCCCACGTCCCTCTGTCCCTGCACACTCTTTAGAACTATGCAGTTAAGTCTATTGAATTCGTTTACCAATTTCAACCCTTCTCTCACCTTGACATGATACATCTCCAACTCTCCCCTTCCTTAGCTTGACTTCTCTATCTCCATTTCTGGGGATAGGCTATAAGCCCAGAGACACCCACATCCTGAACTACACTTGCTCACACCCCACTTCCTGCAAAGATTCGATTCCATTCTCCCAGTTTCTCCAAATCTGTTTGGATGTTGCAACCTTCCATACTAACACTTCCATTATGTCTTCCTTTTTCCTCAACTGAGGATTCCACGCTCCCGCCCCCACACAGTGGATAACGGGGCCCTCGACCGTGACTGCTCTCACCCCTTCCCCTCCCACCCAGAGCCATGATGGGGTTCCCCTTGTCCTCTCCTTCCATCCTACCAGCGTCCGTATTCAACGGATCATCCTCCGCCATTCTGCCACCTCCAGCATGATGCCACTGTCAAACCCATCTTCCTCTCCCCTCCCCTTTAAGCTCTCTGAAGGGACTGTTCCCTCTGCGACACCCTGGTCCACTCCTCAGTCACCCACAATACCTCCCCCTTTCCTATGGCATGTTTCTATGCAAGCGCAGGAGATGCAACACCTGCCCTTTTACCTCCTCCCTTCTCATCATCCAAGGCCCCAAACACTTCCTCCAAGTGAAACAGTGATTTACTTACATTTCTTTCAATTTAATATATTGTACTCACTGTTGACAATGCTGCGCCTCTACATTGGGGAGACCAAACGCAGACTGGATGACCACTTCGCAGAACACCTCCATTCAGTCCGCAAGCGCAATCAAAAGCTTCATGTCACTTGTCATTTTAATTCTCCACCTTGCTCCCACTTTGACTTTTCTGTCCTTTGCTGCAGTGTTCAAATGAAACTCAACGCAAGCTCAAGGAACAGCACCTGATCTTTTGACTGGGAACTTTACAGCCTTCAGGACTCAACATTGAGTTCACTAATTTTAGGTCATAACCTCTACCCCCATTTATTTTATTTTCTTGTGTTTTTTTGCTGGTTTCTCTTGCCCCTCTTGTTTTCTTTACTTTGTGTTTGGATGGCTACTATCCTGTTATTCACACCTCATCCATACGCACCCTTTGTTTCTTTACTTGTCCCATTACCACTAGTTATAACCTAAGTAGAGACCGCGAACTTTAAACAAGAGATATGAACTTCACAGTGACCAATTTAAAGAATTTCACGACAAGATTTCACCTTTTAAGACTTTTACTATAACAAAAAATTAACATTAACTAAACTACTACTTCTTCTTCTTTGGCCTCCTTGTCTTGGGAGACAATGGGTAAGCGCCTGGAGTGGCTATAAAGGCCAATACCCGAGTGACAGACTCTTCCACAGGTGCTGCAGAAAAAATTGGTTGTCGGGGCTGTTACACAGTTGGCTCTCCCCTTGCGCTTCTGTCTTTTTTCCTGCCAACTGCTAAGTCTCTTCGACTTGCCACACTTTAGCCCCGCCTTTATGGCTGCCCACCAGCTCTGGCGATCGCTGGCAACTGACTCCCACGACTTGTGATCAATGTCACAGGACTTCATGTCGCGTTTGCAGACTTCTTTAAAGCGGAGACGTGGACGGCCAGTGGGTCTGATACCAGTGGCGAGCTCGCTGTACAATGTGTCCTTGGGGATCCTGCCATCTTCCATGCGGCTCACATGGCCAAGCCATCTCAAGCGCCGCTGACTCAGTAGTGTGTATAAGCTGGGGATGATGGCCGCCTCTAGGGCTTCTGTGTTGGAGATGCGGTCCTGCCACCTGATGCCAAGTATTCTCCGGAGGCAGCGAAGATGGAATGAATTGAGACGTCGCTCTAGGCTGACATACGTTGTCCAGGCCTCGCTGCCGTAGAGCAAGGTTCTGAGGACACAGGCTTGATACATTCAGACTTTTGTGTTCCGTGTCAGTGCGCCATTTTCCCGCACCCTCTTGGCCAGTCTGGACATAGCAGTGGAAGCCTTTCCCATGCGCTTGTTGATTTCTGCATCGAGAGACAGGTTACTGGTGATAATTGAGCCTAGGTGGGTGAACTCTTGAACCACTTCCAGAGCGTGGTCGCCAATATTGAAGGATGGAGCATTTCTGACGTCCTGTCCCATGATGTTCGTTTTCTTGAGGCTGATGGTTAGGTCAAATTTGTTGCAGGCAGCCGCAAACCTGTCGATGAGACTCTGCAGACACTCTTCAGTGTGAGATGTTAAAGCAGCATCGTCAGCAAAGAGGAGTTCCCTGATGAGGACTTTCCGTACTTTGGTCTTCGCTCTTAGACGGGCAAGGTTGAACAACCTGCCACCTGATCTTGTGTGGAGGAAAATTCCTTCTTCTGAAGACTTGAACGCGTGTGAGAGCAGCAGGGAGAAGAAGATCCCAAACAGTGTAGGTGCGAGAACACAGCCCTGTTTTACGCCACTCAGGATAGGAAAGGGGTCTGATGAGGTGCCGCTATGCTGAATTGTGCCTTTCATATTGTCATGGAATGAGGTGATGATACTCAGTAGCTGTGGTGGACATCCGATCTTTGCTAGTAGTCTGAAGAGACCACGTCTGCTGACGAGGTCAAAGGCTTTGGTGAGATCAATGAAAGCAACGTCGAGGGGCATCTGTTGTTTGTGGCATTTCTCTTAGTAGGTAGTTAATACACTAAATTACAGAGAAAGATATTTCCCATTAACTTATTAACATACTGGAAAACTCCACAACACATTTCAGCATTTTACAGTGTTCTCAGCAAAAAGGTATCCTTGCAGTTAAAAGTCCCAAACTCCTCCCAGCTGCAATGTGTTGGATCTCCCAGTGTCCTTCTCAAAGCCAACATCCTCTTCACTCACTTTTTCTGACCACATTCGACTGGACTTCTGTTAATAAGACAATCTTTGGTAATCCCATTGGTCTATTCTCCTCCGCAAACCTTGAGCTTTTGAACGGGTTTCAAATCTTAGCTCTGATTGGTGATCTGAGAGCAGCTGTTTGCACAGAAACAATCCACTGCGGCGCGCTCGTCTCTCTCTCTCTCTCTCTGTCTCTGTCTCTGTCTCTCTCTCTGTCTCTCTCTGTCTCTGTCTCTAGGCTACGCAGCTGACCGCTAGTCTGCGTTTCTTCCTTTTCAGTTCCCAGACCTAGGAAAGCCTCTCGAATTTATCTAGACCAAAAGCCAATAGTTGTTTGTCTTTTACAATTCTCAGAGACCATAAGTCTGACCATAGCAAAACTACCTGGATCTTCCTTTCTTTCCAGGTATTAAAAATTGCAACTTAAATCTGCATTTTAGCACCTTTGGCTCCCTTTTTACAATCTGAGAATCTGGGATAGCAAAACCCATTGTCCTTTTAGGTGTTACAAATTTGCACCCTGCTTTCAAAAGGGTCTTTGATCTGGGTTCCTTGTTCTCATGATAACCAAGACTCCTGGATTATCTCTGGGCAAGCTTTGTATGAGGTCACATGTTTCTTCCGCACTGCGTTATACTGCGTTAAAGATCACAATTTTTAAAAACTTAACCATAATACAAAGTCCAGCATTCATTACATACTCCCTTTAGCTTTGTACCATGAAACCTTTTGTCCTTTAATCTCTCCTGCCCACCACCCTATCACAGACTTCTTTTGTTGTTCTTTTACCCCACCCCTCCCCCACCACGCCCTCCCCGCACTTGCTCAAAACCTGTTACATTTCTAACTTTTGACAGTTCTGATGAAAGGTCACAGACTTGAAACGTTTGGTTAAAGAAAATCCCAAAGCCTTTTATTCATAGAAAAGGAGAAAGAGGGTAACTAGAGAAAGGATTGGCCCACTAAAGGACAAAGGAGGAATGTTATGCTTGGACTCAGAGAAAATGGGTGAGATTCTAAACGAGTACTTTGCATCGGTATTCACCGAGGAGAGGGACATGACGGATGTTGAGGTTAGGAACAGATGTTTGATTACTCTAGGTCAAGTCGGCATAAGGAGGGAGGAAGTGTTGGGTATTCTAAAGGGCATTAAGGTGGACAAGTCCCCAGGTCCGGATGGGATCTATCCCAGGTTACTGAGGGAAGCGAGAGAGGAAATAGCTGGGGCCTTAACAGATATCTTTGCAGCATCCTTAAACACGGGTGAGGTCCCGGAGGACTGGAGAATTGCTAATGTCCCCTTGTTTAAGAAGGGTAGCAGGGATAATCCAGGTAATTATAGACCGGTGAGCCTGACGTCAGTGGTAGGGAAGCTGCTGGAGAAGATACTGAGGGATAGGATCTATTCCCATTTGGAAGAAAATGGGCTTATCAGTGATAGGCAACATGGTTTTGTTCAGGGAAGGTCATGTCTTACCAACTTAATAGAATTCTTTGAGGAAGTGACAAAGTTGATTGATGAGGGAAGGGCTGTCGATGTCATATACATGGACTTCAGTAAGGCGTTTGATAAGGTTCCCCATGGCAGGCTGATGGAGAAAGTGAAGGCGCATGGGGTCCAAGGTGTACTAGCTAGATGGATAAAGAACTGGCTGGGCAACAGGAGACAGAGAGTAGCAGTAGAAGGGAGTTTCTCAAAATGAAGACGTGTGACCAGTGGTGTTCCACAGGGATCCGTGCTGGGACCACTGTTGTTTGTGATATACATTAATGATTTGGAGGAAAGTATAGGTGGACTGATTAGCAAGTTTGCAGACGACACTAAGATTGGTGGAGTAGCAGATAGTGAAGGGGACTGTCAGAGAATACAGCAGAATATAGATAGATTGGAGAGTTGGGCAGAGAAATGGCAGATGGAGTTCAATCAGGGCAAATGCGAGGTGATGCATTTTGGAAGATCCAATTCAAGAGTGAACTATACAGTAAATGGAAAAGTCCTGGGGAAAATTGATGTCCAGAGAGATTTGGGTGTTCAGGTCCACTGTTCCCTGAAGGTGGCAACGCAGGTAAATAGAGTGGTCAAGAAGGCATACGGCATGCTTTCCTTCATCGGACGGGGTATTGAGTCCAAGGGTTGGCAGGTCATGTTACAGTTGTATAGGACTTTGGTTCGGCCACATTTGGAATACTGCGTACAGTTCTGGTCGCCACATTACCAAAAGGATGTGGATGCTTTGGAGAGGGTGCAGAGGAGGTTCACCAGGATGTTGCCTGGTATGGAGGGCGCTAGCTATGAAGAGAGGTTGAGTAGATTAGGATTATTTTCATTAGAAAGACGGAGGTTGAGGGGGGACCTGATTGAGGTGTACAAAATCATGAGAGGTATAGACAGGGTGGATAGCAAGAGGCTTTTTCCCAGAGTGGGGGATTCAATTACTAGAGGACACGAGTTCAAAGTGAAAGGGGAAAAGTTTAGGGGGGACATGCGTGGAAAGTTCTTTACGCAGAGGGTGGTGGGTGCCTGGAACGCGTTGCCAGCGGAGGTGGTAGATGCAGGCACGATGGCGTCTTTTAAGATGTATCTAGACAGATACATGAATGGGCAGGAAGAAAAGAGATACAGAACCTTAGAAAATAGGCGACATGTTTAGAGAGAGGATCTGGATCGGCGCAGGCTTGGAGGGCCGAAGGGCCTGTTCCTGTGCTGTAATTATCTTTGTTCTTTGTTACCTCTATTTTTCTCTCCACAGATGTTGCCTAACCTGCTGAGTATTTCCAGCATTTTCTGTTTTCGTTTCAATTTCCAGCATCCGCAGTATTTTGTTTTTCCATTGAGTCTGTATTCTCTCCCGATCCCCTCTGCCAAAATGCATCACCTTACACTTCTCTTTGAATTTTTACTCTGCATTCCAATATCCAAGTTGTTTTTATAAATGTAAAAAAAAATCAGTGGTCCTAGCACTGAACCTTGAGGAACAACCATTTACCATGACTCACTGTTTTCTGTCCTTCAGCCAATTTTTTATCGAAGCTGACACTGATCCTTCTATTCCAGGAGCCTCAATTTTGTTAACCAAACTTTTATGTGGTACTTTTTCAAACGCTTTCTTAAAATTCATATAGACTACATCCATTGCTTTCTCTTCATCAAACTTCTCTGTTACTTCATCAAAAAATTCTATTAGATTAGTCAAACACAATCTGCCTTTTTCAAATCCGTGCTGGGTCTCCTTAATTAACTCAAACCTTTCCAAGTGCCAGTTGATTTTTTTTCCCTGATTTTTTTTCCTAAAACCCTACCCACCACTGATGTTAATCTGACTGGCCTGTAGTTACTAGGAATGTCCTTTTCACCCTTTCTTGAATAAGGATGTCACATTGGCCACTCTCCAATCCTCTGGCAACTCCCCCGTATCTAGGGAAGGTTGGAAGATTATGACAAGCCCTTCTACTATCTCCACTCCCACTTCCTTTAGCAACCTGGGATGAGCCATCCAGACCAGGTGACTTATCCACTCTAAGCATAGCCAGCCTTTGCAGTACATCCTTCCCATGAATTTTCACCCCATTCATTAACTCTACGATCTTTGCTTCTACCAGTTATTTTGTCAGCATCCTCTTCCTCAATAAACACCAATACAAAGTACTAATTAAATATTCTAGCCTTGCCTTGTGCCTCTAAGCATATAACGGCCTCTTCATCCCTAATAGGAACCCCCCCCCCCCCGCCTCTTCTTACCCACTTACTATTTACATCCTAGTAGAAGATTTTTGCATTCCCTTTTATGTTAACTGCCATTCTATTCTCATATTCTCTCTTTGCCGGTCTTATTTTCCTCTCAACTTATTGTATTTGGCCTGGTTTTTGCCTGAAGAATTCACCTGACCTGCAACATGCATGCTTTTTAAAAATTTCTTCATATTTTTTACCTCCCTTATCCAAACATTGCACCACTTTTTGCAAATGTTACACTGCTTTTCAAAAAAGGATGGAGAGAGAAAACCGGGAACTACAAGCCAGTTAGCCGAACATCAGTCCTTGGGAAAATGCTGGAATCTATTAGTAAAGAAGTCTTAACAATGCACTTAGAAAAGCACAGCATGATGGGAACAAATCAACATGGTATTACTAAAGGGAAAATCTGTTGACAAATCTATTAGACTTTTTTGAGGATGTAATTAGTAGGGTAGATAAAGGGGAACCAATAGATGTAGTATACCCGGATTTCCAAAAGGCATTCGATAAGGTGTCACATAAAAGGTTAATTGGCAAGAGAAGGGCTTATGGAGAGGGGGTAATATATTAGCATGTATAGAGGATTGGTTAACAAACAGGAAGCCACGAGTGGGCATAAATGGGCATTTTCAAGTTGACAGGCAGTAAATAGTGGAGTGCCGCAAGGATCAGTGCTGGGGCCTCAGCTATTACAATCTATATTAATGACTTAGATGAAGAGACAGAGAGTGATGTATCTAAGTTTGCTAATGGTGCAAAGGTAGGTGGAAACATAAGCTGTGGGGAGGACACAGAGAGGCTGCAAAGAGATATAGACAGGTTAAGTGAGGCGGCAACAAGATGACAGATGGAGTATAATGTAGGGAAGTGTGAAGTTATGCACTTTGGTCATAATTACCGCCCCATCAGTCTACTCTCAATCATCAGTAAAGTGATGGAAGGTGTCATCAACAGTGCCATCAAGTGGCACTTGCTTAGCAATAACCTGCTCTGTGAAGCTCAGTTTCAGTTCTGCCAGGGCCACTCAGCTCCTGACCTCATTACAGCCTTGGTTCAAACATGGGCAAAAGGGCTGAACTCAAGAGGTGAAGTGAGAGTGACTGCCCTTGACATCAAGGCAGCATTTGACCCAGTATGGCATCAAGGAGCCCTAGCAAAACTGGAGTCAATGGGAATCAGGGGGAAAACTCTCCACTGGTTGGAGTCATACTTAGTGCAAAGGAAGATGGTTGTGGCTGTTGGAGGTCAATCATCTCAGCTGCAGGACATCACTGCAGGAGTTCCTCAGGGTAGTGTCCTAGGCCCAATCATCTTCAGCTGCTTCATCAATGACCTTCCTTCAATCATAAGGTCAGATGTGAGGATGTTCGCTGATGATTGTGCAATGTTCAGCACCATTCGCGACTCCTCAGATACTGAAGCAGTCCGTGTAGAAATGCAGCAAGACCTGGACAATATCCAGGCTTGTGCTTATAAGTGGCAAGTAACATTTGCGCCACACAAGTGCCAGGCAATGACCATCTCCAACAAGAGAGAATCTAACCATCTCCCGTTGACATTCAGTGGCATTACCAACACTGAATCCCCCACTATCAATATCCTAGGGGCTACCATTGACCAGAAACTGAACTGGAGTAGCCATATAAATACCATGACTACAAGAGCAGGTCAGAGGCTAGGAATCCTGTGGCAAGTACTGACCTCCTGACTCCCCAAACCTGTCCGCCATCTACAAGGCACAAGTCAGGAGTGTGATGGAATACTCTCCACTTGCCTGGATGGATGCAGCTTCAACAACACTCAACACCATCCAGGACAAAGCAGCCCGCTTGATTGGCACCCCATCCACAAACTTCACACTCTCCACCACCGACGCACAGTGGCAGCAATGTGTACCATCTACAAGATGCACTGCAGAAACCCACCAAGGTTCTTTCAACAGCACCTTCCAAACCCGTGACCTCTACCAACTAGAAGGGACAAGAGCAGTAAATGCATGGGAACACCACCACCTGCAAGTTCCCCTCCAAGTCACACACCATCCTGACTTGGAACTATATCGCCATTCCTTCACTGTCACTGGGCTAAAATCCTGGAACTCCCTTCCTAACAGCACTGTGGGTGCACCTATCACACATGGACTGCAGCAGTTCAAGAAGGGAGCTCACAACCACCTTCTCAAGGGCAATTAGGGATGGACAATAAGTGCTGGCCTAGCCAACGATGCCCACATCCCAGTAACGATTAATAAAGAATAGAAAAGCAGAATTTTTTTTTTTAAGTGTGCCTCTTGTAACTGTCAATGTTCAGTGAGACTTGGGTGTGCCTGTACAAGGAACACAGAAAGTTAACATGCAGGTACAACAAACAATTAGGAAGGCATATGGCATGTTGGCCTTTATTGCAAGGGGATAGGAGTACAGGAATAAGGAAGTATTGCTACAGTTGTATAGAGTTTTGGTGAGACCACATCTGGAGTACTGTGTTCAGTTATGGTTTCCACATTTAAGAAAGAACATACTTGAATTGGAGGCAGTGCAGCGAAGGTTCACTAGATTGGTTCCTGGGATGAGGAGGTTGTCCTATGATGAGAGACTAGGTAAATTGGGCCTGTATTCTCTGGAGTTTAGAAGAATGAGAGGTGATCTCATTGAAACACGTAAGATTCTAAAGAGGCTGGAAATGGTAAACACTGAGAGATTGTTTCTGCTGGTTGGGAATCTAAAACATAGGGACACAGTCTCAGGATAAGGGGTCAATCATTTAGGACTGAGAGGAGGAGAAATTACTTCACTCAAAGGGTTGTGAATCTTTGGAATTCTCTACCCCAGAGGGTTTTTTTTTAGAATATTACAGCGCAGTACAGGCCCTTCGGCCCTCGATGTTGCGCCGATCATCTGACCTACACTATTCCATTTACATCCATATGTCTATCCAATGACCACTTAAATGCCCTTAAAGTTGGCGAGTCTACTACTGTTGCAGGCAGGGCGTTCCACGCCCCTACTACTCTCTGCGTAAAGAAACTACCTCTGACATCTGTCCTATATCTTTCACCCCTCAACTTAAAGCTATGTCCCCTCGTGTTTGCCATCCTCATCCGAGGAAAAAGACTCTCACTATCCACCCTATCTAACCCTCTGATTATCTTGTATGTCTCTATTAAGTCACCTCTCCTCCTCCTTCTCTCTAACGAAAACAACCCCAAGTCCCTCAGCCTTTCCTCGTAAGACCTTCCTTCCATACCAGGCAACATCCTAGTAAATCTCCTCTGCACCCTTTCCAAAGCTTCGACATCCTTCCTATAATGCGGTGACCAGAACTGCACGCAATACTCCAGGTGCGGCCTCACCAGAGTTTTGTACAGCTGCATCATGACCCCGTGGCTCTGAAACTCGATCCCCCTACTAATAAAGGCTAACACACCATATGCCTTCTTAACAGCCCTATTAACCTGGGTAGCAACTTTCAGGGATTTATGTACCTGGATACCAAGATCTCTCTGCTCATCTACACTACCAAGAATCTTCCCATTAGTCCAGTACTCTGCATTGCTGTTACTCCTTCCAAAGTGAATCACCTCACACTTCTCCGCATTAAACTCCATTTGCCATCTCTCAGCCCAGCTCTGCAGCCTATCTATGTCCCTCTGTACCCTACAACACCCTTCGACACTATCCACAACTCCACCGACCTTCGTGTCATCCGCAAATTTACTAACCCACCCTTCTACACCCTCATCCAGGTCGTTTATAAAAATGACAAACAGCAGTGGCCCCAAAACAGAACCTTGCGGTACACCACTAGTAACTAAACTCCAGGATGAACATTTGCCATCAACCACCACCCTCTGTCTTCTTTCAGCTAGCCAATTTCTGATCCAAAGCTCTAAATCACCTTCAACCCCATACTTGCGTATTTTCTGCAATAGCCTACCGTGGGGAACCTTATCAAACGCCTTACTGAAATCCATATACACCACATCCACGGCTTTACCCTCATCCACCTGTTTGGTCACCTTCTCGAAAAACTCAATAAGGTTTGTGAGGCACGACCTACCTTTCACAAAACCGTGCTGACTATCGCAAATGAACTTATTCTTTTCAAGATGATTATAAATCCTGTCTCTTATAACCTTTTCCAACATTTTACCCACAACCGAAGTAAGGCTCACAGGTCTATAATTACCAGGGCTGTCTCTACTCCCCTTCTTGAACAAGGGGACAACATTTGCTATCCTCCAGTCCTCCGGCACTACTCCTGTCGACAATGACGACTTGAAGATCAACAACAACGGCTCTGCAATCTCCTCCCTGGCTTCCCAGAGAATCCTAGGATAAATCCCATCTGGCCCAGGGGACTTATCTATTTTCACTCTTTCCAAAATTGCTAACACCTCCTCCTTGTGAATCTCAATCCCATCTAGCCTAGTAGGCTGTATCTCAGTAATCTCCTCGGCAACATTTTCTTTCTCTACTGTAAATACTGACGAAAAATATTCATTTAACGCTTCCCCTATCTCCTCTGATTCCGCACACAACTTCCCACTACTATCCTTGATTGGCCCTGTTCTAACTCTTATCATTCGTTTATTCCTGATATACCTATAGAAAGCCTTAGGGTTTTCTTTGATCCTATCCGCCAATGACTTCTCGTGTCCTCTCCTTGCTCTTCTTAGCCCTCCCTTTAGATCCTTCCTGGCTAGCTTGTAACTCTCAAGCGCCCTAACTGAGCCTTCACATCTCATCCTAACATAAGCCGCCCTCTTCCTCTTGACAAGCGCTTCAACTTCTTGAGTAAACCACGGCTCCCTTGCTCGACAACTTCCTCCCTGCCTGACAGGTACATACTTATCAAGGACACGCATTAGCTGCTCCTTGAATAAGCTCCACATTTCGTTTGTGCCCATCCCCTGCAGTTTCCTTCCCCATCCTACACATCCTAAATCTTGCCTAATCGCGTCATAATTTCCTTTCCCCCAGCTATAATTCTTGCCCTGTGGTATATACCTGTCCCTGCCCATCGTTGTGGATGCTCCATCATTGAATATATTTAAGGCTGGGATAGACAGATTTTTAATCTCTTGGACTCGAGGGATATGGTGAGCGGGCGGGAAAGTGGAATTAAATCCTAAGATCAGCCATGAACATATTGAATGGCAAAGCAAAGTCTACTCCTGCTCCTATTTCTTGTGTTCTTGTGTTCATCCAAGGAGCCCTGGCTTTGGTTCCCCTACCTTTTACTCTTGTTGGAATATACCTAGCCTGTTCCTAAAACATTTCCTCCTTAAAAGATCACCCATTGTTCAGTTACAGTTTCTCCTGTCAATATTTGGTTCCATTTGACCCTGGCTAGGTCCTCTTCCAATTTAGAAGTTCTACTTTCGATTGTTTACCATGTATAGCTTGTTTTAATCTACAAAAGAAACAGCCTTTTCCCTCCTCAGCCAGTCTACCACAAAAATTGAATTTAAAAATTATAAAAGATTAATTAAAACGGTTTTAAATTGTGGATGTAATTGTATAATATTTAGTAGTTAGTTCTTGGTTAGTAGTGCCGTTCTTATTGGTTCTGAAACAGACAAAGAAAGGTCAACGGAACACTGCAACTAGATTTAATTGCTTATTTTTATGCTCCCCTCCCGTCAATACCTGATCTTCACTGACCTTTTGTAGTTGTAGTAATAAATCTTTTCCACCAGTGTTTGCTAGATGTGAGATGTTAGAATGCAGTGCAGTATCATTGTGTTTCCATATTCCTGGCACTACAGCTGATGTCATACATTAATCAGCTGCTCTGTTGAAAGGCTAACAGTCACCAATAACATAAGCCAATAAATTAAAACTGCGAACTGGGATTGAATAAATGACATTTCATTCCATGACGTTGCATTCTGACTGGATTACTATAGATGAGAGCATTCTTATTTATTTGCAAATGCTTTCCTCACTGATTCTTACTGGGTTGTGATTGCATAGGAGTCAGTCATTTTCCAATACTTGCCCGAATGGCCATTCTTTACATGTAAGTCTAGATGGTGAGAGTCAGGCTATTCAACCAGGGAAAGCATTACTGCCAACTCTGATTGTATAGTAGACTGACTTTATGAGCAAACAGGAACAGATGCAAAATGAACAGGAAAAACAATGCTGTGCTTTGTTAGCTGTGGTTAGTGCATTCTGAGTTTTACTGTCTACTGTTACAGGGTTTAGACAATAGTAGCAGACCACAGTGGGGAAACTCGTATTCAGTTAAGTTTTATTATTTTGCAGCACCTGCTTTTCTTTCACTTTTATCTTATTCTCCTGCATATCTGATTATTTAGCTGTTGTAAGACTCATCACATCAAGTTCTACACTTAACTGTCTCAACTCTCTTTTTGGGACTTCAGGGCAATGAATATCAGTTTTGTTTTCATAAGCAGGTTGAAGTGTTGGATTTATACAATACATTACTATTGTAGATCCAGTGTTTTGCTTTCTTCACCCAATTGTCTCTGGTTTTCTCCCTTCCCCATTTCTCCTCTCCTGAAGATGCTCATTCATCCTGACCTACAGTTCCACAGGTGCTGGCTGTTCCCCAGTACCTTCCTTTAGTACCCATTCTTGCGTTTCAGACTAGACAGGATAATTGGCCATTGAGGGCATCGTAACCAAGCCTGTTGTTCTCCTCACCTGACATCCACACTGATGTATTTTCCACAGGGTAAGGAACTTTGGCTGATTCCCCCTCTCATCCAGAATTACTCTGTGCCTTTCCCACAGGCCTAGTTGAGATCAGCTAAATCAACATGCTTTGGAGGTAGAACCTGGGACCTGCTTGGTCTATCAAGCTGAGTGTAATGTTTTCTAAAACATGGAACAAAATGTCCCACATATGTTCTCATCTCTGTGGCATGTCTACTGTTTATATCTGTGAATTGATGATTTGTTTTGTAAAAAGTCTGTTTTAATTCAAAAAATACTATCTGGTTTGTTAAACAGAAAAGAAACATTGATTCATGAACTCAGTTTAATAATATCCTCAGCTGAGTATGATCAGAATTAAGTATAGGTCTTATGCTGGTATGAAGGCTAAAAATGAGTCACTTTTAGTTTTCTCAAATTAGGTTTTGAAAGAAGAAAAAAAAACTTGCATTTCTATAGCAACCTCAGGACATCCCTTAGCATTTTGTGACAAATGAAGTACTTTTGAAGTATAATCATTGTTGTAGGAAAACATGGCAGCAAACTTGTGCACAGCAAGCTCCCACAAACAACACCGATAAATGACCAGGTAATTTTTTTTTTTAAGTGATGTTGGTTGAGGGAGAGATGTTGGACAGCACAAGAGGAGAACTTCCAATATTGCCATGGGATCTTTCATGTCTACCTAAGAGAGAAAACAGGGCCTCTGCTTAACATTTCATCTGAAAGGTGGCACTTACAACAGTGCTGAAGCCTCTGGAGTGGACTTGAACCCACAATCTTTTGAGACAAGTGTGATACCACTGAACCATGGCTGACACCTTTTGAGTGTTGATTATGTGATCAGTGTATCAAAGTTAAAAGAGAACTATCTTTGACTTTTGTCCGTGGGTACTGACATGAGGCTGGGCCTCATTAACATTCTGCCAGCGAGCTGCGGACACCAAGTGGGTGCTCTGCTGCTGCTCAGCAGTTGTGGGAGGGCAGGAAATCAGTCAGCTGCCATGCTGAGCGAGCAGGCAGGTCAGAGTCGTGGGAGGGGCCCTGAATGTGCTAACAGCAGGCAGGAGCTTTATTTTTATGGGCTTAACAGAAGCACTTCCTGAGCTGTTTTTTGACTAGCTTCCTACAGTCCCTTTTAAGAACCACTGGTTAGGCTGCTTGCTGCATGTTCGCTTTGTCCATTTGTATTCAGGGTTCTAGAATTGTCATAAGGCCCTGGTTGCTCTCTAAGCAGCCTCCTACGTGTTTCAGCCAGTAGGGCTGCTCACACATTTTACAGACCTGTATGAAATTGTTATCGGTTGGGTCTTGGTGGGACACCAACCCCCACCCCACCAGATTGATTTTCAATTGTTGCTGACCTGTTTTTCAGGTGAGAAAAAAGCAGCCAGTAATTCAACATTGCCCCCAATTAATTTAAAGACTAGCCATAAGTCTTCACAGTCTAGTCTTGCAGATTACTCAAAATCATTTCTCCTTTGAGCTGTTCTTTTTGTGGTGTACATAATCAATTATTATCCCAAGCAAAAAGTTGTATGGACAACCTTCAGAGTTTGTATTCCACAGAGGTACAAGCAATATTGTGCAAGATTCAGCGTGACTACTCCATGCTATCCATCAGTTCAGTGTTGCTTCTGGTTATATATTTATCAGCATCCTATGACTGGTTTCTTGTAGGCACTATACTTCTTTAAATGTCTTAAGAAATGTTACTGAAGGTTCAATGTTGGCAGCCATTTTCTGTATTCAGCAGGCATGCAACATGGAGCTGACCAATAGCTGCTGTTGCACCTCCTTAGGAGAAAGCATCCATCGTTTCTGATCAGACCCTGGTGGTTATTGGATTTAATTTCCTCCAGTAATGAACTGGTATCAAAATGAATTCATAATTGCATTAAAGTAGAGAACAAAGGAATTTTACACAACTGGTTCCTCAGAGAGGAAATTAAACCTTTTGTGCTTCAAGATGAGATTAGAGTTGATTTGTGTCAATCAGAATGCAGGGGTTGGTAGGTGGGGGAGCAGGTAAATAAACAAAATAGATATTTGACACAAAATTCTAATTTGACCTACAAAAGCAAGTTTAGGATATTTGTTATATTGATTTCTTGTGTCAATTCAATTCCTCCCCCAGTGCCATTGGGTGTGTTGTTGAGATGGAAGTTTGTATCTGGCTTTATCTTATTAAAATATACGCTCTGGTCATTTTTACTAATTAATTCAAAAGAATACACCAAGGACCACTGATATTGAGTACAATATGCCTGTATTCCTCAGTAAAATCTTTACTAGAACAACATTGATATGGCCCCTTTAATGGAAGCAGTGAGCTAAAGCAATTCACAGGTGTTAACAGCACATCCAGCCAGGAAGGTAGAGGTTCGGAAGGGGACCAATGAACAAAGAAAAGTACAGCACAGGAACAGGCCATTCGGCCCTCCAAGTCTGCGCCAATCTTGATGCCTATCTAAACTAAAACCTTCTGCACTTCTGGGGACCGTATCCCTCTATTCCCATCCTATTCATGTATTTGTCAAGATGCCTCTTAAACGTCGCTATCGTGCCTGCTTCCACCACCTTCCCCAGCAGCAAGTTCCAGGCACTCTCCACCCTCTGTGCAAAGAACTTGCCTCGCACATCCCCTCTAAACTTTGCCCCACACACCTTAAACCTATGTCCCCTAGTAACTGACTCTTCCACCCTGGGAAAAAGCTTCTGACTATCCACTCTGTCCATGCCACTCATAACTTTGTAAACCTCTATCATGTCGCCCCTCCACCTCCGTCATCCAGTGAAAACAATCCGAGTTTATCCAACCTCTCCTCATAGCTAATACCCTCCAGACCAGGCAACATCCTGGTAAACCTCTTCTGTACCCTCTCCAAAGACTCCATGTCCTTCTGGTAGTGTGGCGACCAGAATTGCACGCAATATTCTAAGTGTGGCCTAACTAAGGTTCTGTACAGCTGCAGCATGACTTGCCAATTTTTATACTCTATGCCCCGACCGATGAAGGCAAGCATGCCGTATGCCTTCTTGACTACCTTATCCACCTGCGTTGCCACTTTCAGTGACCTGTGGACCTGTATGCCCAGATCTCTCTGCCTGTCAATACTCCTAAGGGTTCTGCCATTTACTGTATACTTCCCACCTGTATTAGATCTTCCAAAATGCATTACCTCACATTTGTCCGGATTAAACTCCATCTGCCATTTCTCCGCCCAAGTCTCCAACTGATCTATATCCTGCTGTATCCTCTGACAATCCTCATCACTATCCGCAACTCCACCAACCTTTGTGTCGTCCACAAACTTACTAATCAGACCAGCTACATTTTCCTCCAAATCATTTATATATACTACAAACAGCAAAGGTCCCAGCACTGATCCCTGCGGAACACCACTAGTCACAGCCCTCCATTCAGAAAAGCACCCTTCCACTGCTACCCTCTGTCTTCTATGACCGAGCCAGTTCTGTATCCATCTTGCCAGCTCACCTCTGATCCCGTGTGACTTCACCTTTTGTACCAGTCTGCCATGAGGGACCTTGTCAAAGGCTTTACTGAAGTCCATAAAGACAACATCCACTGCCCCTCCTTCATCAATCATCTTCGTCACTGCCTCAAAAAACTCGATCAAGTTAGTGAGACACGACCTCCCCTTCACAAAACCATGCTGCCTCTCGCTAATAAGTTAATTTGTTTCCAAATGGGAGTAAATCCTGTCCTGAAGAATCCTCTCTAATAATTTCCCTATCACTGACGTAAGGCTCACCGGCCTATAATTTCCTGGATTAACCTTGCTACCCTTCTTAAACAAAGGAACAACATTGGCTATTTTTCAGTCCTCTGGGACCTCACCTGTAGCCAATGAGGATACAAAGATTTCTGTCAAAGCCCCAGCAATTTCTTCCCTTGCCTCCCTCAGTATTCTGGGGTAGATCCCATCAGGCCCTGGGGACTTATCTACCTTAATGCTTTGCAAGACGGCCAACACCACCTCCTTTTTGATAACGACATGACCGAGACTATCTACACTCCCTTCCCTAGACTCATCATCCACCAAGTCCTTCTCTTTGGTGAATACTGATGCAAAGTACTCATTTAGTACCTCGCCCATTTCCTCTGGCTCCACACATAGATTCCCTCCTCTGTCCTTGAGTGGGCCAACCCTTTCCCTGGTTACCCTCTTGCTCTTTATATACGTATAAAAAGCCTTGGGATTTTCCTTAATCCTGTTTGCCAATGACTTTTCATGACCCCTCTTAGCTCTCCTGACTCCTTGCTTAAGTTCCTTCCTACTTTCTTTATATTCCTCAAGGGCTTCGTCTGTTCCCAGCCTTCTAGTCCCTACGAATGCTTCCTTTTTCTTTTTGACTAGGCTCACAATATCCCTCATTATCCAAGGTCCCTGAAACTTGCCAAACTTATCCTTCTTCCTCACAGGAACATGCCGGTCCTGGATTCTAATCAACTGACTTTTGAAAGACTCCCACCTGTCAGATGTTGATTTACACTCAAACAGCCGCCCCCAATCTAAATTCTTCAGTTCCTGCCTAATATTGTTATAATTAGCCTTCCCCCAATTTAGCACCTTCACCCGAGGACTACTCTTATCCTTATCCACAAGTACCTTAAAACATGTGGAATTATGGTCACTGTTCCCGAAATGCTCCCCCTACTGAGACTTCGACCACTTGGCCGGGTTCATTCCCCAATACCAGGTCCAGTACAGCCCCTTCCCTAGTTGGACTATCTACATATTGTTTCAAGAAGCTCTCCTTGCAAATTCTGCCCCATCCAAGCCCCTAGCACTAAGTGAGTCCCAGTCAATATCGTGGTAGTTAAAATCACCCACCACTACAACCCTGTTACCTTTACATCTTTCCAAAATCTGTTACATATCTGCTCCTCTACCTCCCGTTGGCTGTTGGGAAGCCTGTAGTAAACCCCCAACATCGTGACTGCAGCCTTCCTATTCCTGAGCTCCACCCATATTGCCTCGCTGCATGACCCCTCCGAGGTGTCCTCCCGCAGTACAGCTGTGATATTCTCCTTAACCAGTAATGCAACTCCCCCACCCCTTTTACATCCCCCTCTATCCCACCTGAAGCTTCTAAATCCCGGAACATTTAGCTGCCAATCCTGTCCTTCCCTCAACCAAGTCTCTAATAGCAACAACATCATAGTTCGAAGTACAATTCCAAGCTCTAAGTTCTTCTGCCTTACCTTTTTTTTTATATCCAAAATATACTTTATTCATAAAAATCTAAAAAAATACATTACCAAACAGTTTCAAGCAGCACCAAGTCAAAAAATACAAACAGTGCAAAGGAAATCAGTTTCCTTCAATACAGTCATGAGTTGTCTCACTTCATTTGTCATGCCATATGCATTTTTAGATTTTACAGCAAACGAAAATTTTCCCGATACAGTTCGAGGGGTTTCCCATGGATCCAGCCCCTCCTTTCAGCTTGGTGGGGGAACCTTACACAGTGGTCTTTCCCCATTGAGCCTTTGCTGCAGCTGCCCCAAGCTTTAGTGCGTCCCTCAGCACGTAGTGCTGGACCTTGGAATGTGCCAGTCTGCAACATTTGGTCGTGGACAACTCTGCGCTGGAAGACCAGCAGGTTTCAGGCGGACCAAAGGGCGTCTTTCACTGAATTGATAGTCCTCCAGCAGCAGTTGATGTTTATCTCTGTGTACGTCCCTGGGAACAGCCCGTAGAGCACAGACTCCTCTGTTACAGAGCTGCTTGGGATGAACCTCGACAAAAACCACTGCATCTCTTTCCACATCTGCTTTGCAAAGACACATTCCAGAAGGAGGTGCCTCACCTGTTCTACTTCTTGCATTGAAACAAATGCACTTCAGATCACCAGTCCCACTGTGCTCAGCAACATCTCCCTGCCTGCTCTTCCTCTTAGTCTTACTGGCCTTATTTACTAGTTCCCCCTCAGTTATTTCATTTGCTGTCCTCCTGCCCTGGTTCTCACCCCCCTGCCACACTAGCTTAAACCCTCACGAGTGACACTAGCAAACCACGCAGCCAGGTTTGATTGAAGGTTGGGTTTGGAGAAAGAGGCAGAGGGGCTTTTGGGAAGGAATTCTAGAGGGTAGAAGCCAGGTGACTGAAGACTGTGCCACCAGGATGAAGGACGCCAGAGTTAGAGAAACAAGAGTATTTAATCACCTACTTGCCTGTTGTTCATTTTTCTGATAGCTGTCTCCCCTGTCCCTGTCTGTGTTGTTGTTGTTTTCATTTGGTCGTGATTTTGGGAAATTTCTGATACACAAATGTGATACAACACGTGCTCGAATACTGAGTATCTGTCCCTTATAACATGGGCTTCCCCATTGTCCTAGTACTGTTCAGTATAGTACTAAATCATGCACAATGGAACCCTGGTTTGTGCTGTCTTCACTAATCTCAGTTTGGGGAACAATAATGGTGCTATAGGTGGCCTCAATGCCCCAGTCTCCAAAGTGGATAGGATCAGTCACGGTTCCTGCTCGTGATTTCTTTCCACTAACTCTGGCTGCTAGGTATGTGCACCTGTTAGGCGAGAACAGGATCTAGCTCCATTGTAATCTCTTTTCTCATCAGGCTGAATAGATAAACATTTGAATCAGAGGAAGATACAAGAATATGATGCGAGAGCAGGGATTAATTTTGGATTGCTCTAGCAAAGAGCTAGCACAGATACAATGGGCTGAATGTCCTCCTATACTGTAAACTTTTGTGATTCTTCGTAGTTGGTACAATCACTTTGAACGCTTGCATATGAAGGAGGGCTGCCAGCACCAATGGACTCATTACCCAGCAACGGTCATTGGTTTTTTATGGAATACAATCAAGTAGCATTATTTATTTAGAGATACAGCACTGAAACAGGCCCTTCGGCCCACCGAGTCTGTGCCGACCATCAACCACCCATTTATACTAATCCGACACTAATCCCATATTCCTACCACATCCCCACCTGTCCCTATATTTTCCCTACCACCTACCTATACTAGGGGCAATTTATAATGGCCAATTTACCTATCAACCTGCAAGTCTTTGGCTGTGGGAGGAAACCGGAGCACCCGGAGAAAACCCACAGGGAGAACTTGCAAACTCCGCACAGGCAGTACCCAGAATTGAACCCGGGTCGCTGGAGCTGTGAGGCTGCGGTGCTAACCACTGCGCTACTGTGCTGCCCTGAGTACTGAAACTTTGTAGGATCCAGGGTTAACCCTGGGAGACACAGAGCCAAGCCTATCCACTTTCCCAACAGGAAAGCTGAAGGAAAAAATGCTGTGTATTGTTCTCCAGTTCTTCCAAACAACTGGGGGCCTTGGACAGGTCATCCTCACTCACCTCCACAGTAGTGTACAGTGTTTTAAAATGAAGCTTTATATGGGGTGTTTCAGACGGGTGTATATGAAACTGAACGGGTTAGTGAGTGTGTTTGTGTGTTTTAAAAATTGATCTATCCTCTAAGACAATAATTGGTTTGATAGCAAAGAACTTAATCAGTCTCAGCAAATTGAGCCAATTCATTGTGAAAGTGCAACGAGTTTCCATCCAACACTAGAAAATAAACTAATTTCTGAAATCTGACAATGGGCACCGTGCTTTATTGTTTTGGCCTCTGGACTTCACCAGTCTGCTGAGGGGCAGCATACATTGCCAATCTGCCTCCCCTGCATTGTGGACATCTTCGTTATCCAAGAGGAAGAAAAGCCAGGTTTCTATTAAATAGTGAAGTTTAAATTATTGTCAGAGCAATAGAATCTGGTACACTTATCAGGTCACAGGATTTCTTGTATCCTTAGCTGTCACAAGATGAACAACCAACAAAATTGGGCTGTTATTTAACAGTGCCTAATGGGCAAATAGGGTAATTATGCTAATGTATTTTCTAGGTCAAATTTCTTGTAACTCGGCTCAGAGATCGAAGACAAACTGTAACAAAATTGGGCTGATTCCAGTTCCTACTGACAGAAGAACCAGAATATTGGTTCTATTTGATTATTGTGTTGGGTTATTCAGAGTAAAACTAGCAACTGATTGTGACTTGAACAGAATGTGACATCTAAGCAGAACTGTGCACATAATCTCATTCGATCTTACAGTCCTGTTTTGCACAATAAGAATATGGCCTGCTTAAGAGATTCTCCTTCCTTTTGGTGGCTTTATGCTGCTTTTAGAGAAGGAAACCTATTTTCAGCAGTCTATTTGGTAGCATAAAATCCTTGTCGTATCTGTTCAAATGTCAACCGGCTGACATAAATATGCAGCAGAATAAGTTCTGCAGCTGCTTTCATTTAAGGTTCATCAGCTAGGGTAGTGGACAGTCAGTGCATCATAGAGTAGTGAAATGTTGGTTTGCTCCTAAACTTCCAGACAGTTCATTTCCAATCATGCCTAAGCAATCACAGTGAGGGTGTGTGTGAGTGGAGTCCAGGTTGAGCCCTCGAATCCGAGTTTGAGCTGACCTGGACAACACTTTCTCAGCTCTCTTCAGCTGGGTACTGGGTAGCATTAACACTTGAGATCAGGTTTCCTTGTCCCTTTACATCTGCAAAATGGTGCAGAATGCTAAGAGAAGTCAACCTAGAACAGCAGAAGAAATGAAACAAAATTGCATCTCGTTACCTGTAATATCCTACCCTCAGGACGGAAGGCATTTCATTTGGCTGCAAAAGAGTGTACCAATATTTCAAGCATGAGCAAATTTAAAACACACTATCTGCATTCAAGGATATGCACAGTTTTGAAACTCCCAACTCAGGGAGGTGTCCAGTTTTGTTTTATAAAGCATATTTCATATAGAGATTTAGTGCCAAGAGATGTGGTTTCATTTTGAGATTTAGCTCATGTCCCTGTTAGAGATAACTAATAGAATGCATTTTCTAATCTTAGAAGTTGAAGTACAGACTGCTTATAGAAAAACTAGCATCTATGAATCTTTGATAGAAAATGCTTGTTTGAGAACTGGGTGGTGCAATGGGTTAAACACTGGCTGTTCACCTTTGGACTCTGGTTCAAATCGTACCCAGACTGGTGCAGTGGAAAGCTTCTTTTGCTTTCTAGCTACTAGGGTTCTATGTGAAATGAGTTTGAACAGTCTCAACCCAGTTCCTAGTGGATATGGACTCTCAGCACAAAACTGCCCCTAATTAACAGGGATGGTTGGTGTGGGAATTGAAAACAAATGTCCCTTGAGGTTGATACTGAGACACTTTGGGACATGATAGAACAAGTTTTACTCTGCATCTGGCTGTGCTGTACCTGACTTGGGTGTACTTGATGCTGACACTGGTTCTTGAAATGGAAAATGTTCTACTCTTCAAACAGTAATATCCTTTATTGTGACTGGAATAAAAAAGGTAAAAGTATAATTGAAGGAAAAGGCTTGCCTTGTGAATTTGTAAGATATTGTGGAGAGTTATATAAAGCTTTTGGGTAATTGTTTTTATTCACAGTGTGGATAACTCCGAGGATCCAGTTTATGAAAGTTTAGAGGAGTTCCATGTGTTTGTTTTGGCTCATGTGTTACGAAGACCAATTATTGTTGTTGCGGATACAATGCTAAGGGATTCAGGAGGTGAAGGTTAGTCTGACTTTTCTTTCTTCCTCGCTAAATGGTGGGGTTCTGTTGCTGTTCTATTCTTTCAAGGTAATTTTCCCCAGGTGAGGCAGTAGTCCACCAGGCAGCATTGTGGAATGAAGCAGGTTAGATTGACCTGCTGTCTGACTTCCCATGGAACTTAGCCATATTACGTGGGAAGGCAGCAAGCAAAGGTTAAGCACTTCTTCACGTGCTATTAAGTTGGGGGGGGGGGGGGTGTGGTTGTAGGGGCAGTTTAAGAATCTCCACTAGGAGATTCTTTTTGCAGTTTAAAATTGTACATCAGCTGGTGGTGGAGCTGAGGTATTAAATCCCGAGGGGCAGCAGGCTGGAACGGAGGAGTACAGGTTCAGCCTGTCACTTTCAGTACCCTAATCTCAGCTACGCTGCATATGGAGATGGAGTTAGAGCCAGACATGGCCATTCAACAACAGTAAAATCAGAAGTGGTGGGTGTTAACCACACATGTTTACCAGCAGCTGCAAGATGGCATTGGAGGCGACTTGCACTCTTGACTGCAATTGGTTAATGTCCAGGTGAGGGATGGGCGACAATAGGCTTTAAACATTGGGGAATACATACCAAGACCCACCATCTTCCAAGTAAATGAAGAAGAGCTAGTCCATCTGAAGAATAATATTCAAATAGATTGTCAGAATTAAAATAAAAAGGCTTTACAAGTTGTCAACGTTACGGCCCACTTTCAGAACTCCGTTTGACCAATTGAATCCAATCCTTGTAAAGAAAAAACCATCAGTCAGTTTAACACATTGCCAGATATTAAAAAGGCTCCACACTTTTTTGAGTGAAATAAAACACGCACGTAAATCAAATGGATTCCAACTCATTATTGTGAGATGTCCATATTTTTACACTGCATCTTGTTTCTTCTCCTTGTCCCTCCAGGCCTCACATAGTAACATTTGCTTCATAATAGGTTTGCTCTCCTCACCATCACATTACTATTTTACATAGATTTTAAACTGTATGATATTTTAATTGCATTGGAATTGAGGTACAGCCTTTAAAATCAATGCTAATGATGTTATCCAAGCCAATTACGTAAAGCACTGATAATTTAAAACTATTACTGACAGTTAGACTCGAGCAGCAAGTTAAACAGGATGTTCTTCAACAAAATGGGCATCATTATTTGAATTTAGCACTTTAGGCTTTTATCCAGCCTGGAAATGGCACTTTAGAAATGCAGAATGCAACAAATGCTGTGGTCAATAAACTATTTGATATCACAGAAAATGCTGTAAATACATAGCAGGCCAGAAATGTTAGGTTAATGTTTGAAATGGGATCCTTTATCAGACTAAAAGCAAAATACTGTGTCTGCTGGAAATCTGAAATAAAAACAAGAAACGCTGGAAATACATCTCTCCACAGATGCTGCCAGACCTGCTGAGTATTTCCAGTGTTTCTTGTTTCTGTTCCTTTATCAGACTGCTATGAAGAAGAGCCCAGCTGAAACACTGGCATGTCTTTCTCTTTCAGATGGGCCTGCTCTGTATTTCCAACCGTTTGTGTTATTTCACATTTTACTGTTCTGTGTGCTGAAGAAATGTTGGTGCTTTTTTTTGTTGTTGCAGCATTTGCACCAATACCTTTTGGAGGGATTTACTTACCTCTGGAAGTACCCCCTAATAGATGTCACTGCTCACCTTTAGTCTTAGCCTATGATCAGGCCCATTTCTCTGCACTGGTGTCTATGGAACAGAATGACCAACAAAGGGAACAAGGTATTGTATTTGTATTTTCTTGTCAATTGCCAATATGCAGTACCAAAACTCCAGTTGACCAACTACAAGATTATAGGGCAGTTTCACTGATGGTAGAGCACTTTCCACTTTCAAAGTAACCTTGAAATTTGGAGAGGCAGACCCAAGGAGGCTCTTAGTTCAACACCCCAAGCCTTAAATATTAATTAAATTTGGACAAAACCAGGTAAAACCCAATTACTAAATGTTCTAAACTAATTTTCTTGTCAGAATAAGTAGGGGAAAAAAAGTCAAACTTATGAGTTTGCTTTCCTGTTGTTGCAGTTTCATTTAGCTGAGTGGTAGCACTCTCACCTCTAATACAAGGTTGAGTTCCATCCACAGCAAGAGCTTTGCATTCAGAAGAAATGAGAAGTGGCATGTGTCTGTTTATGGAAAATGTGCTTCAAGTGCGGGAAAGGTCTTGTGAGATAAGGACATTATAGTTCTGTTCTGGTAACTAAAATATTTCAAATGTTATCGTTTAACAAATTCACAAGTGATATAAACAAAAAGAACTAGTAAACATGTGAAGTGCTGACTAAATAATGGTGATGGTTGGTGCGGCAGTCTTGGTACATGGTTCTATCTTTAATTATAAAAATGCTGGAAATGCCAGCATCTAAAAGAGAAGAGACAGATTAGCCTGCCTGTTTTCTCTGTTCAGATGCTGATGGAACTGTTGTGCATTTCCAATATTTTCTCTTTTTCCCTTAATTTCCAGCACTCCCAATTTTTTTTTCTTTTCTGTAGTTTCTTGTTATCTGAACAGCTCAGGCTGCACTATCTGCTGGTTGATTAGTTGCTGCTACTAACTGCCTCCTTTTGGTTTTCTGGTCGTATATAGCCTTCAGTACTCTGAGCTGAAGCAGGAGAATAGAATTATTACATTGCACGGGTGCCTGAATGACGTAATATTTTAGGATATCAGCTGGGATATGCACGCTACTCTCCCTCTCTCTGCCTTTTTCTCTAAGCGTCAGCATGGTCATTGAAACTACAATATCATTGAATACAATATTAAGCTGGATTAGCATTTTCTATGGGCTGAGGAAGAGTTTAGGCAGTTTGTCTGGCAGCATAGCGCAGTCTGTATGGGTGTAAGTTATTGCTAAAGCTTTATGGAGCATGCGACTACCAGATTGAGGTCTGTTAATAATGGCTTAATGTTGTACGGCTGGCTTGATTGACAGCAGAAAAGGAATTAAATAAGAAGTGTTAAATTCAGATGCAGAGCAGAGGCTGGACATGAACAGGATACAGATGGAATCTTGGAGCAAAATGTGGGTGAATTACCAGGATGTTGGTTTGGGCCCTGGCAGTGAAGTACAGAGGGGCCTGGGAGGGAGGCCCAGACACAAGGGATACAGGCACACAGTGTGGCAGAGGCTCTTTAAATCAAGTCCAAGCACCCGGCTGTGTTTATATATTATGATTCAGGTTTGTCATCTCCATTCAGAGGGATAAATAATCCACTCGCCTCAGAATTGCAATATTTAAAGCAACAATCTTGTCAACCATCTTCCTCTGGCTTTGAACCTGGGTAAAGGACTGTCATGCCCACAGGGGAAAACAATTTTGCTATGTTTTGACTGGGCAATTTCTTTTTGCAATAAGGTGATTAAATTTTTTGATGGTGTGTAATTGAGGTTAAATATTTTGCACAATATGATTAGTGAATAATGAAAGTAGAAAATAGCTAATTAAAAAACAAAAAGCAGGGACTTAACTGATGGGAAAGATAGAAATTGGCAAACAGACAGCAAGATCATGGCTTTTGATGCAGATAATGGGGGTGATGAAGGGGGTGGGACCCAAAATAGTAGTCTCTCCGATGAGATAGTTGAGGCAAATGTAGAGGTTAAAGCAAGCAAGTCCAGTAGGCAGGCCGGGCAGGGGCAGGACAGGGAGCGTGGAAGGTCTGGTAGGCTAAACTGCATTTACTTTCATGTAAGAAGCCTTACAGGTAAGGCAGATGAACTCGAAGCATGGATCGGTACATGGGATTGTGATATTATAGCTATTACGGAAACGTGGTTGAGGGATGGGCAGGACTGGCAGCTCAATGTTCCGGGGTATTGATCCTTCCGGCGTGACAGAGGTGGAGGTAAGAGAGGAGGGGGAGTTGCACTATTGATTAGGGAGAACATCACGGCAGTACTTGGAGAGGATATCCCGGGAGGAATGTCCAGCGAGGCCATATGGGTAGAACTTAGAAATAAGAAAGGGGTGATCACTTTGATGGGATTATACTATAGGCCTCCCAATAGTCAGAGGGAAGTGTAGGGAAATCACAGGTAGGTGTAGGAATTATAGGGTTGAAATAGTAGGTGATTTTAACTTCCCTAATATTGACTGGGACTGTCTTAGTGCTAAGGGATCAGATGGGGAAGAATTTGTTTAGTGTGTCCAGGATAGTTTTCTGAAGCAGTATGTGGATGGCCCTACTAGAGAAGGGGCTACACTCGACCTCCTGTTAGGAAATGAGGATGGGCAGGTGGTTGATGTCAGTGGGGGAGCACTTTGGGACCAGTGACCCTAACTCTATTAGCTTCAAGATAGTTACGGAAAAGGCTAGGACTGGTCCTCAGGTTGAAGGCCTAAATTGGGGGAAGGCTAATTTCGATGGCGTCAGACAGGAACTCTCAAAAGTTGAATGGGAGAGGCTGTTTACAGGTAAAGGAACGTCTGGCAAGTGGGAGGCTTTTAAAAGTGAGATAGGAAGAGTTCAGGACCGGCATGTTCCTGTTAGATGGAAAGGCAAAGCTGGCAAGTTTAGGGAACCTTGGTTGATTTGGGATATTGAGGGTCTGGTCAGGACAAAGAAGGAGGCATACGTCAGGTATAGGCAGCTAGGATCGAGCGAGTCCCTCAAAGAGTATAGGGGATGTAGGAGTACACTTAAGAAGGAAATTAGGAGGGCGAAAAGGGGCGATGAGATTTCCCTGGCAGATAAGATAAAGGAGGATCCTAAAAGATTCTATAAGTATATTAAGAGTAAAAGGGTAGCTAGGGAGAGAATAGGTCCCCTTAAGGATCAGTGTGGCAATCTATGTGTGAAGTCACGGGAAATGGGCGAGGTCTTAAATGAATATTTCTCGTCCGTATTTACCGTGGAGAAGTTCATGGAAGCTAGTGAGTTCAAGGGGGGGAACAGTGATATCCTGGAGCATATCAACATTACAAAGGAGGAGGTGTTGGAGATATTGAAGCGCATTAAGGTGGATAAATCCCCAGGACCTGACCAGGTATATCCTCGGATGCTATGGGAAGCAAGGGAGGAGATTGCTGGGGCCCTGGCAGAGATTTTTGTATCATCATTAGCCACGGGTGAGGTACCGGAAGACTGGAGGATAGCTAATGTTGTGCCTTTATTTAAGAAGGGCAGCAGGGATAAGCCAGGTAACTACAGGCCAATGAGCCTTACATCAGTAGTGGGAAAGTTATTGGAAGGGATTCTGAGAGACAGGATTTATATGCATCTGGAAAGGCATGGTCTGATTAGGGATAGTCAGCATGGCTTTGTGCTTGGGAAATCATGTCTCACGAATTTGATTGAGTTTTTCGAGGAGGTGACCAAGAGGATTGACGAGGGCAGGGCGATGGACGTTGTCTACATGGATTTAGCAAGGCCTTTGACAAGGTCCCGCATGGTAGGCTGGTCTGGAAGGTTTGAACACATGGGATCCAGGGTGAGCTAGCAAATTGGATACAAAATTGGCTTGGTGTTAGGAGGCAGAGGGTGGTAGTGGAGGGTTGTTTTTCAGATTGGAGGCCAGTGACAAGTGGTGTGCCACAGGGATCGGTGCTGGGCCCTTTGTTGTTTGTCATATATATTAATGACTTGGATGTGAATGTAAGGGGCATGATTAGTTAGTTTGCAGATGACACCAAAATTGGTGGTATAGTGGACAGTGAAGAAGGTTCTCTAAGGTTACAACAGGATATAGATCAACTGAGAAAGTGGGCAAGGGATTGGCAAATGGAATTTAATGCAGACAGGTGCAAAGTGATGCATTTTGGGAAGTTAAACCAGGGCAGGACATATACAGTGAATGACAGGGCCCTGGGGAGTGTTCTTGAGCAGAGACACCTTGGGGTGCAAGTACACAGTTCCCTGAAAGTGGCAACACAGGTAGACAAGGTGGTGAAGAAGGCGTATGGCATGCTTGCCTTCATCGGCCGAGGCATTGAGTACAAGAGTTGGGACGTCATGTTACAGTTGTACATAACGTTGGTTGGGCCGCATTTGGAGTACTGTGTGCAGTTCTGGTCGCCGCACTACAGGAAAGATGTGATGAAACTAGAGAGGGTGCAGAAAAGATTCACAAGGATGTTGCCTGGTTTGGAGGGCTTGAGTTATAAACAAAGATTGGATAGGCTGGGTCTGTTTTCCCTGGAGCGAAGGAGGCTGAGAGGGGACATGATAGAGGTATATAAAATTATGAGAGGCATAGATAGGGTAGATAGCCAGAGTCTGTTTCCCATGGTCGGGGTGACTAAAACTAGAGGGCAGAGATTTAAGGTGAGAGGGAGGAGGTTTAAAAGGGATCAAAGGGGTAAATTTTTCACACAAAGAATAGTGGGTATCTGGAATGAGCTGGTGGAGGCAGGAACAGTTGTGACATTTAAGAGGCATCTGGACAGGTACTTGCATGAGCAAGGCATAGAGGGATATGGAATTAATGCAGGCAGGTGGGATTAGTATAGATAGGCATTATGGTCGGCATGGACGCGGTGGGCCGAAGGGCCTGTTTATATGCTGTACAACTCGATGACTCTATAACATATTAGATTTTAAGGTCACAGATCTGAAACGTTAACTCTGTTTCTGTCTGCACAGATGCTGTCAGATCTGCTGAGTATTTTAGCACTTTCTGTTTTTATTTCAGATTTTATATTTTGTGTAATAAAATATTTCATTTCCTCTCCAGTTTATTCCATTTCTTTGAGAAGTCTGGAAAATCTAATCTGCTTTAAAGGCAATTTCAGTCAAGCTCCAGTTTCAGTTTATAAAAAGATAAAATGCTGGAAACCCTCACCAGGGCAGGGGTCTCAGCTAGAGGCCTGCTCAGGTCGGAAAAAAAAAACCCGACCGAACCACAGCGGACCCGAGCCCGGCCCGAGTCCCTCCGGTTTTGCCCCGAACGCGCCCTGACTCGACCCGAGCCCGACCCAACCATCCCTTTACTTACCTTCCGACTCGGAACCTCCAGGAAGCTGCAGCGCATGCGTGATGACATCACAGTGACATCACTCGCTCACTGCGCAGAATCCGTTTCATCCCAGACTCTCAGCTTAAGTAAGTTTTTTTTTAATTGCAATACTTACCAGCAGAGCACTTACCATGTGTGTCCGGCCCGGCCTGACCCGACTCAACCTGGATTTGGCCTGACCCAATCCCGAAGGCCGGACCCTGAAGATGGGCCCGACCCGACCCAAGCCTAACAAGTCGTCGGGTCCCGTCGGGTTCAGGTCGGGTAGCAGGCCTGTAGTCTCAGCACCCAGTTTTCGTCCATTCATCCATCTGGAATCAGTTAGTGTCTGCCGCCATCTGCTGATGAACTTTACATAATATTTCAAATGTGTCTTTACATCTTGCTGCCAGACATTCTATCTTATTGAAGAATTTGTCTTGGTTTGTTTCAAGAGAAATAAATTTATCAGCTTCTATGGTCAGATTTCTCATTTACTTACCAAAGTGGGTAATGGAGGTTAGTTGCAGATTTCTCAGCATGGCTGCAATTTACTGCTAATATGGAGGTGGGGACAGCATTATTGTGACTGAGGCCCTGCCACTCTAAGTGAGGAACATTTCAGCTGATGCACATGCTGTGATAACCATGGGGCACTGTACTCCTTCCCCTCTGGAGTAAGCACATAATTATCTTAAAGCATAACTTGCCTCATCATAGGACTTAATACCATTTAGTGCAAAGCTCTAATGCTGGTGTTCCAGTGCAAAAAAACTAATCAAACTTATTCGAAGCAGGGTCTGTGTATTTATTCAACGTTACAGAATGGTGCTTTGCATTATGTTGTCAGCCATGGCTCAGTGGGTAGCACTCTTGCCACTTGGTCAAAAGGTCACGGCTTCAAGTCGCACTCCAGAGAGTTGAGCACGTCCAACCCAGCCAATTACTGCCCCCTCAGCCTACTCTCAATCATCAGTAAAGAGATGGAAGGTGTCATCATCAGTGCCATCAAGAGGCACTTGCTTAGCACTAACCTGCTCAGTGACGCTCAGTTTGGGTTCCGCCAGGGCCACTCAGCTCCTGAACTCATTACAGCCTTGGTTCAAACATGGACAAAAGAGCTGAACTCAAGAGGTGAGGTGCGAGTGAGTGCCCTTGACATCAAGGCAGCATTTGACCGAGTATGGCATCAAGGAGCCCTAGCAAAACTGAGGTCAAGGGAATCGGGGAAACCCTCTGCTGGCTGGAGTCATACCTAGCGCCAAGTAAGATGGTTGTGGTTGTTGGAGGTCAATCATCTCAGTCCCAGGACATCACTGCAGGAGTTGCTCAGGGTAGTGCCCTAGCCCAACCATTTTCAGCTGCTTCAACAATGACCTTTCCTCCATCATAAGGTCAGAAGTGGGGATGTTCGCTGATGACTGCACAATGTTCACCATTCTGACTCCTCAGATACTGAAGCAGCCCATGTCCAGATGCAGCAAGACCTGGACAATATCCAGGCTTGGGCTGATAAGTGGCAAGTATCATTTGCGTCACACAAGTGCCGGGCAATGACCATCTCCGACAAGAGAGAATCTAACCATCTCCCCTTGACATTCAATGGCATTACCATTGCTGAATCCCCCACTATCAACATCCTAGGGGCTACCATTGACCAGAAACTGAACTGGAGTAGCCATATAAATACTGTGGCTGCAAGAGCAGATCAGAAGCTGGGAATCCTGCGGCAAGTAACTCACCTCCTGACTCCCCAAAGCTTGTCTACAAGGCACAAGTCAGGAGTGTGATGGAATACTCTCCACTTGCCTGGATGGGTGCAGCTCCAACAACACTCAAGAAGCTCGACACCGTCCAGGACAAAGCAGCCCGCTTGATTGGCACCCCATCCACAAACATTCACTCCCTCCACCACTGACGCACAGTGGCAGCAGTGTGTACCATCTACAAGATGCACTGCAGCAATGCACCAAGGCTCCAAGACAGCAGTTTCTAAACCCGCGACCTCTACCAACTAGAAGGACGAGGGCAGCAAATACATGGGAACACCATCACCTGCAAGTTCCCCTCCAAGTCACACACCATCCTGACTTGGAACTATATCGCCGTTCCTTCACTGTCGCTGGGTCAAAATCCTGGAACTCCCTTCCTAACAGCACTGTGGGTGTACCTACCTCACATGGACTGCAGCGGTTCAAGAAGGCAGCTCACCACCACCTTCTCAAGGGCAATTAGGGATGGGCAGTAAATGCTGGCCTGGCCAGCGATGCCCACATCCCATGAATGAATTTTTTTAAAAATCCAGACTGACACTTTGCTGCAGTACTGAGGAAGTTTTGCATTGTCAAAGGTGGTGGTGTTTGGATGAGATGTTAGGCCAAGGCCCCATCTGCCTTCACAGGTAGAGGTAATAGATTCCATGGCACTATTCAAAGAAGAGCAAGGGTGTTCTTTCCAGTGACCTGACTGACATTTATTCCTCAGCCAATATCACTTAAAAACAGAGTATCTGGTCATAATCACATTGTGTTTATGGAATCTTGCTGTGCATAAATTGCACTTCAAAAGCACTTAATTGGCTGCAAAGTGCTGAGACATCTTGGAATTTGTGATATAAATGAAGTTTGTTATTGAGTAAATTTGCACAATGACTGATACACCCACATACAGAGCGGAGGAATCTTCTCTAAGCATTTTAACACAGACAATAACACTTCAATTAGTCATTTGAAATAATTCTTTCAAAACCATGTTCAACATAGATAAAATAATCAAACAAAGAATAAAATTGAAAACACAGATATAAGATGCTGGAAATACACAACTGACTAGTCGCCATCTATAGAGAGAAAAAAGCCAGGTTGACTTTTTATATGTAAAAGCAAAATACTGCAGATGCTGGAAGTCTGAAATAAAAACAAGAAATGCTGGAAATACTCAGCAGGTCTGGCAGCATCTGTGGAGAGAGAAGCGGAGTTAATGTTTCAGGTCAGTGACCCAACATCAGAACAGGTAAAGGTTAGAAATGTAAAAGGTTTTAAGCAAGTAGAGTGGGGGTGGGGCAAGAGATAACAAAAGAGGTGTTGATAGGACAAGGTCACAGAGAATAACTGACCAGAAGGTCATGGAGCAAAGGCAAACTGTATGTTAATGCTCTGCTGAAAGACAATGCATTAGAACAGCGAGTACAGTATGTTCTGTACACAAAAAGCAGGACAAATCTAACCCGGCCAATTACCGCTCTATCAGTCCACTCTCGATCATCAGCAAAGCGATGGAAGGGGTCGTTGACAGCGCTATCAAACGGCACTTACTCAGCAATAACCTGCTCACTGACGCTCAGTTTGGGTTTCGCCTGGACCACTCAGCTCCTGACCTCATTACAGCCTTTGTCCAAACGTGGATAAAAGATCTGAATTCCAGAGGTGAGATGAGAGTGAGTGCCCTTGACATCAAGGCAGCATTTAACTGAGTATGGCGTCAAGGAGCCCTAGCAAAACTGGAGTCAATGGGAATCGGGGAAAATTCTCCACTGGTTGGAGTCATACCTAGCACAAAGGAAAATGGTTATGGTTGTTGGAGGTCAATCATCTCAGTCCCAGAACATCACTGCACGAGTTCCTCAGGGTAGTCTCCTAGGTCCAACCATCTTCAGCTGCTTCATCAATGACCATCCCTCCATCATAAGGTCAGAATTGGGATGTTCGCTGATGATTGCACAATGTTCAGTACCATTTACAATTCCTCAGATACTGAAGCAGCCCGTGACCATATGCAGCAAGACCTGAACAACATCCAGGCTTAGGCTGAAAAGCGGCAAGTAACATTCGTGCCACACAAGTGCCAAGCAATGACCATCTTAAACAAGAGAGAATCTAACCATCTCTACTTAATATTCAATGGCATTACCATCGCTGAAACCCCCACTATCAACATCCTGGGGATTACCATTGACCAGAAACTGAACTGGAGTAGCCACATTAATATAGTGGCTACAAGAGCAGGTCAGGGGCTGGGAATTCTGTAGCGAATAACTCACCTACTGACTCTCCAGTGCCTGTCCACCATCTACAAGGCATAAGTCAGGAGCGTGATGGAGTACTCTCCACTTGCCTGGATGAGTGCAGCCCCAACAACACTCAAGAAGCTTGACACCATCCAGGACAAAACAGCCCGCTTGATTGGCACCCCATCCACAACCTTTAACATTAACTCCCTTCCCCATCGACGCACAGTGGCAGCAGTGTGTACCATCTACAAAATGCACTGCAGCAACTCGCCAAGGCTCTTTTGACAGCACCTTCCAAACCCGCGACCTCTACCACCTATGAGGGCAAGGGCAGCAGATGCATGGGAACACCACCACCTGCAAGTTCCCCTCCAAGCCACACACCATCTTGACTTGGAACAATATCCTGGTTCCTTCACTGTCGCTGAGTCAAAATCCTGGAATTCCTTTCCTAACTGCACTGTGGGTGTACTTCCACCACATGGACTACAGCAGTTCAAGGCAGTGGCTCACCACCACCTTCTCAAGGCAATTAGGGATCGGCAATAAATGCTGGCTTAGCCAACGACACCCACATTCCATGAATGAATAAAAATAAAATTGTAATGAATGGTGAGCCTCCTCCTGTTTGTACAGATACTTTATTTGGATGGCAGTCTGGGGAAGGAAAGAATCCACCCCAGCCTTAGTTTGTATCTGTTTGCTGAAGCCAGTGCATTGATTTGAGCGTAACATTCTGTCACAGTTTGTTTTGGTGTTAGTGAGTGATTGTGTTTGGACTCTCACAGATGATTCTGTGCATGGCAAGTTCCTGATCTTCTTCATGGCAATCCCCATTCCCACCTGTGAAGGAAATAACTTAGCTTCTGCTCCTTGCCTTCCCATTAGAAGAAATTGATGTGCAGCTTAATACAAGTCACACTCTCGTGAAGCTACTTGCATGCAACTTTGGTATAGATCTGGAAGCAAGTTCTGTGTTTGCACTATCAAGTGGTGGCCATTGAGAGACGCAGATAAAACGCATTCACAAAAAATTACTACTTCACAATTGTAATTTTAATTGTCCTCAGTAAAATTGCAAAGGAGAATATATTTCTCCATTCAGATAACTACCGTTATCTTAAACTTGAAGAGAAATTACTATTCAGTTTTATTCCCTATGTTGTGCTAATGTTTTCTGTCATTTAGCTGCAATTCCCTTGACTGACTCAGAACACAAACTGCTACCTTTGCACTTTGCGATGGATCCCAAGAAAGATTGGGAATGGGGTAAGGATGACAACGACAACACCAAATTGGCCAAGTGAGTGGATTTGTTTGGTTGTAATGTTGGTTTCAAAGCATATCGTTTGTCCCTTTGAGAATAACAAATCATTCCAAATATATGAATAGAATTAAGCCCTGCAATCCAATAGTGAGTGCTGTAGTAACTTGATTAGGAGTAATTTATCAATTACAAGTTGTGGACACTGGCTTTCAGCTTCACTTGATGACTTTTGCAAATTGAGAGGGTAAAACATTGAATAGTTTTGTTCAATGTCATTTCACAATGGGGATTGTTAGTCTTACCACTGACTTTCAAGCTTAATCCATTTGTTTTCCGTGTGGATGTTTTATCACCATGCATTCTTTTCTTTCAGTTTGATCCTTTCCCTGGAAGCTAAGCTTCACCTACTGCACAGCTATATGAATGTATCCTGGATTTGTATTCCTGCTGAAACAAGGGTAAATTTTTTCACACATTTAAGATGCAGGGGATGGAGGTTCTTGCTCTGATTTATGCGCCTCGTAGAACATTTCTCCAGTGATACTGTGCAACAGAATTTCCTTCGATCCATTTGAAAAATAGTTGCGAATTACACCACAAATTACCCTGAGCAATAACGTGGTGAAAACTTTTAAAGCATTCATTCCATACTCCTGTCTTTGCTATTATAATGGTGCTGTTACCCTGTTTATTTTCAGTGAGTTAATGTCTCCAAAGAGTAAACAAAAGAGCTTGCTATTTAGCATTGTACCATCCTGTGCAGTGAGATTTCCAGGCTATTAGTTTTTAATGGTACTTAAATGATTTTACTGCTGTTAGGAGTGTGATTTGCTGAGTGAACATACGTAGATATAAACTTTTACTTCCCACCCTATAGTCACAAAACTAATATTTTCTAAAAACATATTAACTTGGTTGCAGTAGGTCTCTGCTAATGTAAAATAAATTATGTAGTGTAATGCAAGCCAAGAATGAGGCGCATTAATTTTGCCACATGGACAATTGTTGCTGGGGAGAAGGCCTGTGACAAGGGGTTGCCAGGCCCCTGGCTGGAAAGACATTTTTGCATATTAACAGACAGTGCTTGAAACAAAGGAGCAATTCCCTGCTCCAATACAATCCACAAACAGACGTGGTCAAACCAGTTAGTCACATGACTAACATGCTTGGCAGTCTGGGTTTTTTTCTGAATTGTACAGTTTGTGCTGAAAATCTGCAGAAAACTGTTTGCTCCTGGATTGAAAAGACCTCTCCTGACTGGCTCACCACAGCCTGTTTTCTCCCATCTTTTTCTCACGGAACTCCAAAACCCACTGAAGACACATGAACCCCAAGAGAGAAAAGTCTCCTACTGTGAACAAGGTTTAAGAAGAATACTGGGCCTCAACGAAAAGCAAGATCTACCTACAAACAAGGACTCTACAGCGAGCTCGAAGCACAGTAACAAAAAACCCTCTTCAGAGATTGCCTCAAACTTTTCCACTTTATTTTTCTTCTCTTCTTTCTGTCCCTATCTGCATGTGTGTATCGCGTATGCATGCTGGCGTGGGGCGTGGCGTGTATGCACAGGCGTTAACTGAATTAGAGTATAAGTTTAATTAATTTCAACTTCTTTAAACCTAAGAAAGTCCGTTTGTGCTGGTTTCTTTGTCTTATAATTGGAAAGTGGTGAACAAGGATTCACCAAGGGGGAGCTAAAACATGCTGTGTTAAAAATTAAACCCTGTTACAGAAGGACCAGGTGAAGGCTGAAAGGGAACCCTAGACCTCTTTCTCACCTGGCAGTAACAGAAATTTGCATGCTACTGTCTGGAATTGACCCACAGACAAACTAGAGAAATTGGAAGTGGGAAGCCAAATTGCTCCCAATCAAAAAAGAGCAAGATTAATACAGGTTTTCTTGTGGTTGTGTGTGCTTGAATACTAACATGTCTGCAACTGAAGCTAGTAGCTCTCCAAGCCAAGCTGAAGTAACTTGGATAAGTTAAATGCACTGTCTATGGAGGAGTTGAGGAAAACGGCTGAGCAGTGTGGGATCACTGTACGTGGCAAGGCTAGGAAGTCTGAACTCCTAAGGCTAGTGGCCAACCATTTTTCCCTTGAATCTGATGAAGCAGAAACAGTGTTAGAAATAGACCCAGACAGGGTTTTTAGAATTTAGAACATTACAGCGCAGTACAGGCCCTTCGGCCCTCGATGTTGCGCCGACCTGTGAAACCATCTGACCTACACTATTCCATTTTCATCCATGTGTCTATCCAATGTCCACTTAAATGCCCTTAAAGTTGGCGAATCTACTACTGCTGCAGGCAGGGCGTTCCACGCCCTTACTACTCTCTGAGTAAAGAAACTACCTCTCACATCTGTCCGATATCTATCACCCCTAAACTTAAAGCTATGTCCCCTCGTGTTTGCTATCACCATCCGAGGAAAAAGACGCTCACTATCCACCCTATCTAACCCTCTGATTATCTTATATGTCTCTATTAAGTCACCTCTCCTCCTCCTTCTCTCCAACGAAAACAACCTCAAGTCCCTCAGCCTTTCCTCGTAAGACCTTCCCTCCATACCAGGCAACATCCTAGTAAATCTCCTCTGCACCCTTTCCATAGCTTCCACATCCTTCCTATAATGCGGTGACCAGAACTGCACGCAATACTCCAGGTGCGGTCTCACCAGAGTTTTGTACAGCTGCAGCATGACCTCGTGGCTCCGAAACTCGATCCCCCGACTAATAAAAGCTAACACACCATATGCCTTCTTAACAGCCCTATTAACCTGGGTAGCAACCTTCAGGGATTTATGCACCTGGACACCAAGATCTCTCTGTTCATCTACAGTACCAAGAATCCTCCCATTAGCCCAGTACTCTGCATTCCTGTTACTCCTTCCAAAGTGAATCACCTCACACTTTTCCGCATTAAACTCCATTTGCCATCTCTCAGCCCAGCTCTGCAGCCTATCTATGTCTCTCTGTACCCGACAACATCCTTCGGCACTATCCACAACTCCACCGACCTTAGTGTCATCTGCAAATTTACTAACCCACCCTTCTACACCCTCTTCCAGGTCATTTATAAAAATGACAAACAGCAGTGGCCCCAAAACAGATCCTTGCGGTACACCACTAGTAACTAAACTCCAGGATGAACATTTGCCATCAACCACCACCCTCTGTCTTCTTTCAGCTAGCCAATTTCTGATCCAAAGCTCTAAATCACCTTCAACCCCATACTTGCGTATTTTCTGCAATAGCCTACCGTGGGGAACCTTATCAAACGCCTTACTGAAATCCATATACACCACATCCACTGCTTTACCCTCATCCACCTGTTTGGTCACCTTCTCGAAAAACTCAATAAGGTTTGTGAGGCACGACCTACCCGTCACAAAACCGTGCTGACTATCTCTAATGTACTTATTCTTTTCAAGATGATTATAAATCCTGTCTCTTATAACCTTTTCCAACATTTTACCCACAACCGAAGTAAGGCTCACAGGTCTATAATTACCAGGGCTGTCTCTACTCCCCTTCTTGAACAAGGGGACAACATTTGCAATCCTCCAGTCTTCCGGCACTATTCCTGTCGACAATGACGACATAAAGATCAAGGACAAAGGCTCCGCAATCTCCTCCCTAGCTTCCCAGAGAATCCTAGGATAAATCCCATCTGGCCCAGGGGACTTATCTATTTTCACACTTTCCAAAATTGCTAACACCTCCTCCTTGTGAACCTCAATCCCATCTAGCCTCGTAGCCTGAATCTCAGTATTCTCAACAACATTTTCTTTCTCTACTGTTAGCAAAGATACAATTGGAACAAAGGAAACTTGAATTAGAAGACAGGGAAAGAGAAAGACAGGAGAGGGAGAAAGAGAGAGCCTTCCAGAAGGAACATGAAGAAAAAGAGAGAGACGAGAGAGAAAGAAAGACAGGTGAAGGAATGAGAGAGAGAGGGGAGAGAGAGAGAAAGAATATTCCAGAAAGAATGTGAAGAAAGAGCTGAAGCAGCTTGAGTTAACTAGGGGGCAACAGAGTAACCCCAGTGAAAGCATGGCCAATATCGAGGAGCGTAATTCAGGGCTGGGTACAGATTTGTTAATACTAGTTCAATTAATTCCAAAATTCAATGAGGAAGATGTAGAAGCACTTTTTGTGTCGTTTGGGAAACTGGCAAGGCAGCTAAAAGGGACAGCTGAGACTTGGCCTCTTTTACTACAAAGCAGGCTAACTGTAAAAGCCCATGAGGTTTATTCCCCGTTGCCAGATGAGAGTTAATCAAATTATGAGCTGACAAAAAATGCTATCCGCAGGGCATATGAGTTAGTACCCGAAGCCTATCGCCAAACGTTTAGAACCCTCAAGAAGCAAGCTAATCAAACTTATCTGGCGTTTGAAAGAAGTAAGCAGCTGGCTTTTGACCAGTGGCTGAGGGCTCTTAAAGTATAGCTCAGCTATGAGAATCTCAGGGAAGTAGTTCTGTTAGAGGAATGTAAAAACTCTTTCTCACTCTCCATAAAGACCCATGTAGAGGAGCAGCAGGTTCAGATAGCCCGTTCTGGCTGATGACTTTGCTTCAATTTATAAGGCGGTTTCCCAGGGGAGAACCCCACAAATCTGAAAGGGACAAAAGGTGGGAAGGTGATAGAAGCCCAACCAGTCCTGGGAGAGAAAGGAAAGCAGGAGACAAAGGGGGCCCTCCTCTAGCCAAAGAGGAAGGTGCTGTCAGCAAGAGTGAGATCCAGAGACCTCTGTGCTTCCATTGTAATAAAGCAGGGCATTTAAAAATTGACTGCTGGAAACAAAGGGGAAACCTGTACGGTTAATCAGGGCACACCCGCTCAGTGAAGAAGTTAACCTGATGGAAAACACAGCAGAACAAGCTGTGACTTTAACTGCGGTAAGGGAGAGACACAAGAGGTCTACTGCTGCAAATACAAGAACATTTAATAGGGTTCCTGAGGGTTATCAGGGTTTTGTGTCTGAAGGGAAAGTAACCCCAGACCCCTCGAAAGGGGCAAGCAATCCCATAATGATTCTCAGGGACACAAGGGCCACTAGATCCCTTTTACTGGGAAAAGGCCTAACCTTTCCCCCAGAGAGTCCAGTGAACACCAGAATGGTGGTGAATGGTATTGGAGGGCAGTGTCTGTCTGTACCTGTACACCGGGTGCGACTTAGTTTCGGGACCAGTGACCGTAGGGATTGTCCGTAGTCTGCCTGTGGACGGGGTTGACCTGCTCCTAGGTAATGATCTGGCGGGGGTGAAGGTAGCCCCCCACAGTAGTGAAAGAAAGACCGCAGGAGATCAGAGAGACAGGGCTGTGCCGGGAGGTGGACTTCTGCAGTTTCCCTGAATGTGTAGTAGATCAGGCCATGATCAAGCCACCTCCCCCAGAGGAGACTGCTTTGGCACTGCAGGCAGATGACTGAGGTCTGCCTGTCCGAGACTTTCTTTGGAAAGTTAGGTGAACCAGGGAATGAATTAAATGGATTTTCCCCAGCTGAGGCTCAGCGAGCCGACCCAGTATTGTGAGAGTTAGCACAGGCGATCCAGTCTGAAAGTGAAGCAGAGGGAGTCCATGATTGCTACTATTTAAGGAATGAGGTACTGATGAGGAAGTGGAGTTCTCCTCACAGACCTGAAAGCAAGGGATGGACAGTAGTTCTCCAGTTAGTGGTGCCGCAGAGGTACCGGAGAGAAATATTAAGAAGGGCCCACGAGATTACAGTGGCTGTACATGCCAGTATATGAAAGACCAAAACCCACGTAAGACGGCAGTTTAACTGGCCAAAACTCCACAAAGATGTGGTGGAGTACTGCAGGAGTTGCCACATGTCAAGTTGAGGGGAAACCCCAACCTACAGTGAAATCTGCACCCCTAAGTCCTGTACCAGTGTTAGGCCGACCCTCCAGCTGGTGAACTGTAAGGGACCCCCACCGAGAACAAAAAGGGACAGGCAGGCACAAGGCTGGCAAAAGGTTAGGCAGGGAAGGGGAAAAAGTGACCAAGAAGGCAGATTAAAGGAAGCCTGGGAGGAATTCCGGATGAAAACCCCTACTATCCAGTCAGCCAACCCCGAAAATGTGAAAAGTTAAATCCCACATCCTCCTACGTAATTGCAGACACAAGAAGCACTCCACCAGACTTGATAACAGCATTTGCAGGAACCTGCAGAGACAAAGAAAGACCTCTAGGGGGCAGAGAAACCGTGCAGGTGATACCTCACCTAGTCAAAATGCCACAGGGGAGTGCAGTAGAGTCTGCACATATACCTGCAGGCAGGAGTGTCCAGTGAACAAAGAGGAGATTGACAAAGAATCCTCCCCACAGTCAGAGAAAAAGAGAACCACCCATCCCCTGAAGTCAAAAGCCTTTGCATGACTCAGTAAAGCACTGAAAGAAAGTTCAGGATAGACATGCCCACTACTGACTCTCTTGGAAAAAATTCCAATTTAGGGCTAATAAATCCATCTCCTCCCCCCACCCCGCCCCCAGGCAGACCTCATCAGGAACAAAGACCCTAGGCAGTCATGGAAATGGGCACAGTGAAGAAAAACTTCCCCAAAGAAGGGTGAATTAAAGCAGCACTGGCACCAAGAGAAGACAGGCTGTAGTAAGTTTTAGGATTTATGAATGAATGGGAATGAATGAGAGAAATGCATGGTTTTCTGTATCTTATATTTTTCCTGACTCTTTTAAGGAAATGCGCCTTTTCTCAAATCGCATTTCATTCCCCTGCGTGTGGAGGTGTCATGCAGGTCCCCACCTGCCAAGAATGAGGCATATTAATTTCACCACATTGACATTAAATTTCAAATTGTTGCTGGAGAAAAAGAGAAGGCCTGTGACAAGGGGTTGCCAGGCCCCTGGCTGGAAAGACATTTTTGCATATTAACGGACAGTGCTTGGAACAAAGGAAGTATTCCCTGCTCCAATACAATACACAAACAGACGTGGTCAAATCAGTTCATCACATGACTAACATGCTTGGCAGTCTGGGTTTTTTTCTGAATTGTGCAGTTTGAAATGAGAGTCTGCAGAAAGCTGTTTGCTCCTGAATTGAAAAGACCTCTCCTGACTGGCTTCCCACAGCCTTTCCTGTTTGCTCCCATCTTTCTCACAGAACTCCAAAACCCACTGAAGACACATGAACCCCAAGAGAGAAAAGTCTCCTACTGTGACCAAGGTTTAAAAAGAATACTGGACCCCAACGAAAAGCAAGATCTACTTACAATCAAGGACTCTACAGTGAGCTCGAAGCACAGTAACAAAAAACCCTCTTCAGAGATTGCCTCAAACTTTTCCACTTTATTTTTCTTCTGCTCTTTCTGTCCCTATCTGCATGTGTGTATCGTGCATGCAGGCTGGCGTGGGCGCGTCATGTATCCGTAGGCATTAACCTAATTAGAGTTTAAGTTTAATAAATTTCAACTTTTCTTCTTTAAATCTAAGAAAGCCTGTTTGTGCTTTTTTTCTCTTGTAATTGGAAAGCGGTGAACAAGAATTCACCAAGGGGGAACTGAAACACGGTGTGTTAAAAATTAAGCCCTGTTACAGAAGGACCAGGTGAAGGCTGAAAGGGAACCCTAGACCTCTTTCTCACCTGGTCGTAACATGCAGTCCAATTTTTTCTAGTGGTTCAATTGCTAATGACTTTTCACAGTGCAGAACTGATCCACACAGACCAGGAAGATCCCAGATTAAATCCCCTGTGTGTGTGCTGAGTTGGTTCATTCAGTTACAGCAGCAGATGGGATTCTACAATTGGCCTGAACACCCTTGGGCTAAAGGAAGAAAGGTTATCTGGAGCTTCTGCTGCTGATTACTAATCAGTGGCTTCTATTGGACAGTGCATTTGTTACGAGGATTTTTTTGTATTAAAACTTATGATTGTGTTTTAAAAACTGAAAATGGATTTCAGTGGGCGTTGAAACACCTGCAAATAGTTGAACTTTATGGCTGTTTCGAAAGGAAGTTCAACTAAAGCTGAACAGATAAACAAGAACTAGAATGCTGGTAATTTCAAGGAAACCTGCAGGGGGTTGACCTCAGAGCTATCCTTCGTTATGACCAGAGAGAATTTATGACTGGGTGTGTGACTTGTATCAGGAAGGTCTTGGTTTCAATTTGGACCTTTAAAAAGCCAGTAAGTATGGACAAAAGCAGGCATTTGAAATTTGATTTTGACCTGCCTGGAGATCAGAAGACGACCCAGAAAAAGTATTACCTCTCTGTGATGGAATCCTGCATCTCTTGAGAAGAAACCCTGTATTTCAAATGTGGCAGATTCCTATTACCTCCTGTCTCTGAAGAATCCCTGCATCAAGCTGTACTGTTGCCTGCTGGGTTTAAGAAATCCTGAATATTGGAAGAAACCTTTTACTGCTACACTGCTGCTGTAAGACCTACGATCATCTTTGTTGCTGCACACCTGATGGAAGACATTATGTGAAGCCTTCTACTCTTGAAGTTCTTTGAACGCCTATCCATCACAAACTGTTCATCAGCCTCACCTGGAAAGACTTCGAGTGGCATCCAACTATTTGACTTTGGGACACCTCGCCTACTCGAAGAACTTCCTTCCAGATCATGACAGACTTTTTTTTATTCCTTTCATTCCTCTGAAACGGCTGTAAACCAAAATCCCTTTTTTTCCCAGTTAACCGGTTTTTGGATGTATGTGTGTGTGAATGAGGGCTTTGGAAAATAAGGAGCTTTAATATCTCAATTTGTATATAGATTTACCTCGTTATTGGTTAAGACTTGGTTTTATAATAAATGGTTAATTTTGTTGTTGATTAAAGAAACCTGGTTGATCTGCTTTATTCAGGGACAAATAAAGTATCCAATTGGTTGTTTTGGTAAGTGGGAAAATTTATTGATATGCTGTGACCTGTGGAGAAGTGGGACTGAATTAACAGTGCACTCCTCCCGCCTTGGTGGTAACAATGTGTCGATGGCAGATGATCAGAGTTGTGAGTCTGCCTATGGTCAAATAGCCCACTGGTACTTACTGTCGAAGATTATACACAGAATAGCAGTTTGGGTGAGATAATGGATGGTTGTTGGTAACATTACCAAATATTGTGGAAACTGTGGGACAAAACTATTATAGCAGTCAGATGTTAATATAAAGATCTTGTAATTATTTTTCTAAGTAGTTTTGTCTTATAATGTTGATTTTGAGGTTATTTATGAATTGTTTGTACTTACAGGCACCTTTGGCCCAGCCGGAATCACCAACTGCTTCAGTAGGGGAAGATGTCCATTCACTGTCTGACTCGATGGGGTCAGACAGAGACTCCATCTGCAGCAATTCGAACCTGAATGGGAACAAAATCCAGAAAGAAAAAGATAAAGGAGATAAACAAAAGAAGGACAAGGAAAAGACTAGGACGGACTCTGTTGCAAACAAACTCGGAAGCCTTAGCAAAACCCTGGGGATTAAAATAAAGAAGAACATGGGAGGACTCGGAGGACTGGTACATGGAAAAATTAATAGGGGAAACTCCAGCAATGGGCGGAATGGGGAGAATGTGGAGAAAGTCAAGAAAAAAGAATCCAACAAATCTCATAAAGGAAGTAAGGAGGAGACATCACAATCTGCGAGTTCATCTCCAACTGACAAGTCAAATATCTCTGTTAAATCTCCAATAGAGAAGCAAGCTGACCAGTGGAAGTACAGCACTGATGTCAAACTCAGCCTCAATATACTGAGAGCTGCTATGCAAGGAGAGAGAAAATTCATTTTTGCTGGTCTTCTGTTGACTAGCCATAGGCACCAGTTTCACGAGGAGATGATTAATTATTACTTGACCACCGCTCAGGAGCGTTTCAATGCAGAGCAAGAGCAAAAACGCAAAGAAGCAGAGAAAAAAACATCCAGTAACTCCACGTGTAAAAAGGTGGAACAAGAACCATCTCAGAAGAGCAAGGCAGCACCAAATTCTCAGGAGGACACTCTTCAAGGCTCTTCTCAAAGCCATATGGGTCAGCTGGGCTTGAAACCACAGGAAAGGAGTGACCAGCCAACCGAGACCAACTCACTTCTCACCAGTGGAACCCCTAAAACTGGCACACTCACCTCTGCCCACTTCACCCACACGCCAGCTTTGTTGCGGCACGTCATCCACGTGTCTGAGGTTAAATCTCAGTCATCAAGCTACCAGGCTGACTATCAGCCACCCGTTGTCGGCTCTCTGAAAACATGCGCAACGTACCCACAGCATAGTCGCTCGCTGTCTTATCAAAGTTACTGCCCTGCGGGTCTCTCTGGATTCCCCACTGTGGAAACCATGGAGCATTTAAAGTGTTTGCTGCCCACTGAACACAAAAGTCACACATACACCAATGGGTTCGGCACCGGGGATGTTAGTGACTACATGGAATATGCAGATGAGGACGTTTCCTCAGTGTGGCAGAATGGAGAGAAAACCAAAGGACGAAGCATGGCAGCTCCCCCTTATTCCCTGCAACAAAACCGATGCAAACAGCACAACTGCCCCTTCTATGGCCGCCCAGAGACAGAGTTTTACTGTTCCTACTGCTACAAAGAGAAGCTCAAAAGCAGGGAAAAAGGAAACAAGTCTATTTGACTGTGAAGATTGTATGGAAGATTCTGTTCCAATTTTTCCATATTAACCAAGTCCCTTATTACAAATGTTTTGATGGAGCAATTTAATAAGTAGAGCATCTATTTATAAGTCTTTAAACCATGAAGGAAAGTCTGTTCATTACATTTCGAGAGTCCTCGAGTTGTGCTACAGTCTGATCTATTAGAACCTATATTCAGAGTTGCTCCAGCCCCTAATTCCTGCCTGATATCCTGGGGCAATGTGAGACCTTTTTTTTGTTGCTACTCCATGGACTGTTACCAAATAGTTGATTCTATTCCTACATGTGTTTTTTTTAATTACACTACTGCAAAGTAAATGCCAGGAGATGATTTGCACATTAGTTACCAATATAAAAGTGATGTGGTGACATAGAGCAGAAAATAACCATTTATTTGTGTTTGTGAACTAGAAGATGCATTATGACAGAAATTTACAAGCAGAAGTTTAAAAAAAAATTGTTATATAGAAATTATTTTTATATTTTCACAAATGTGCTGCAAAGCAATATTTTGCGCTTTTTATTAAAAAACACAGTTACCACTTTAATAGATGATTTAATTGCAGAAGCTGTTAGGTAGAGGCATACAATAGTGCATTGTAATCTGTGTTTATAAGCTCCAGTGGACTTAAGGACTGGTTCGCGCATTCATACATTTTGATACTTCGTAAACATGCAACTTTATTTGAGAAATGGGTTTTTCCTAAAACTTGTTTCCAGTGTTTCGACATGGCCTCGATCTTTTGTTCTGTTACCAATCTGTTGCACCGCTTTGCAGTGACGCTGGTCATTTGCTTTGCTATTTCAGCCAAGAATTTCTCTAGCAGACTGCACACTAGTCAATCTAACTATGTATCTCGTGTGTGCATCCACCACACTGCAGGCATCATACTTTGTCAGAAATAATGCAAAGCAATTGTAGAAAAGTGGAAGAAAGCCAGTTTACTGGGTTCTTCTGACCTGGACCCAGAACTTTACAAGCAGTTACATTTGCCCTGTGATTGATGTCAAAAATTCACAAGCAGTTGCAACTGCCTGAATTTGTCTTTTCATAACACCCACCAACAGGGAGTAATTAGAACAGTGGCCTTAAAGGGACAGACTAGGTTAGTAGCTAAGCATCACAACAGCGCTCCAAATGCAGACTTCCTGTGAACATGCCCTGGGAGCATCTACCAGCGTTCTTTTAATAACTTAAGACAGACTTTTTCTATGTGGCTTTTATTTTCAATGTTTTTGTGTTTTCTGTTTTAATATGAAAATAAAGCTCATAGGAATATATTCTTTCTGTAACAATCTTAGCACTATGCACACAATGACAAAAGCAAAAATGAAGAGATGGGGTTCCTTAGGTCAGGCAGCATCTGTGGAGAGAGAAGCAAAGTTAACGTTTCAGATCAAAGACCTTTCAAGGTCATCAACCTGAAACGTTCACTCTGGTTCTTTCTTCAGAGATACTCCCTGACCCGAGTATTTCCAGCATTTTCTGTTTTTATTTCAGATTTCCAGCATCAGCAGTATTTTACTTTTGTGTAGATGGGTTTCCTCTTGGCTCTCTCCCATGGTCGTTTGTCCCAAAGTTTTCCGTTTGGCAGTGCTATACCTGGGGTCTACTTCACTGCCCATTTAATTAACCAAAAGATGCAGTGGAGAGTATGCATGCCATCACGGGAATTCTTTGTTAATTTTGCCTTTTATTTTACTCAATGGCTCTCGCAAGCTGCAAGCATATGGGGAATCAGCTCCCAGCAGTGTGCATGAAGGTGCACATATCTGTTCCATTGTGGGGTAAGGTAATTTGGCTTGTTTCCCCAGGAGTGTCAGGGAACACTTTTGGGGAAAAATGAAAGTGAGAGTAAAAACTAACCACCTGACATTTTACTTCATGTAGAACTTCCTGCCCATCTGGGAGATGGGAGGGAGACAATGGAATCGCTCATGGAAATTTAAGCAGAGAAGTTTAGGTTAACTTTTTAAGATTTACTGATTATTTTGAACTTTCAGGGCTGAGAAAAGTTTGAGTTTCAACACCAGAACCTTAAAGTACAAAACCATAAAGGAAAAGAAAATTCACAATTACTTTTATCTGTTTTCAGAACAAGAAACCAGTTTGGTAGTGGCTGACTTTTCAATAAAGGATAAATCATTTTGACTTGTGGAGAATACCAGTGAGCTCAGGAAACTTGAGAAGATCCTTTGAAACATTAAACAATATAATAACTTTTGTTTAACTGTGATTGTTCCTGGATTTTTTTCTTTATATGATCTTCCTAAGATTATCCAAAAGGTTGAGAAGCCCAATAGCTCATTTTCAAGTTTGCCAAGAAACTGCTGAAATCTAATGCAAAGACTTGATCTCTGGCATAAGTCATGTGTTAAAATATATTATGGATTGAGGCTAGTGTGATATAGGTGCTGTTATCAGATAGGATATTCAATGGGAGACACACTCTCTTCCTTGTTTGATGGTATTCTGCGTTGTTTTAAATGTTTGTCACCCGACTTGCACTGAAAAATTAAAACCCACGTTATTCTGACTTTCTGCATTGAGCTGTTTGTTTTCCGTACCTTTCGAGAATTGAGAAAGTGTCATTGTTTCAATTGAGGATTGTTAATTGGACTGTCTGGCCAACTTATCGCTTCTATTAGCAATTGCTAACACACTATGCTACCTCAGTAAGATCGGCAGCAACTGGGCCACTACTATTGGCTCTAATGCCCTAGGGCTTGAGGGGAGAAATCATTCAGGCTTCCTGCTCCTCATTATCCACTGATCTCAGTTGTAAAGTACCGGTGAAAGTCAGGTAAGAACAGGATCAGGCTCTGCTGTGGTATTATGACATGGTTCAGCAGCCTGCTGACTCTCAGTGTCTAGACAAACACACAATGTACTCAAGCATATGATGAAACTGTGCCCCAGCAGCAACCAGTGCCTTCAGGGGAAGTAAAAGCACCAGCTCGTTTCACAGTCAGAATATTGTTATTTCTAACTATTTGTAACAAACTCATAATGTTTGGGGGTTCTGCTCACTGATCATTTATTGTTGTGAATGCAAGCAGCGTACTCTGCAAAGCATGCTTGATGCTCACTACCAGATAAGAAGCTAATCTGATAGTTAATTAAGGCTAACCAAAAAATAAAACAGCAATAAATGCTTCACTTCAATCTTGAGTAACTGCCAAATTTCTGAACAAAACTTTTATTGTTTAAAAAAAAGAGACTATCTTCATTTATTCATTCATTTATCCCATTTTAAGGCAAGTGTCAGTGCTGGGGATTGGAACACTTCCACCTTTCTAAACCCAGAATCAGCATCAAGCAGTCCCAGGTCAGGTAGGGCATACTTATACTGGGCAATTGCATTGTGCACTCAAGTTTTCGATTGTTGTAATGCTGTGGAATTCCCTTCCCCTCTAACATTTATGTGGCAGTTTGTACAGCACCAATATTGTAGGACTATATACATCAAGGATGGACCTTTGCTGGAAAAATAATTGGGCAACATTTATTTCTAATATAATTTGCATTCTTTAAAGTGGATAAGAGCTGGTGGTGATCTTTCCTCACGTAAAATGACTTTATTGGCTCAACTGTGCTTTTCGTCATCTGTTAAAATCTAGAGACCCAGAACTATTGTCTTCTGGATTTGGAAACTTACAAAGAAAAATAATTCTTTACTTGGTTTGCCTGTAAAAAAAAAAGCTGTCAGACATTTTTAATGAATGATTTAGTAAATGACCTGCTCACAAACCCATGTAAGGAGAGTGACCATCTTCAGTGATCTCTTTAAGATTCAGGATTTAATCGTCTGTTGGCTGAGATAAAATTAGATTGGTGTAATGAAATCTGATGTCACAATGCTAAGTTTTTCTGCAGGTTCATTTGCTGATTAATGTCTCCTTTTAGAAGTTCTGAACAGAATTTGTAAACTTACTTCCAAGACATTGCATTTTGTGTCAAGTGTGTTATTCAATCCCCATTCCTCTGCACAGCTCAGGAGAACCGCTTAACTCAATAGATTCTGGGGAAATTTATGCTGAGTTCACATGAAGAGTCCACATTGATGCTGCAGATGGGTGAAATTGTAATTGGAATTCACGTGGAATAAGTCAGAGCTGAAGACAGTTGCTGAGGAAGGAAATGTGGCTGTGAAAGCGGGTTTTGGTAGATACCTGATCAAACATATGAAAGGAAATAGCAATGAAGGTGGACAAGATGAGAGAGACAAATGGAAATCACATTCATGAGAAGAGCTGAATTTTTCAAGGTACGCATTCCTGGAACAGAAGTGGCAGTGAATTCAATAATAATACAAAAGCAAAATACTGCAGATGTTGGAAATCTGAACTAAAGACAGAAAATACTAGAAATACTCAGCAGGTTAGTGAGCATCTGTGGAGAGAGAAACAGAGTTCCTGACCTTTCATCAGAACTGGGAAAAATTAGAGATGTAATAGGTTTTAAGCAGCTGAAATGAGGGAGGGCAGGAAAAAGAACAAAAGGGAAGGTCTGTGATAGAGTGGAGGATAGGAGAGATTAAATGACAGAAGAGTCAGTTGTGCAGGGCCAAAGGGAGTGGTAATGGGTCCAGAAAAGAACAAAGAAACAAAAGATGTGCCTACAGTAGGTGTGCTACATTCCAAAAGCAAAACAAGAGAAAAAACAAAGCATGCAAAGAAAAGGAAACAAAATGGGAGCAGAGATTACAGTCTGAAATTGTTAGTCAATGTTGAGTCTGGAAGGCTGTAAAGTGCCGAATCAAAAGACGAGCTGCCGTTCCTCGAGCTTATGCTGAGCTTTATAGGCACACTGCAGTAGGTCGAGGACAGAGAAGTCAGCATGAGAGCAAAGTGTAGAAATAAAATGACAGGTGACCAGAAGCTCGGGGTCGTGCTCGTAGACTGAACGGAGGTGTTCTACTAAAGCAGTTACCCAATCTGCATTTGGTCTCTCCAATTTAGAGCTGACTACGTTGTAAGTAGCGAATACATTATACTAAACTGAAAGATGTACATGTGAATCGCTGTTTCACCTTGAAAGAGTGTTTGGGGCCTTGGATAGTGAGGAGAGAGAAGGTAAAAGGGCAGGTGCTGCACCTTTTGTGTTTGCATGGAAGGGGAAGGGATGTTGGGGGTGATTGAGGAGTGGGCCAAGGTGTCACGAGGGAAGGGACCCTTCGAATGCTGAAAGGGATTTGTCCAATTTGTCTTCCCTGGATTCAGAGAGGATGACCTCATACTTCCCCACATTGGGAAAACTGTAGTAGATGGAGTTCAATCACTTAGTCCAGTTGAGTTCCTGAGTAACTTCCTGTTCCCATTTACACAGTTTACTGTTCCTCCTAACTTAATGGTATCTGCAAACTTGGATAAGTAACTCTTTCTATTCTTTCATCCAAATCATGGCTGTCAGGAGTTGGTCTGGAAGCTACCTGCCAAGAACTTTAAAACTGCAGAATGCAGGAATCCATTTCCAATTCCTGAGGCTAATGTTAACACCACAGCTTGCCAAACCTGCTTCCAGCTCACAAAAGGCACCTATTAGAAATGACACCACCATGTTCCCTGCTTTATTCAGAACATGATAGAGAAGCACAGCAAACCCAAGAAATTCTGTCCTGCCAGCTGCTGAATACACGTCTGCATCAAGATTCTGACGGGGCTTGACAGGGTAGACACTGAGAGGTTGTTTCCCTTAGCTGGGTAATCTAGAACATGGGGACGCAGCCTCAGAATAAGGGATCAATCATTTAGGACTGAAATGAGGAGAAATTTCTTCACTGAGAGTCATAGAGTTATACAGCACAGAGACAGGCCCTTCCGCCCTTCAGGTCTGTGCCAGCCATCAAGCATCTATCTATTCTAATCCCATTTTCCAGCACTTGGCCCGTAGCCTTGTATGCTATGGCATTTCAAGTGCTCATTTAAATACTTCTTTAATGTTGTGAGGGTTCCTGCCTCTACCACCCCTTCAGGCTGTGTGTTCCAGATTCCAACCACCCTCTGGGTGAAAAAGTTATTCCTCAAATCCCCGCTAAACCTCCTGCTCCTTACCTTAAATCTATGCCTCCTGGTTCTTCCTCTCTACCCTATCTATGCCCCTCATAATTTTATATACCTCAATCAGGTCCCCCCTCAGCCTTCTCTGCTCTAAGGAAAACGACCCTAGCCTATCCAGTCTCTGTGAATCAAGGTCGTGAGCTTTAGAATTCTCTACCCAGATGTTGTGGATGCTCCATCGTTGATTATATTCAAGGCTGAGATAGACAGATTTTTGATCTCCCAGGGAATCGAGATATGGGGACTGGGCAGAAGATCAGCCATGATACTATTGAATGGCAGAACAGGTTCTGATCTTGCTGATCATACCTTCTATATTCACATCTAAATCATTAATGTACAGTACAAACAGTAAGGGTCCCAGCACCAATCCCTGTGGGACCCCACTGGTCTCAGTCCTCCATTCACAAAAACAACCTTCGACCGTCACCCTCTGCCTCCTGCCACTAAACCAATTTTGGATCCAATGTGCCAAATTACCCTGGATCCCATGGGCTCGTACCTTCTTAACCAATCTCCCATGCGGGACCTTATCAAAAGCTTTACTGAAGTCCATATAGATTACATTAACTGCTTTACCCTCATCGACACATTACGTCACTGCCTCGAAAAATTCAATCAAATTTGTTAGACACGATCTCCGCCTGACAAAGCCATGCTGACTATTCCTGATTAATCCTTGCCTCGCCAAGTGGAGATTAATCCTGTCTCAGAATTTTTTCTAATAATTTCTCTACCACTGATGTTAGAATCACTGGCCTGTAATTACCTGGTTTATCCCTACTACCCTTCTTGAATAATAGTACCACATTCGCTGTCCTCCAGTCCTCTGGCACCTCTCCTGTGGCCAGAGAGGATTTGGAAATTTGTGTCAGAACCCCTGCTATCTCCTCCCTTGCCTCACATAGCAGCCTGGGATACATCTCATCTGGGCCTGGGGATTTATCCACCTTTAAGTCCGCTAATACAGCTAATACTTCCTCCTTTTCAATGCTAATTTGATCAAGTATATCACAATCTCCCTCACTGATCTCTACACCTACATCGTCCTTCTCCATAGTGAACACAGATGAAAAGTAATCATTTAAAGCCTCACCTATGTCCTCCGGCTCCACACACAGATTGCCACTTTGATCCCTAATGGGCCCCACTTTTTCTCTGGTTATCCTCTTTCCCTTACATGTTTATAAAACGCCTTGGAATTTTCCTTTATCTTGTCTGCCAGTGATTTTTCTTGTCTCCTCTTCACTCTCCTAATTACTTTATTAAGTAACCCCCCCCCCCCACACACACACACACTTTCTATACTCCTCTAGTGCCTCCACTGTTTTCAACACTCTGCCATAAGCTTCCTTTTTTTTCTTTATCCAATCCTCTATATCCCTTGACATCCAGGTTTCCCTTGATTGTTGGTCCTACCCTTCACCTTTACTGGAACATGTTGGACCTGAACCCTCACTATTTCCTTTCTGAATGACTCCCACTGGTCTGATGTAGAGTTTCCTATAAGAAGTTTTAACTTGTCTTCTCAGGGGTTGGTGGGCCTTCTTGTTGAACCATTGCAGTCATTTGTAGAGGTTTAATACAACTGAGTGACTCACTAAGCTCCCTCAGAAGGCAGTCAGGAGTCAGAAGAACATAACAAATAGGAGCAGGAATAGACCCTTCAGCCCCTCAAGCCTGCTCAGCCATTCAATACAATCATGGTTAATCTATCTCAATTCCATTTTCCTGCCTGCTCCCCATATGCCTTGAATCTCTGAGAGATCAAAAATCTATCAATCTCAGCCTTGAATATACTCAAATTTGGAGCATCCACAACCCTCTGGGGTAAATAATTCCAAAGATTCACAACCCTCTAAGTGAACAAATTTCTCCTCATCTCAGTCCAAAATGATCAACCCCTTACCCTGAGGCTGTGTCCCCATGTTCTAGATTCCCCAGATGGGGGAAACAACCTCTCAGTGTCTACCCTGTCAAGCTCCTTCAGAATCTTGTATGTTTCAAAGAGATCACCTCTCATTCTTCTAAACTCCAAAGGTTATTAACTCAATTTACTCAGCCTCTCATCATAGGACCCTCTCATCCCTGGAACCAAACTCGTGAACCTTTGCTGTAACACCACTTTCCTTGAATATGGAGACTAAAACTGCGCACAGTACTCCAGGTGTGATCTCACCAAAGCCTTATACAATTGTAACATGACTTCCTTAGCATGACTTACTCCAATCCCATTACAATAAAGGCCAACATGCTATTTGCCTTCCTAATTGCTAGCTATACCTGCATGCTAACTTTCTCTGTTCCTTTTTGAGAACACCCAAGTCTCTGAGCATCAACATTTACAAGTTTCACGCCTTTTAAAAAATATTCTGCTTTTCTATTCTCACTACCAAAGTGAAGAACCTCACACTTGCCCACATTATACTCCATCGGCCAGCTTGTTGCCCACTCAATCTGTCTATAATCTTTGCAGCCTCATTGTGTCCTTCTCGCAGTTTACATTCCCACCTAATTTTGTTTTGTCAGCAAACTTGGATACATTGCTCTTGATTGCTTCATCTGAGTCATTAATATAAATTATAAATAACTGAGGCCCCTGCTCTAATCCTTGCAGCACTCCACTGTTACAGCCTGACAACTTGCAAATGCCCCATTTATCTCCATCTCCTCAACCATGTTGACCTGAGACTGGGGTAACAATTATGTCAAACTAGGTAATCTCTCTCTTGCTGTCTCTCTCTCTCTTTATCTCTCTCAATAAAATGAGATTGTGCTTTTTTTCTATTAACTTAGGATTCAACTATTCCAATGCTCTCCTGGCTGATGTCCAGCTTTCCACCCTCCATAAACTTGAGCTCATTCAAAACTCTGCTGTGTTCATCCTAACTCGCACCAAGTCCATTTCACCCATCACCAATGTTACCTCTAAACTTTTCTGGGGTGTGCAGGTGCATTTTTTAAAAATGTGTTCCCCTTTAAATTTTTTCTGCAGCCACGCATGTGCTGTAATTTAAAGGGGCCAGCTTATGCATAGGGACTTTCAGGTTGCTGCACGGCTGTGCACCCGCACTCTAAAGGGAATATTACACATCACATCTGTGCTTGCTAACCTACATTGGCTTCTGATCTAACAAAACCTCGATTTTAAAAAATTTTCATCCTTGTGTTCAAATCTCTCCAAGGCCTTCCTATCTCCCCAACTTGCTGCAGCCCTACAACCCTCTGCCCTCCTTCACTTCTGGTTTCATGTGCAACCCCACATCCCTAGCTGCCTGGGCCCTATGCTTTGGAAATCCCTACATAAATCTCTTGGATTCTCTTACTATAGGACACTCCCTAAAACCTACCTCTTTGACCAAGGTTTTGGTCACCGGTGCTAATATATCTTTATGTAGATCAGTGTCAATTTATTAATTTATAGTTATTTCGTAGTACAGAACTTGAGTATTGCTGAAAATACAGATATGTTGTTGAAGCTTTTCGGCTTGCACTCATCAGGACAATCCGCAAGAATAACCAATGTAAGGGAAAACAACAACTTATACTGTATAAGAGAGTGCTGATTAGTTGGCAAGTGAACTGTTTGGTAGAGATGTTGCCATGGTGAATGCACCAGTTTACAATGACTGACAGTTAACTGCCAAGCTTTGTTTAAAATTTAAACCAGTCAGTTTGATTCTGATTGTTCAAGGCATTGCCATGAGGAATGAACCAGCAAATGGCTGTCACTTATTATGTTCAGCTGAAACAGGCGCAATGTTTGTACATGTTCTTTCTGTCTGCAAAGAACAGGGCCCTGTGTATTAATATATGTAGCTTCCAGTACGCGCATATGCGCCACACTGTGAGCCCTACTGACAATCTTAAATTCATTGTCAGCGTAATTCTTAATAAACTTTGATGTATCCCAAAAATTTGAGCAACAGGTAAAGCTAGCTGCTACTATGCAGTAGCAACATGTGTGGTGTTCGTTGCTAACCGGATGCTGCCGTCAATCCAAAAAGATATCCTGCCTATCACACAAATGAGTAATGTGATATATGAATTTCAATGCCAGTGTGATGCTAGGTATATAGGCCGTACATCCCAAAGACTGGCAGATTGTATCAAACAGCATGTCCCTTCTGCTGTTCGCAACAGACAAGGTACGGGCCGTACCCAACCAACCTGTGCTTGTAAAACTCAAAACACAGTGTCCAACATTTGATATGATTTCGCAAATGGACAACATTTGCTAAATAATCCGCAGTTGTTGTTTTCCCTTACATTGGTGGTTATTGCGATTGTCCTGATTAGTGCAAGACGAAAAGCTTTAATAACATGTCTCTATTTTCAGCATTATTAATTTATGATGGATAACATTCCTGTTAGAGCTTTGGGACATTTTACTCTGTTAAAGGCGCAACACAATTACAATTTATTGTTTCAAGAATGTGTTGCCAGGTGCTGCTGATTTCAAACAAAATGAATGAAAAAAATCTTACCTTAATTGAAATCAAATGAAATTTAGTTGCTCCATCTTAAAAGTTTTAAAGACGCAGTGTAAATCCAGTTGAGAGCCCTCTTGAAGGTTAGTGACTGATCATAATTTGAACATCGGCCAATTTCTTTCAGATGGCTCAATGTTGCTATCTGTTGATGTAAAAGTGGTACTGCGCCAGAGAGGTGGAACGCACAGCTGCTCCCATAAAGAGGATTAAGAGGGATGTACTGTTGCTGTGTAAGCTGTTCAGTGTCTATCGGCCTTTTGGCTAAGATCAAGTGTAGTATCTGTTCTTATCAGTGCTTCTTTGATTGAGAAGAGACCATGATCATTGCCTTTTGATCCTGGGGAAGCTTTGGGTAAAATGGCTATAACCAATTTTCGAGCTTCGAGCCAGGGAGTGCGCAACACCGTTCGGGTGGTCGTGAAGGACAAGGAAGGAGATGCACCGGTCGATCGCACCTTCTTCATCAAGAAAATTCTCTTCGATTGCTGCGGATTTCAAGCGACGGACGTCTTCTGCCTGCAGGATTTCCCCAGCAGTGGATACTTCGACGTGACGTTCCGGAACGTGGCGGGATGCATCAAGTTCCTGAAGGCGTTCAAGGAGAAAGGGGACCGGGCTCCACTGTCGATCCTCACAGCGGAGCCGCTCTTCACGCTTCCGTCACAACGGGACCGGGTGGTGACGATTCACCTCTACAACCCCCATGTTCCGGTGGTGGATGTACTCACCTTTCTCGCCAGGTACGTCGAGGTGGCCGGCAGCAGCACTGATGTCAAGGACCCCTTTGGGATCTGGTCCAGCAAGCGGCAGGTCAAGGTGACCTTGAAGGTAGATCCCAGTGGAGCCATCATCCACCCTCCCTCCAGCTTCGCTATCGGGGGAAGTCGAGGCTTTTTGGTCTACGCTGGGCAGCCCAGAGTTTGCCGCACCTGTGGCAAATCTGGTCACATGGCAGCCAACTGCAGCACGGTTGTTTGCAAGAACTGCAAGGAGGAAGGCCATCAGACCAAGGACTGTAAGCAGACTAAGTGTTGCAACTTGTGCGGTGCGGCAGGCCATCTCTACAAGACCTGCCCCAAACGTTGCCTCAGCTATGCTCAGGTGGCAAGGTCCAAGGAAAGGCCGGGAGAAGGTTCGACGAAGGCGTCCGCTATTCGAAAGGAGACCAGCAACCTTCTTCGCAGTGAGGAACTTCAACCTGAAAAGGAAGGGGAGGCAGCTGAAACCAACGACCCAGCACCTACCCAGCGCCCGGAAACCCCTCCTACACAGACAGAATCAATGGAGGAGGAGGCAGCAGATGGACAAACAGGTCAGTGGCAAGTGGTCCAGAGGAAAACCACAAAGAAAAAACATCCCAAAGCCACCACCCAAACCAGTGGCAAGAGGAGGCTCTCTTCTGAATCAGACTGCAACAACTCCTCTTCACTGGACGGGGAAATGCTGGAACGACAGCCCCTTCAAAAGAGGTGGCAGAACTCCGAGATGGATGATAAAGCATCCCAGCCCCCGGGCACTGGAAGCTGTGATGGGCCCGGCGTGCCCCAACCCCAATTCCCCACACGTAACGACGTGGCCAACGCATCTCAGCTCCGGGACACCGGGAGCAAAGACACGTCTGGCGCACCTGAGCTCCGGGAGACCGGGAGCTGTGATGTTTTCGAGGAGGAACAGATGGAAGCAGCTGAGGACAACCCAATCCTCTCTGCCTACAAGACCCCCCCCCGATGTCACCCGAGCGGCACAAACCCTGCATGAAAAATCAGGAGGGGTTTCTGAGCCCAACCAACGTGAAACTGCTTGCGCATACGATGGGTATGCAGGAACATCCCGAAGGGGAAGGACTGGGACTAGCGAGGACAAATGGTATGGGAAGCAACAACTAATTTTTAGTAAAAAATGGGTGTAAGAATTGCTTCCATTAATGTGCGTAGCATTAAATCTACTACGCGATGTGTTTCAACCTTGGATTACCTTGCCAAGGTCAAAGCTGACCTACTGTTTCTGCAGGAGTGTGGAATACCACACCTCAGCACCTACAGGCAGTGGTCGCGATGGTGGTCCCACGGGCCATCGATCTGGTCGGGGGGTAATGACTGCCGTTCCTCCGGCCTGGGTATTCTGCTGTGTGGAGGTAACTTCACCATGTCCGAGGTTAAGGTGGTGGTGGGCGGTCGCCTCCTCGTAGCAGATGTAACGTACAACAACGCTCCGCTCCGGTTGATCAACGTGTACGCCCCGGTACAACGCAGCGAGCGGCTGACCGTCTTCCAGCAGCTCCCACTGCTGCTGGCGACGTCCAGGCCGGTCATCCTAGGCGGTGACTTCAACTGCATCATCGATGCGGCTGGACGATCCGGCAGTGACGACAGCAAACTGGACGCTACGTCCAGATTCCTAGTAGAAACAGTTAAGGATGCCAAACTGCACGACGTCTTCAGCAAACCTGCAGACGGAGCGCAGCGCAGATACACATGGTCAAGATCGGACTGGTCTGCCCGTTCCAGGATTGACTTCCTGTTTGTGTCCCGTGCTGTCACGGTCGGATCCACCGACGTCAAGCCGGTGTTCTTCTCCGACCACTGCCTCTTACTGGCCGACTGTCACTTACAGGGCGACCAGCGGGTTGGCAGAGGGACGTGGAAGCTCAATGCGACACTGCTGACCCCAGAGAACGTTGAGGAGCTCAAAAGGGATTACAAAGGTTGGAGGACCGTGAAACCCCTCTTTGAGTCTCCAGTTCACTGGTGGGAAGCGATAAAGGAGAACATCAAGAGGTTCTTCATCCACAAAGGTGTTCAGAAGGCGAGAGAGAGACAGAGGGAACCGTCCCGACTCCAGAAAATTATGCAAAATCTACTCCGGTTGCAGTCAATGGGGGTCGAGGTCAAGGAGGACCTCCAAGAGGTGAAGAGCCAGCAGGCCTCGCTCTTTGCCAAGGAGGCCTCCAAGATCATCTTCCGGTCCAGAGTCCGCTCCATCGAGCAGGATGAGACGTGCTCGCGTTACTTCTTCCAAAAGGTACACAGAGAGAGCTCTGTTATCAGCAGCCTGAAGGAAGAAGATGGCTCGGTAACGTCTTCGCAGTCCGACATACTAAGGATCAGCAAATCCTTTTATGCTGGGCTGTATGACGCGAAGCCCACAGACAGCAGAGCCTCCCAGTCCTTCCTGTCATCTATCACAGAGGTCCTAGATGACAGCAGGAGGGAGAGACTGGACAAGCCGCTAATTCTGGACGAGCTGACAAAGGCCGTCGAGTCTTTCGAGACGAGTAAAACTCCCGGGAGCGACGGCTTACCGGTCGAGTTGTACTCGTCCCTGTGGGACTGGGTCGGCCCGGACCTGCTGGAAGTATACGAGAGTATGCTCCTGGCCGGCAGCATGTCAGAATCCATGAGAAGAGGCATCATCACCCTCATTTACAAGCAGAAGGGGGAGAGGGCAGAAATCAGAAATTGGCGGCCCATCTCACTGCTTAATGTTGATTACAAGATTCTGTCCAAAGTCATAGCCAGTCGATCCAAGTCTGCTCTGGAGTTGGTGATTCACCCCGATCAGACCTGTACTGTACCCGGCAGGAAGATCTCTGATAGTCTCGCGCTACTCAGGGATACGATCGCCTACGTACGGGACAGGAGGGTGGACACCTGCCTCATCAGTCTGGACCAGGAGAAGGCTTTTGACAGGATATCGCACACCTACATGATGGACGTGCTTTCCAAAATGGGGTTTGGGGAGGGAATCTGCAATTGGATCCAACTGCTCTACACAAACATCAGTAGCGCAGTGTCAATCAACGGGTGGGAATCTGAAAGTTTCCCGATCAAATCTGGAGTCAGACAGGGCTGTCCTCTGTCCCCGGTCTTGTTTGTTTGCTGTATTGAACCCTTTGCTGAGTCTATTAGGAAGGATGCGAGCATAAGAGGGGTGACAATCCCAGGCAGCGGAGGCACTCAGGTCAAAACCTCCCTGTACATGGATGACGTCGCCGTCTTCTGCTCGGATCCGCTGTCCGTGCGCAGACTGATGAGCATCTGCGACCAGTTCGAACTGGCCTCGGGAGCCAAAGTTAACCACGGCAAGAGCGAGGCCATGTTCTTTGGGAACTGGGCTGACCGATCCTTTGTCCCCTTCACCGTCAGGTCAGATTACCTGAAGGTGCTGGGGATATGGTTCGGAAGTGCCGGGGCGTGCACCAAAACATGGGAGGAGCGAGTTGCCAAGGTACGACAAAAGTTGGGCATGTGGGGGCAGCGATCTCTCTCCATTGTGGGTAAGAACCTGGTCATCAGGTGCGAGGCGCTCACGTTGTTGCTCTACGTGGCGCACGTCTGGCCCATACCCCACTCCTGCGCCGTGGCAGTCACCCGAGCCATTTTCCGCTTCGTCTGGGGATCTAAAATGGACCGGGTCCGGAGGGACACGATGTTCAAATCTCTGGACATGGGCGGGAAAAATGTACCCAACGTGGCCCTCATCCTGATGACCACCTTCGTGTGCGGCTGCATCAAGCTATGTGTAGATCCCCAGTACGCAAACTCCAAGTGTCACTACGTGCTGAGGTTCTATCTGTCCCCGGTGTTGCGAAGGATGGGCCTGGTCACATTGCCGCGGAACGCACCGTGCAGTTGGGCGGCGCCGTACCACCTATCCTTCGTGGAGCAGTTTCTGCGGAAAAACACCTTTGACCACCGGTCCATCAGGCAGTGGTCTGCACGGAATGTCCTCAAGGCCCTACGGGAAAAGGAAACGGTGGATCCTGTCGGATGGTTCCCCGAGCAGACCGTCAAAGTCATTTGGCGGAATGCCTCATCACCAGAACTTTCAAACAAGCACCAAGACGTAGCTTGGCTGGTGGTGAGAAGGGCCCTCCCCGTCAGATCCTTCATGCACACCCGAAGTCTCGCCCCCTCCGCACAGTGCCCCCGCGTTGGCTGTGGTGGGGAAGAGACGGTCGCCCACCTCCTCCTGGAATGTGCCTTTGCAAAGCAGGTGTGGAAAGAGATGCAGTGGTTTTTGTCAAGGTTCATCCCAAGCAGCTCTGTAACACAGGAGTCTGTGCTCTACGGGCTGTTCCCAGGGACGCACACCGAGACAAACATCAACTGCTGCTGGAGGACTATCAATTCGGTGAAAGACGCCCTTTGGTCTGCCCGAAACTTGCTGGTCTTCCAGCGCAAAGAGTTGTCCACCACCGAATGTTGCAGACTGGCACATTCCAAGGTCCAGGACTACGTGCTGAGGGACGCACTAAAGCTTGGGGCAGCCGCAGCAAAGGCTCAATGGGGAAAGACCACAGTGTAAGGTTCCCCCACCAAGCTGGACTGAGCGGCTGGAACCATGGGAAACCCCTCGAACTGTTTCGTTAATATTCTCAATTGCTGTAAATGTAAAACTGTAATTGACATGACAATTGTGAAACGGAAGGGTTGGGAAGAAACTCATGACATTATTGAAAGAAACTGATCTCTTTTGCAATGTTTGTATTTTTTCGTGCTGTTTGGAAACTGTTTGGCAATGTAATTTTTACAGATTTTTATGAATAAAGTATATTTTGGAAATTTAAAAAAAAAAAATCTGAAGCAGTCTGTTCAGTTCTTTACATCTAGCCATAAAATATTGCCTTAGAGAGGATAGAAGCTAAATAAAAATGATTCTGGGTAACAGCAATTTAAAATGGAGGAAATTATGCCTATTTACTTTGGAGAAGAGTTTAAGAAGGTTGGAAGTGAATTTGAGGTGATCGAATTGAAATTTTAACATGATATGCAGAGAATTAACAAACTAGGAATTTGTTTGATTATGGTAGACAATTTAATTCGCAGCAGCTGGATGCATTTCTACAGAGGGAAGGATTGAGGGAATTGGTGGATAAATGGGATTGTTACATGAAGGAACAAACTTGTTTGGGCCTTCTCTTGAACTTAAAAATTCTTTTGTTGTTACAGGAAGTTGAATAAGTGCCCAGTGTACAATGCCATTTGTGGAAGATGAGGTCACTTTCTGAATTATCTTAATTGTAATGGACATCATGATCCTGAAAAGATAATTGTGATAATGTTCACCAGGACCATTAACAAAAGACCTACACAGAAGTCACAGGCATTGTGATGTGAATTATGCCTAAAAGTATTTAATGTTTCTGCTGGATTGTTAGATATACAAGCTCAGTTTGAGCATACTGCTCCTGTTCCATGTTTTTTTTTCCCCAAAAAATATACATTATTCATACAAAGGAGCTCCATGCTACTTTGTTGTGAAGTTTGGGAACTGAATACACATGGCCAGTGACTTTTCACATTCCACAGGGTTTGGCTTTAATCATCCTCATGGTTCCATTGACTAGATGTAATATTGTGATGGGACTGAAGAATTCAGCATAGGGTGTTCAGTTTCCTGTTGAGTGTTCAGAAGTCTCCAGACTGACCGGACCTACAATAGACACATGACTTTGAGGAAGTGTTGCTATGTAACTCAAAGGCACAGCTTTTATTGGTTAATCAGTAAATGCTAGCTACAGGATGAGAGCCCATGGTCAGCTTGAGTTGGCAGAGGGAGAATGTGATGGATAAGACCTTGTGTCTCTGCCATTTTAGCTTAGATAAGTCTTGTTGGCTACTTGACAACTGAACAACCCCAAATATTCCAAGAGCTTTAAATTTACCTTTAAATAGATATTGTGAACAAGTAACAGAATGAGTTTTCTTTTGGTATTGAATAGTTTAGTTCCTGGTAGTGTGGTTCCAGTCTGCCTTAGGCTGCTAAAAGACCAGCTTCATTTCCTTGCCAAATCAAAGAGAAAACCTTATGACGGGTTGGGTGAAAGCAACTCAATGGATGGTTTCTTTTTTTCCATTACAGGTAAAACTAAAGGGGCCTTCTTAGGACTTTAGCAGAAACTCCAGAAAAATGGTTAAATGGTGGGAAATTGGGGAAATCCTCTGGAAATTCAACCTGACCATCAACTGCCATATTCCTTTACCAGCCGCTACCTAAATACCACTTTGAACAGTTCCAATGTCAACTTGAAGTCTTCTCTTTTCAAAATAATGATAATTCACCTTCCTTAACCTTTGAGCAGAGGTAAAAATCTTTAGACCTGGATTTATTTCTGTTGCTTCCCCAAGACCATCAGCCATATGATTAAGGATCCATGACTGAAATATCACCTGTCTGCACCCCTATCCTGTCAACTCTAATCCAGGCATTAATCATCTCGAGGTTCAGCCTCTCACTGCCAGCCTCCTCACCGCTCTCCACAAATGTTCGGAATGAGACAGCCGGGTCCTCTTCTGCATCAACTTGTCTTTGCCTAGCTCCACAGGGTTGCTCTACCCAAGCCAATTAATTCTAAGGTCCTCATCATCAATTAACAGCCATGGCTTCACCCCACCCTTACTCAATAATCTCCAGTTATACCCAGCTACATGCACCCTTTGCTTTTCTAACTGGTTTACTCCTCATCCTTTGCTCATTGAACTGCTCCTGAAGCATCCCTCCACATTTTCACCCCCCCTTGCTGTTTTCAAAAACCTCCCAAAACCATTCTTGTCACCTCCCCAACTTGTTGTTTCCCTTCCTCCCTTGCTTCGCATTCCATTTTAATGCTGCCCTACAAACACTCTCTGCAGATGTGGAGCGTGATAGCAAATCAAGTTGTTGGCCATCCCTGGCAGCTCATGGATTGGACATGGCTTGCTGCTTTTAACCATCTTTGTTTTTGATGAAGCCCGATGCCTTAGACATACAATTCTTGACTGAAGATCTCACCCAGCCTTTGTTTAGTGTCAATCATAGTCACATGAAGCAACTGAATGTACTTTAGCACAACAGACAATGCTTCGCAACACAAGAATGGCAATGGAGAAACTGGCTGCAGTCAAATGGTGATTATGGTACTAGAATCACATCAATTGAGATTGAGAGTTCAAATCTCACTATGGCAAGCGGTCAAATGTAATTTAATAATCTTCTAATTTATGGGCTAGCACGCGAACAAATGACCAAAACTGACATTGTTGTAAATTCGAACTGGTTCACTGCTGTTCCTTAGAGTAGTGGACTTGCCATCCATACCAAATCTGACCTATATGTGATTCCATTCCACACTCTGGTTTACGTTTGATGCTGTCAGGGCACTAAGGATGTGTAATAAATGCTGCTTTACCAATGTGCCACAAGTATTTTTTTAAACTGTGCTGGTTTTGATACCTGTCTAGAAAACAAACAGGGTATATACAGCCTGGCCTTTGCTCACTTCCTCCTTAACTTCCTATGCAGATCCTTTTGTTCACACTAATTATAGTTGCAATATTTAAGCTGTTGCAGAGTATGTTGAAACTATTCTGATATTTAAATTGGTCCAGAATTACTACAAGTAATTTTTGTCTGATTGCAGATACTGCCTAGAACAGTATTAGCGCTCTTATAAAAAGGAAGCCTTCCAATGTCCTTAGATACGCAGTAAAACCACAAAAGATGGGTTAATATATCAAGTGTGGCCCTTCCTCAAACCTGTGTTTGTAATTACTGCTTAATCTTTGAGATTATTTTTCTGGTGAAGGGTCAAGGCCTGTACGACACCAGAAGAGATGAAATACAATGAAAAGCAATGATAAAGTGATAAATGATTCAGCAGAAATCACTGAAATAAAAATTGAAATCCTGGAGATTGCAAGAGAAAGGGACTGAGGGAGGTAATGAATTCCACAGAGAGAGAGTTTGTAGGATTTCCATCCACCCACATGATGTTGCAGGCACCTAACCACATACTCATGGATTTACGAATTAGATCTCTGCCACTGAGAGCTACACGACACAAGAAACTGGACTGACTGCTGCAGCTTAAAGGGCCAGCAGCATGACATTCCAATTAGGAGAAAACTAGAGCTCAGGTTACAATTGTGGCAGGAGATGGAGCAACATTGGAGGGTCTACAACGGTCAAAACCCCAAGATTTTCTGAAGCTGTTGGCAGAGATCAGGGGAAGAAGAGTAAGGGTCATTGGCATCCAGGAAAAGGGAGTTCAGGAGTTTGGAGTGAGGTGGAGCAGGCAGTCAGTGTCTTATCAACAACTCCACAAATGGCTATTCAATGACCCCAGCAGATTCACTGAGGCAAGTAAAAGCATGAATTACCATTCAATTATTGCTAGAAATATGTGTCCACACCATCCAAGACCATACAAAATAAAAGAGATTAATGAGATACTACAATTATTGAGCACAGGATATCCTCGCTAATCATCTTACCATAAAGGGCGGCGCAGTGGTTAGCACTGCAGCCTCACAGCTCCAGGGGCCCGGGTTCGATTCCGGGTACTGCCTGTGTGGAGTTTGCAAGTTCTCCCTGTGTCTGCGTGGGTTTTCTCCGGGTGCTCCGGTTTCCTCCCACAAGCCAAAAGACTTGCAGGTTGGTAGGTAAATTGACCATTATAAATTGTCACTAGTATAGGTAGGTGGTAGGGAAGTATAGGGACAGGTGGGGATGTTTGGTAGGAATATGGGATTAGTGTAGGATTAGTATAAATGGGGGGTTGATGGTCGGCACAGACTCGGTGGGCCGAAGGGCCTGTTTCAGTGCTGTAACTCTAATCTAATCTAAAGGCATACATATCTCTCTCTCCTATTATCCCACTGTCCTTTATCACATTTCAGTGTTTGAAGAGTTTGCTACATTGCTCACATTTGAAAGAATTATCACGATTTCTGAAAGGAGAAGCATGCGCACAATCCAAGGTCAAGCACAGCCATGGGTGGTAGAACAGCAAGCATCAGGCCCTCCAATAAACATGAGGAAACTGTACAATTCCTGGATAGATAGAGCAGGGATGCAGATGGAGATGGTGAATTTGGAGTAGATTAGGTTGAAGTTGGTATAGAATGAAAGGCTTACAGTACTAAGATTTTACTGTGTTAAGACATTGATTACTTGAAAGCTCGCCTATCATTGCTCAGTCACAGCTTCTGATTTGCAAATTAGAGTTCACCCTCCTAAAATGAAGGCTCTAGGTACCCCTGAACATTTAAAGAAACGCCTGAACAGCCTGGCAGCTCCATAGTGTCCATTCCACTACCTGATTCATCCACTCTGTCATGGCACCTTACTTAATCGGGTAGCAGCCCAGATACACCCATTGGGATGAGGTTAATAATGAGACTCTGGGTATATCACTGGGTGAAATCCAAAGTACTGTTGAGCTGGAGAGAATGTTGCATAATTTCCCAGCTTATATCAGTAGAGACCACACCATTAACATATTGTTTGCCTTTGCTCTGTGACCTTTTGGTCAGCTATGTGGCCTGGTCCTATCTAGACCTCCTTTGTTATCTCTTGCCCCACCCCCACCTCACTTGCTTATAACCTGTGACTTTTCTAATATTTGTCAGTTCCGAAGAAGGGTCACTGACCCGAAACGTTAACTCTGCTTCTCTTTCCACAGATGCTGCCAGACCTGCTGAGTGGTTCCAGCATTTCTTGTTTTTATTTCAGATTTCCAGCATCCACAGTATTTTGCTTTTATTCCCTGATATCTTCCTCACGAAGCTGGGCTGCAGTCGCCACCGCTCCCGATTGCGTTGCTGGGATAGAGATCTGCCGACCCACTGATTGGCTGGCAGCTCTATTAGGCGGGCCTTTCTGCCTCAAGCGGGTGGAAGTCCTTCCTCAGAACAATTCAAGTCCGGGGACCCGCAAAATGCAGGTCAGATCCCCAGACCTGGCGGAAGTGAGTTCGCCACCGACTTTTCAGTCGTTGGACGGCTCCCGTCCGCCAAGGGTAAAATCCCAGCGCTTGTCCTTTTCCATAATAATGCTAAATCTAACTGTACTATGGTCACTATCTCCAAAATGGTCACCCAGTGATACATCATCCACTTGCCCAGCTTGGTTTCCTAAGGCTAAATCTAGAATTGCGCCCTGTCTTGTTGGGCTTGTTAAGTGCTGGCTAAAAAAGTTCTCTTGAATGCCGTTATTTGTACAAGTGCCAAGACATGTTAATTGTGTAAAAGGATTGCTCAGCAATTCTGTTTTTCTAAATGATTTGACAACAAACAATAAATTGTCACCTTTTTTCCAAATAATTTCACAAGTAAAACATTTTGAACTCGATTTTACTTTGAGGTAAAATCTAGTTGTATAGCTGATGAACACTTGTGCTTTTTATACTTGGAAATAACTAATAGTTTGTTTATAGAACATCTGTGCTAAAGTTTTAATTGTGTTTGATTTTTAACTCTTAATGCCAATAACTCTCCTCCTTCCCCAGTGTGGCGAAATGTCAAATATTTGCTTTCAACCTGTCTACCATCTTGCTCTGTATATTGGGCTTTAAAGAACACAAGAGATTAAATTAAATAAAGCAACATAATAATGATCAACGCCACTTACATGGGCTGTGGAGGGTCATCACATGGGTGGGTAGATTCCATAGATTGGGCACGCACTGTGGAGGAAGGGGTCAAATGGGCTGAGTGACCATTTTGCATTCCAAACTTTTTAAGACCTTGTGATTCCAGAAGATTTGTCAGAGTACCTGGTACCATTATGTCAACACTCATGTTCTGGGATAAATTAACATGTTATACTGTCAGGCATCAATCAATGAAACATAATGTGTGGAAGATGCTAGAAATGTGAATAAGTTCAATGATCTTATCAGTTTGAATAGGAGGATGCAGAGCTGTACCCTTATCTCTAGTATCATTCTTGTAATGAAGCAAATGATTACATCCAGACTAGAGGTCAATCTGCAAGCTGGAGTTTGAGTTGTTGAGTGTGAAAGTTTTGAACCAGAATAAATCCTGTTTTCTCATTATCATTTGATGTTGGATTATTAAGAATATAAACAGTACAGAAAGCGAATTGTACAGAAAGAGAAGAGGAAATGAGAAATCGTCGGCACTGACATCTTGAATATCCATGAATTCAGCCTGTCCATTTCCCATTTTATAACATTCTATTTGAAAGATGATGCATTGTAATTGAGCCTTTGTTCCTCTTTATGTTCTCAGTTCCTTCTCTGTGACCTGTTTGTCACTCTTGTACTTTCTACCTCTATTTTCATCTTTCCATCTGCTGCTTTGTTGTTCTCTCTCTGCCCAGTGTCTGAGCACCATACTTGGCTGATTTTAATATCTAAGTCAATGTCCTTGCAATAGAGAGGTGTGACGAACACCACAGTTACATAGCTTTTGGGCATTACTGTCTTGCTCACATGAAGAATGGTCACTTGGGTGAGGTACTGGAAGTTGCTAAGTGCTCATGGAATGTATATTAAGGGCAAGAGGATAACCAGGGAAAGAGTAGGGCCCATTAGGGACCAAAGTAGCAATCAGGAGAGGTGCCACAGGACTGGAGGTCAGTGAATGTGGTACCTTATTCAAGAAGGGTAGTAGTAAAGGCCAGCTCGGGTCTGCAAACAAAACCTGATCCGAGTCCGACAGAACCACATCCGACCCCGAGCCTGACTGGGCCCAAGACTTTCATTTTTTTCCCATGCCCAACCCGACCATCAGTTAACCTACCTTCCGTTTTTCACTTTGTTGCTTAGCTGCACAAGTTTAAAATAACTGTATTAAAACCACCTTTCAAGTCCAAAAAGTACATTAACATTGGAGCCATTTACCAGAGGTGGTGATAGAACGTGTCCGACCCGAGCCCGACACATGTCGTCGGGTCCCGTTGGGTTCAGGTCGGGTAGCCGGCCTTTATGTAGTAGGGATAAACCAGGTAATTACAGGCCAGTGAGTCTAACATCAGTGGTAGGGAAACTACTGGAAAACATTCTGAGGGACAGAATTAATCTCCATTTGGAGAGGCAGGAATTAATCATGGATAATCAGCATGGCTTTGTCAGGGGGAGATCATGTCTAACAAACTTGATTGAATTTTTCGAGGAGGTGACTAGATGTGTAGATGAGGGTAAAGCAATTAACGTGGTCTACATGGACTTTAGTAAGGCTTTTGAAAAGGTCCTGCATGGAAGATTGGTCAAGAAGGTATGAACTCATGGGATCCAGGGCAATTTGACAAATTGGATCCAAAATTGGCTTAGTGGCAGGAGGCAGAGGGTGATGGTCGAGGGTTGTTTCTGCGAGTGGAAGCCTGTGACCAGTGGTGTACCACAGGGATCGGTGCTGAGACCCTTGCTGTTTGTAGTGTACATTAATGATTTAGATGTGAATATAAGAGGTATGATCAGTAAGTTCACAGATGACATGAAAAGCGGTGGTCTAAATAGTGAGGAGGAAAGCCTTAGATTGCAGTAAAGGTCTGCAATTGAAACCCGACCCGAGCCCAACAGAACCACAGCCAATCCGAGCTGACCTGGTCCGAGTCTTTTGATTTTTCCCCAAGCCCAACCCAACCCGAACACCGGAATGAAGTTGATTATATTTAAGAGCTTGTGCTCTACTTTGGATGGAATCGCTCACTGCAGACTAGTGCGGAGTGCGGATGCACGTTTCTCGCCTTGACATCCTAGCTGTCACTGTGTCTGACCTGACCCAAGCCCGAATGCCAGACCCGGAAGAGCAACCCAACACATCTCGTTAGGCCAGGTCGGGTTCGGGTCAGGTAGCTATGCTGTAGATTACAGGATGATATAGATGGGCTGGTAAGATGGGCGGAGCTGTGGCAAATGGAATTTAATCCTGAGAAGTGTGAGGTGATGCATTTTGGGAGGACTAACAAGGCAAGGGAATATACAATGGGTGGTAGGACCCTAGGAAGTACAGAAGGTCAGAGGGACCTTGGTGTACTTGTCCAGAGATCACTGAAGGCAGCAACACAGGTAGATAAGGTGGTTAGGAAGGCATGTGGGATGCTTGCCTTTATTAGCCGAGGCATAGAATATGAGAACAGGGGGGTTATGATGGAGCTGTAAAAACGCTAGTTAGGCCACAGCTGGAGTACTGTGTACAGTTCTGGTGGCCACACTATAGGAAGGATGTGATTGCACTGGAGAGGGTGTAGAGGAAATTCACCAGGATGTTGCCTGGGCTGGAGCATTTCAGCTATGAAGAGAGACTGGATAGGCTAGGATTGTTTTCCTTAGAGCAGAGAAGGCTGAGGGGGGACCTGATTGAGGTGTACAAAATTATGAGGGGCATATATAGGGTAGATAAGAAGAAACTTTTTCCCTTAGCAGAGGTGTCAATAAACAGGGGGCAAAGATTTAAGGTAAGGGGCAGGAGGTTTAGAGGGGATTTGAGGAAAAAAAATTCACCCAGAAGGTGGTTGGAATCTGGAACATACTGCCTGAAGGGGTGGTAGAGGCAGGAACCCTCACAACATTTAAGAAGTATTTAGATGAGCACTTGAAACGCCATAACATACAAGTCTACGGGCCAAGTGCTGGAAAATGGGATTAGAGTAGGTAGGTGCTTGATGACCGGCACGGACACGATGGGCTGAATGGCCTGTTTCCGTGCTGTATGACCCTATGGTTAGTGTCGGCCCTAAGTGATGATGTCAGCAGCAGCTGGTGCTAAACTGGAGCTATTTGCTGTTGCTCTCATTCAAAGATGTAGTTCTCAATAACAAATGTGTCTGACAAAAACTCTTATTTACAAATTTATTCAAATGAAGCCCTCACTAACCATGCATATAATGTATTAAGAAGCTGTATTTTTACTCTTGTTAAATTTTGCATAGGGCAATAATCACCAAGTGGATCTACTCAGTAAAATTACAAAAAGCGTACAAAGCAGAACAACAGAGAAGTGAGCACCAAGATCATGAAGTGAGATCCCCCGCGTAATGATTGGGTCCAAATGGTGAGTCACCGTCTGGCGCTCTCTAGTTGGATATGGTTTATTTAATGAAAATAGAAATATTTACATACCATGTGCACATGGGGCAATGAGGAACAATTGAACAGAGTCAGACTGGCGAGGGAGAATCTCACCAAATCACAGGTTAGATATCCCCAAAATATAAACACAATACAAGCACCAAAGGATCACACTTGCTAAAATACACAGCTCAGCTTGTAATGTTGGTACAGATACTCTTGTTCACTTTTATATATTAAACCAGAGAATTTAGACTCTCCAGAAATCTGTGATCATTCTTTATTCCGGGGAGAGGGGGCGGGGGGTGGGTGGCAGTGTGATGGACCGTTTGTTTCAAAGCCAAGAGATGTTCATAGTGGGTAATGAAATATTTACCCAATTTAGGTATGATCGCAATTCCCAGGGCAGATACCCCAAATCGAAGCAGAGTAAAGCTCCCTCTACACTCTCCCCATCAAACACTCCCAGTGCAGGTATAGCCCAGGGTTAGATACAGAGTAAAGCTCCCTCTACACTCCCCATCAAACACTCCCAGTGCAGGTATAGCCCAGGGTTAGATACAGAGTAAAGCTCCCTCTACACTCTCCCCATCAAACACTCCCAGGACAGGTACAGCCCAGGGTAACTAACTCTAGATTTCTGCACTAATGTGATTTTTTTTTCTCCTCTCATTTTGGAGTAAGATTGTCTATTTGTGCTATAGCAGCAGAAATTAGTTTAGGAATCTCAGTCTGCAGTCACAAAGAACTAGACAGAGATTCCCATATTCATTCCATGCAAAACGCTTCCACCAAATCGAAGATTTTACCCCCAGTCTTGAACCAAACCTCTGAGATGAAAGTATAATATATATCCCACTGCTCCAGCCAGCTCCTAACCTAGTTTACAAAATCTTTAAAGAACTTTTCTCCTCTTCTAATCCTGTTGTAGTCATTCCTCGCCATGGAATCCCTCCTAAATGACTGCAGTACTAGATGTGTTTGGCACTCTTTCAAACCAGTTCCCAGTTCAGCGTGCTGTCCCACAGTGGGCCACATTGGAGAGCTTTCAGTCTCTCCAGAGCCCATTTTTATCAGGAAACCAGTTTACAATGCTCTGGTCTGAAAACTGACACTTACCTAACTGTGACACAAGCAGGTCTGTTCAGTGGCCTTGGGAGTTCACCTCACTACCAGCCTCGTGACAAAGCAACTTGGCCTGCTTCCAGTTACAATCCACAGCTGCATAACCAGGACTTTCATATCCAAAGTGATTAATATTTTTCAGCACTTTTTAATGGACTGGCCAGTGTAATACTAAGCAATACAAGGTCCCACATTTCATCTTCAGTCTACTGAGTTATCTGAAGCCACCTGAGCAGCAGATAAGGTATTTATTCCTCTTCCTGATCACAGTCCTATGATCCTTGCTGGAAAATGCATGGCTACAGACATTTGAAAAGAACAAGACAGACTGTGACAACGCAACGTAGCCATTGTTCATAGTGTAGGTACACAGGTGAAGATTAGCAACTTGAGTGAGGGTATAGAGGGGCCGCGAGTGCCCGTGAGTCCAGTACCACAGCAAGAGTCAGCATCTTTAGTGGGGGGAGGAAAAGGTTACCAAAAAAACGTGGATGTACAATTAAGAGTTTTGACAATTATGCAGACAAAATCTTCAATGAAAAGGGACAGATCTCAAAACAAACTGTAAATTTTTGTGGTTTAACACAAATTACAAAGTAATTCTTGCATGTAACAGTTTAACTGACAGGCCAGTTGACATTAATTCAACTGCTATCATACATATACAATAAATGTTTTATCACTCAACTTGACCATACATTTTCCTTTTTTTTAATAATTAAAGGACCAGCCTGTTGCATTTTACAGTTAAATAGAAACCCAAAAATAAATACAGCAGATTACCTCAGAGTATCTGTGTGTCAATGTATTTCAGACACACTTACTACTGGAGTGTGCAAGAGGTACAGGAGTAAAGTTATCTGATATCAAAATCAAGTACCTGTTGTTCTACACTGACCCTATCAACACGACAAACACAAGGGACTGGAGGCAACAGCTTCCATGCAAAGCAAGTACATATGCAGGTCCACATGGATTCCTATGGAATGTATATACTTAAATTCACTCCACAAAGCAACCAATAACCGAGAGTATACAATGTGCTACATCTGACGGCACTTAAACAATTTTCTAAAATATTTTAAAACTTTTTGGAATGGCTTTTATATTTTTGTTAGTCCATAACATTAAATCTCCAAGTGTTTGTACAATTTTGGAGAGTAATTACTTTTTTGGGGGGGAGGGGGGGGGCGCGTGAGGGAGGGGTGGTTAGCAGGGAAAACAACTTTCACTAGCAGCTTGTAACTTCATAAGCCAAGAGGAGGAAAGTTCTGATCCCTCCACCTCGTGCGTTGTTGTGCAATTACCGACTGGAAGTGATATGCTATGTACTTGGGGGGGGGGGGGGGGGGGCGCGGGGGCGGTAGTGACAGGTCACCAGGGGTTTAAATGTCTCTGCAATCCCTTTTCTCTGTTCAGCCACCAATGAAATGTGCTGCAACTGGGAAGAGCATACAGATTAAAACAGCCCATGATAAAGACTTCAGCTACAAACATTAAAATTTAAAGAACAGATTCCAGGAGAGGAGTCCAACTATGAGCTCCCTCCACCTTCGCACCACCCACCACCCCCCCTCCCCGCCATATCCAATGTAATCAGAGTGCAAATATTTAAGGTAAGGCGGTGGTACAGGAGAAACTTGTAATCATCCCTGAGGGAAAAAACTGAACCAGGTTAAATTCGAGCCACATGTTGCTTTCTGTATTGTGCAGTTTTAATAAAAACATGTCCTGAGGTGAATGTGTAATTGTTTTGTGTTTTTTTTTTAAAGCTGTTGTTCTTTTTGAAAGATTCAGTAGCAGTAACGCTGCCCCTTCAATATCAACCAATTTCATTTCCCTTTTGTTTTTTATAGTCACAGCAAGGTACCACTGTTGGGAGATTAGGTGAGTCAGAAGTGCAGCCATCAAGCACAGGTGTATTTAGGGTGAGCTGGCAGGACTCAGGGCTGGGCTGGAAACGTCCGATCTGCTGTAATCACTGACTGAGCCAGGTCGCGAGCTGTGCGTTCTCTTCAGCATGCTGGGATGGAAATTGGCGTGGCGCCGAGCATGCTTCATCAGGTGGTCGCTGCGCATAAAGCGTTTCTCACAGATAGGGCAGCTGAAACGTTTCTCGCCCGTGTGGGTGCGGTAGTGTCGCGCCAGTTCATCTGAGCGGGCAAACTTCTTGTTGCAATCTGGCCAAGTGCACGCAAAAGGCCTCTCACCTGGAATTTAAATAAACAAATCTAATAAACAATAAGCGGAATTTGGGTACCTCTATCCTCCCCTGAAGGCACTATACGAACATATGAATTAGGAGCAGGAGTAGGCCACCCGGCCCTTTGAGCCTGCTCCGCCATTCAATAAGATCATGGCTGATCTGATAGTAACCTCAACTCCACATTTTCACCTACCCCCAATAACCTTTCACCCCCTTGCCTATCAAGAATCTATCTACCCTCTGTCTTAAAAATATTCAAAGACTTTGCTTCCAATGCTTTTTGAGGAAGAGAATTCCAAAGAGACTCAACCCTCAGAAAAAAAAATTCTCCTCATCTCGGTCTTAAATGGGAAACCCCTTATTTTTAAACAGTGACCCCTAATTCTAGATTTTTCCACAACAGGAAGCATCCTTTCCACATCTACCCTGTCAAGACCCCTCAGAATCTTGTAGGTTTCAATATCATCCCACCACCCCCACAGTCCAGGTGCTGACCCTCCCCGATACTGATTCTCACTGGGGTAAAAGGTTCCAGAGGTGCCAGTCACCCAAGTATCAACTTTTCAGGTCGAAGCCAGATTGTACTCTCACCTGATGCTCAAACAAGCACTTTCCTTCAGGAACAGACACTTAGCTGATTAAAACCTACCTCTTTGAACAAGCGTTTGGTCACCAGTCCTAATATATCCTTTGTTAGCTCTGTGTCACATTTTGTCTGATCACTATCCTCTGAAGCGCCTTGGGCTGTTTTGCTACATATAAATGTAAGTTATAGTTGATCCTACCCCTCCTGAACCCAGGGGTGCTGAGGCTATTGGTAGCCTTCATCACTTTGCAGGTTGACATTACCAAATTCAGCAGTGACCAGGGACAGAACATGGGACCCTGTGGTCAGGTTCCACACCAGGCATTGTGCAGATCCAATTAGCCATTAAGGGAGTCTGACCATTTCAGCACTGAATACATTGTCAAAAGCCCATTTGACAACCTCATACACCAGCAATAATGGGATCAGGTCTAATTCTACCAGGGTAAATTGGGGGACAGTTTTTTTTTGTTTGAAATTTGCTCATCACAAGGGATGGTGGTGGTGGTGGAGAATGGAGCAGGGATAGGCACCGACATGTTGCACTATGGACATTTGACAAAATTATTGACTCAGCCACAGACATGTGGGCAATTAAGCTGTATATAAAGTGGATAGCCAATCTAATGCCATCAAAATACAATCCAATTTAAAACACATTTAACACATTTCTCCTTATAAAGTAGCTAAGCATACAAACATCAATGGAGAGCAGCACAACTGTAATAGCTAGCTAGCAAGCAAAATAGTATGCAATGCCAATGCAAACTACTTTTGTTGACAACTTTTGTTGCTAGCTGCACCAAATCACAAGGTGACAGATGGGCCTCATCAGATGGCTCTGTGGATTCATGCTGTATCAGGAGCGCAAATTCATCCAATAAACAATGAAACTCAAGGAGAGGATTGTTATTGTGGTTATTGAGGTGAGACAGTAGAAAAATCAGCAATAGAAAGTCAGACCACTTCTCACACTGCTGTTGTCACAAGACAATTTAATCCATGATGGTCTCTGTTTGTGCAACTTCTCCACCTGCTTGTAATAAGTGTCTGAAGACAGCCAACAAAAGAGCAGTGATCTCTAAATCAGGAGAATTTTATAGGGTGAAGCTGATAACACATCAGAAGAGTCATGTAAAACAGAAGAGCAGAGTGAGACAGGAAGGGACAGAGAGATTAACAGTAAGTAACCAAGACTAGTTTATTCATCTTGACAGGCTGTTAAACCAGGTCCTGGAGTCTAAAATACAAAAACAACGAGGGTGTGGGAAAATGGCGCACTGACACGGAACACCAAAGTCCGAGTGTATCAAGCCTGTGTCCTCAGTACCTTGCTCTACGGCAGCAAGGCCTGGACAACGCAAGGGGCGGCGCAGTGGTTAGCACCGCAGCCTCACAGCTCCAGCGACCCGGGTTCAATTCTGGGTACTGCCTGTGTGGAGTTTGCAAGTTCTCCCTGTGTCTGCGTGGGTTTTCTCCGGGTGCTCCGGTTTCCTCCCACAAGCCAAAAGTCTTGCAGGTTGGTAGGTAAATTGGCCATTATAAATTGCCACTAGTATAGGTAGGTGGTAGGGAAATGTGGGGATGTGGTAGGAATATGGGATTAGTGTAGGATTAGTATAAATGGGTGGTTGATGGTCGGCACAGACTCGGTGGGCCGAAGGGCCTGTTTCAGTGCTGTATCTCTAAAACTAAAACTAAACAGAATCTCTTGAATCTCTAAGACACAAAAACCCAACAGGAAAGGGGAATCAACCATGGCTAACAAAAGTTAAGGATTGCATTAGTTCAAAGGAAGTAGTTTATAAGATCACGATAAAAAGTGGTAAGCCCCGAGGATTGAGAGCAATTTAGAGTCCATCAAAAGAGGACCAAGAAACTGATAAAGAAAGGGAAAAGAAATTATGAATCCAAGCTAGCTAAAAACATAAAGGCAGACTGTAAAATCTTCTTTAGGTATGTGAAAAGGAAAGGATTAGCAATGTGGATCCATTATAGGCGGACACAGGAGAGTTTGTGGTGGAGAATGAGGAAATGGGTGTCAGGCAAGCCCCCCCACCCCACCTGCCAAGAATGAGGAAAATTAATTTTGCCACATGAACATTGATTTTAAACTATTGTTGGGGAAGAAAGAACTTGCTTTTAAAAACAATTGATGACTTTGGCTGGAGAGAGATATTAGCATATCAACAGACAAGTACTTCAAAGGAGAAAGGAGTTACTCCTTGCTCCAATTTAATCCACAATGGACTTTTGATTACCAGACGTTGAAGCAATCCAGGTTAACTACTAAGATGGCTGAATACACAAACAGACGTGGTCAGGCTAGTTTAGTCACATGACTGACTGTTGGCGGTTTTTGAATTTGAACTTCCAACAAGGAATTTGAAATCGGAAAGCTGTTTTCTCCTGGACTAAGAAGACCTCTCTCCTGTCTGCTCTCATCTCTCTCTCACCAGCTTCGGAAACCATTGAAGACACATGAACCCCAAGAGAGAAACGTCGCCTACAGTAAACAAGGTTTAAGAAGAATACTGGGCCCCAACGAAAAGTAAGAGCTGACTACAATCAAGGACTCTACAGCAAGCTGGAAACACAAACAGTAACAAGAAACCCCCTTTTAGAGACTGCCTCAAACCTCTCCATTTTATTTATTTTTTGTCCCTATTTGCATGTGTGTATCACGTGTGCATGCTAGTGTGGGCACGTGATATATCTGTCGGCATTAACCGTATTAGAGTTTAAGTTTAAGGGTTAATAAATTTCACTTTTCTTCTTTAAACCTAAAGAAAACCTGGTGTGCTCATTTCTTTGCCTTATAATTGGAAAGCTGTGAACAAGGATTCACAAAGGGGCAGTTCAAAACACAGTGTGTTTAAAATTAAACTCTGCTGCAATAAGACCAGGTGAAGACAGTAAAAGACTCCTAGACACCTTTCTCACCTGGTCGGTCGTAACATGGTGGAGAGACTAAACAATTACTTTGTGTCTGTCTTCATGGAGAAAGACTCACAAAATCACTCAAATACTAGGGAACCAAGGGACTTGTAAAAATTAGGAACTGAAGGTAATTAGTATCAATAAAGAGGTAGTACTCAAAACATTAATTGGATTGCAACTTGATAAATCCCCTGGACCAGAGGAGCTATATCCCAGGTGTTGAAGGAGGTGGCTAGAGAATTAGTGGATGTATTGGTGGTTATCTTTCTAAATTCTAGATTCTGGAAGGCTTCCTGCAGACTGGGAAGTAGCAAATGTAGCCCCACTATTTAAGAAGGAGAAAGCAGAAACAAATTAACAGCCACTCCAAAAACAAATCCAGAGGTAGAAACAAGTTTCAGGGAACGATAGGTAGAAATTACATTGGAAGTACCACTGTAGTATAAAATGCTGTTGGAAGGACAAAAGAAGTAAAAATTGCGTGTGTGTGTGTAAGTCTATGTTGGTGTTTGGTCTCTTTGTGTGTTCAGAAATTGTTGAATGGTAAATGTGAATGTGTGTGAAGCGTTTCAGTGAAGTTGTATTAAATTAGTCTAAGTTAAAAGAAGCTAGAAGGAGCTACAATAAAGATGAGTGTTTAAATTATTAGAAAGCATTGTTTTCTAACTTGTTTTGTTTGTGGTCGTGAAATTTATAGGATAGATCTGGGTTGTACAGATTGACCCTGTTGATGAGGCAGAACAGTAGATACAGGGGTCCACATGTAAAGACAGGTAAATTAAATCAATCTGGCTGTTTGGTATATCAGGCTAAGTGTAAGCAGCAGGAGGAAAAGCATAGATGGAGTTAGAATTGAGTAAATTAAGGAAAGAGAAGGAAGATAGGTGTGCCATAGTTGACAAGACAAAGAGTCAATTACAGAAAGAAATGGATAAACGAGAGGAGGAACAACCCAGACATACAGAAGAGACAACTCGGTGGATCGGGAAAGTGGAGTTCCTAAAGGCATATTGTGCAGATATATCAAGGTAAAGGGAAAAGAGGGAAGCAGACGAGAGATTGTTGAGGCAGAGGTGTAGTGAAACTGAGCAGGAGCAAGATTTACTCAGCCCTACCAGCGGAAGGGAGAATGGCTTGAGGCACCTGGGACGAAATGAAGACTTGGGTAGCTAGGGCAATGGGCCTCAGAAAAGGGGACACATCAGCTAGTTCAGGATACTCGACAAAGAATGACTGAAAGGCTGCTGCATAACTTCTTGGAGTTTGTCTGCTTTGTGAGAGTTTATCTTTTTCCTTTTAGTTTCTAATTATAGTTGTTGCAAGACATTTGAAGAAGGGAGAATTGGGATCGTTGATGTAATAGGTTTATTTCTGTTTCCCTTCCTTTAAACGCACGTGCTACTCTTTTTCTGTCTGTGGGTGTGGGTGTGGATTTATTTATTTTATTTGGGCACATGGTGTTTGTTGGCTTGAATTTGCGATTTTTCAGTGCAATTTTAAAACTGAGACATACTGGCACAAACTATTGGCAACTGGGAATGAAGCTCCAGTTTGCTTTCCAAATATAAAGATAAGTCCAGAGCCTTGTAAAAGTCCAGCAGAAACCCAGTTTTAACCTTTCAAACTTTTGCAGCAAGTTAAACAAGACGCAATTCAAATGTGGCTAAGGAGGGAACATCAGAACTTGGAAGTTATTCTAAAGCACAGGGAAAAGTTGCCAGGAGTAGGGGATCGAGTGATTGTTGGGGTTCTACTTGCAAAACCAGGCTTAGCATCTCACTGGCAAGGACCTTACGAGGTCCCGATGACCAGCAACACTTGTACATGTGGATGTGGAAGGGAAAGGCCGGTGGAAATACTGGACACAGATCAAGGAGTATGGGAACGACTGGCGCCCACTATGTTCTCTCTTTACAGGACCATGAAAACTGCAGTACTGCTGATATGTCTGGCAACCACGAGCGCAGAAGGAACCAAGTCGGTTGACTGGGGGACCCAACAAAGTCTGTTCTATAAGAACTCGAGCGATGCCAATTGTGATCGGGCGTGTGGAACATTAAATGTCACGGTTAACAAACTAGTATGCCTAAGGAGTAGCTCAGGACAGTTGATAATGGGGAACAGCAGTGCCTGAAGTTGTAAAGCATGGCAATGAAGATTCCCTTTATACTTAAAGCAGTCATGCATAAATCTAGCGTCAGTATCACCCACTGTAGTTCTAACTTTATAACCCCTATTCTCTCTGTATGCAGTTACTTGTTGGATTAGGTTTTATTCAAGTTATTTGTTATTAAATTGTCTAATCAACATGAATGTTGACTGCAGGGTCCCATTTTGGGTAATCTGTTCATTATTTGTATCCTGAATGAGAGATGTTGTTGGACTCCATTAAGTGTACATGAGCACATTGGCTCGCTTCGTGGCTGAACTGCACAGCCAGATTCACTGATTTAATTGTAACTCTTAATTTTAAAAATCAAATTGCTAGAATAATTGTGTAGAGCCAGTCAGTATTTATTCATGAATTATGGCTGTTAGCTATAAAGAGCTTTCTGACTTCTAAATCATTTTGAGCAAAGCAATGTTTAAATGGAATTTTAAGTTAGAATTGAATTTAACCAAGATGCTAGCAAAACACTAAAAAACCAGGGCATCTAAACCCTTCTCCGGGTTGAGAATACAGGGATCACAGGAGATAGCAATTGGCCAAAGAACTACCTTGTACCTAAATACACGACCCAGAGAGATTCCCTCCTTACGGGATCTTGCTGGCTGGGTGTAGGAAATAATGTTGTCTGTCCACATCCCATAGGGATAGGGACTAGAGCCACGCATGGTTTTAATACCACCCTAAACTGTACCCTTGAAATTTCCAGCGCCTGCCATGGACTAACGCAGGTGGCATACCGTGGAGAAGGGGAATACTGCATGACCACCAGCGAACCTTAATACCAGTACGGTAACATCCACTGCCCAGTGATCAACTCTAGTTTCTGCTTCCACCCCAGGACCCTAACGACAATTGGACATTCGGCCAAAGCTCAAATCCAGCCTCCCCATAGGGAGTGGATGAACATAACCAATGATCTAATGGAGGGCTTGTTGAGATACCTGCTTCCCAAAGGGTAGTAAATCCCTAAACTGCTGGAAATCTACTGAAGGTGAGGGAAGTGGCCCGGACAACAATGAAGCAGTATCACCGAATCAAACAGGAGGTCAAGCAACTGGGAGAAGTTGTGGTAGCCGAACTGGAGGAGACATTGTGGTGGGAGGCGGCTTGGGACTGGGGTATTAGGATGGATGTTCACCCCTGGATCAGAATTGATTCCCATGTACTGGTAGTAGTGCAGTTACTAATTGCTAACGGACTTATGGTTGAATGTTGTACCCTGGCTCCTAAATTGAGATGTTAGACATAATTTAGAAAATGTAACTGTGCAAATCTTACCACCAATCTGGCCAACAGTGATGGAGCAAGGAGCACTTAGCGTTAGTTGGCCATCTCCCTAGTACTTTAGGGCCGAAAGGGGGGGCTGAAGTGGTACCCCGGGAGTACTGCAGGCTTGACTAAAATTGCTGTAATTTATGTAGAATAATACAAAGTATCAATCCCAGACTGAGCCTGGTCACTAGGACACAGGAGGGCTCATAAGAGGATGCTAGGGAAGGATCCGAAGCTCATCGAAACCGGTAGGATCCCCGGATTATTCGAGGGGCAGAGGATCCTAGGGTAATGGCTACCTTGGGCCAGGTGCTGGGCAACAGCCAAAAGGGGGGTCTGTAGGGGAGACTAGCATAGGGAACTATGGTGTACTTGGCATAACTTAGGTCCCTGTAACTTGAGAAAGCTTGCTTGCTAAACACACAAATTATATGAATATCTAATCAGAAGGTAACGAGCTCAGGAGAGAGACACCCGAATTCTATGAATAGCCTAAGAATCTTATGATTGGATAATCAAGAGGTTGACGAGGTGAATAACATAACCAAGGCAGGATGAGATCAGGGAAGGCAATAGATGGGAGATGATGTAATTAAGGAACAGTTTATCAAGTCAACCTCCTGTAAAACTGTATAAAATGACTACTGGAACAATGTATTAGCAGAACCCCTACAATCACACGTTTGTACAAGTGTTTTTGGGTACCAGGGCAAGCCCTCACCCTTACATTAGAATATCTAATGGCTATTGGTGTTTACTAAGGAAGAGGATGCTGATAAAATATCAGGAGAAGCAGAGATGGTGGAGGTAATGGATGGGGTGAAAATTGATAGGATGTTCTGGAAAGACTGGCTATGCTTAGAATGGATAAGTTGCCTGGTCAGGATGGTTTGCATTACAGATTGCTAAAGGAAGTGAGGGTGGAAATAGTGGAAGGGTTTGCCATAATCTTCCAATCTTTCCTAGATACAGAGAAGATGCCAGAGGATTGGAGAGTGGCAAATGTGACACCCTTAATCAAGACAGAGTGTAGGGACATTCCTAGTAACTAGAGGTCAGTCAGTGGTGGGTAAAGTTTAGAAACAATAATCAGGAAAAAAATCAACAGGTACTTGGAGAGGTTTGAGTTAATTACAGAGAGCCAGCATGGATTTGTAAAAGGCAGATCATGCTTGACTGATCAAAATTAATTATTTTAATGAAGTAACAGACAGTTGATGAAGGGAATGCAATGGATGTTGTCTATATGGATTTTAAGAAAGCGTTTTACGAAGTACCGCATAAAAGGCTGGTTTATAAAATTGAGGCTCATGGAATAGGACGGTCATTGTCAGCTTGGATAAAAAATTGGCTTAAGGACAGAAAACAGTGAGTCATGATAAATGGTTATTTTTAAGACTGGAAGATGCTAGACCAGGGGTGTCCAACCTTTTCGCGTGGGGTCCATATTATAGTTTTTGTCCTACATAGGGGGCCAATGAGCAAATTTCGGAAAGATAAAGGTATGAAAAATGTATTATACTTTTAATCAAAACAACAAAAATATTGCATTTTTGTGAACAAGCTTTAAATGAGAAGACTAACTTATTAACTTACTTTCTTGTTACTATTTTGAACACTGATTTAGTGAGATACCTGGCATTGTTTTTGTTTGCAGAAGTAGACTATGTCTGCCCGCACGCTTGATGTGGCGATGCAGAGTATTCCAGATAGATGCCCATCTGTCAGGAGTGATCTTGATCACTCTCTCTTCCGTCTCTCTCTCCCTCTCTGTCTCTGTCTCTCTGTCCTTTCTCACTCTGTCTCTGTCTGTGTGTGCATGTCTCCCCTCCCCGCATGCCCCGTCACCCGTGTTCCCCCCAGCCCCGCTCCCAGGGACCAGGCTTGGGCCCTGCCGCCTCCTCAGGCAACTTCCCCTTGGTGATGGTGGTGGAGATGAAGAGCCTGGGGGCCCAAGGCCCAGGCCAGATCTGCATGCAGATTGAGCCTGGGGCCTGAACTAAAGGCCGGCCAGGCCGAAATGGGAATGGAGTTCGGGCGGGAAGCGCTGGCATACAGGCAGCTCATCCCGGGCAACGCCATGTTGTTAAAATGAGCCCAAACATCAGGTACTTAAGAGCATCTGCCATCTTGGTAAAGGAGGACATGCGCAGTGAGGCATCTCCTCCACATCCGGAAAGGAGCTGCAGCCGTTGTCAGTCACAAAGTTCTGGCAGGCCAGAAGAAGCCAATGGCCAATTTCCAGTGGGAATTTCTCATCCTTGTTGGGCCCGATGGAAACCTTTGGCAGGCCATATTCTGGCCTGTGGACCCTATGTTGGATAACCCTTTGGATGATAGTGTTCCCCAAGGTTCAATGCTAGGACCACTGCTTTTTTTGATGTATATAAATGACTTGGATATTGGAATACAGTGCAAAATGTAACATTTGCTGATGACCCCAACTTGGAGGAGTGGCACATAGTGAGGATGATGAAATTTGACTGCAACAGGATGTAGATAGGCTAGCAAAATGGGCAGACAAGTGGCATATGAAATTTAATACAGAGAAGTGTGAGGTGATGCATTGTGGCAGAAGAGATAGGGAGAGGCAATATAGACTTAATAGCACAGTTCTAAAGAGTATGCAGGGACCTTGGGGTTCATGTGCACAGATCTTTGAAAGTGGCAGGATATATTGAGAGAGTGGTTAGCAAGGCATATTGGGTCTTAGGCTTCAAAAATGGAAGCATTGAGTACAAAAGCAGGGAATTTATGCTGAACCTTTATAAATGTCTGGTTAGCCCACAAATAAGTGTATTGTAGCCAGTTCTGGTCACCACACTTTACAAAGAATGTGAGGGTCCTTGAGAGGGTGCAGAAGAGATTTACCAGAATGGCTCCAGGGAAGAGGGATTTTAGCTACAAGGTTAGGTTGGAGTAGCAAGAGTTGTTCTCCTTGAAGCAAAGGAGATTGAGGGGAGATTTGATCGAGGTGTACAAGATTATGGTGGGTTTAAATCAGGTAGACAAAGAAAAGCTGTTCCCATTAGCTGATGGGTCAAGGACTAGGGTCACAAATGTAAACAAGAGATGCAGAAAAGTTGTGAGGAAGAACAGTTTTTTTTAAACGCAGTGAGTGGTAATGACCTGGAACTTGCTGCCTACAAAGGTGATGGAAGCAGACAAGATCAATGATTTCAAAAGGAAATTGGATGGCCAATTTAGAGAAATAAACTTGCAGGGCTACGGAGATAGAGCGTGGGAATGAGACAGACTGGATTGACTGCCAGCATGGACTCGATGGTCCGAATGGCCTCCTTCTGTGTCATTATGACTCTGACTTTCCACTTCACACACTAGGTACTGGTGATAAGCACTTCCAATGCAGTTACAACATTGGTTCGACACAAAATAAAGCTCCCTCTACACTTACATCAAACACTCCCAGGGCAGGTACATAGGTTAGTAGAGTAATTTCCCTCTACACTGTCCCATCAAACACTGCCAGTAAAAACAGTTGAACAGTATAAAAGATTGTTGCGTGGTTGTGGTAGGTAAAATGACATACTCTATGGTCCTACCTACTGGTATGTATTGCACCAACTTGTTTGTGAAATCTCAAAGCTTCCTTGGCATGGCCAGTCAGACACCTAATCCCATGTGTTGAACTGACTCTAGTGAGTAAGACACACCCTGCCCTGCAGGGATAAAATGCCACTGATACTAAATCCTAATTACTATCTCTGACAGCAAAAGTCACCCACAACATTATGGGAGCTGCCACCTCATTTTCCCCACCCCAAAAAAAAACTTTGCAATCTGAAAAGTTGCAAATGGTAGAAAACAAAAGTGACTGTACCACTCCAAAGTAACTCAACGTAAGTAAAGCTTTGAGATAAAACACTGTAAATGCATGGCATTTTAAAGGAGGTCTAAACTGGGCCTGATAACATTCATCAGAGTTTTATGGGAATATTGTGAATATCAACTCTTTTGACCTCAAGAAATAGTTTACTTCAGCCAGAGAGCAAAGAGCTAGGGACGAGTGTAGTTCATCAATGAGGGACAGGTATCAAAACAATGACCAGTGTCCAATGACCAACAGCAGACACCTCACATTTTGAAAAGTCAGAGGTAGTTTAGTTGACTGACAGTGTTGGGTTTCATACCCCAATAAATGATTCTGTTTGTGCTCCAGACTGAATGATGGGCAGTAATTCCTGTATCTTTCTGACTCACATCTGCTGGCTGTGGTGTTTTTACACGTTTTGATGTTTCAGGAAGGGAGACTGTGTGACAACACCACCACAAACTTGCATTTATATAGCACCTTTAAGATAGTAAAAATTTCTAAGGAGTGTTAGCAAACAGAATTTCACACTGAGCACAGAAATATTAGGACATGTTTGGGTTAAAGGCAAGTTTTAAGGAGCATCTTAAAGGAGGAGGGAGAGGTAGAGAGGTGCCAATGATGGAGCAGTTAAAACTGGGGATGTGCAAGAGGCAAGAATTGGATGAATGCAAACACCTCAGAGGAATGCAGCACTGGAGATTACAGAGATGGGGAGGGGTGAGGCCATGGGGGGATTTGAAAACATGGATGAGAATTCTAAATTTGAGGTGTTGCCAGACCGGGCACCAATGTAGGTTAACAAGCACAGGGGTGTTGGGTGAATGGGACTTGATGTGAGTTAGGATTGGGCAGCAGAGTTTCAGATGAGCTCAGGTTTGCGGAGGGAGTGAGGAGAGAGACCGGCCAGGAGAGCAGTATGGGTTTGGGTGAAGAAAACCTGCAAGTCCATTTGATCTCTTTCAGAACACCAACTTCACTCTCATCCCAGTGTCAATATATGCCCCAATTTTTGCTGACCTTCGCTGTATTTTTACAGAATGTCATCAGCCAATGCTATCACCAATACATTTCATGGGCAGCATTGTCAGGCAAATTTATTAATTACAAAGGCCATGACAGAATGACAGAAATCACATGAAGCCACACAGGGCTATTGCTAGCTTCCTCGTACCTGAGCGTAGAACCAATTCAATTTGGCGCTGCCTCAATGAACCAGCCACTGATTATTTGACAATTTACTTGTTTAAAAAAAAGTGTGAATTGTTCACCTTTGTCTATTTTTATAGTGCCTTTAACATAGTAATATACTAATCCCAGCAGCTGAGTGTGAGAGAATTACCTTCTGTGCCACCGAATTAAGAGGAGGAAATCAACCATGATTCTTGTTCCTGATCACTTGCTGGAAAGTGTGTGGGAGAACATTGGGCGAGAGCAGGATCGAGGTGTGTGATGCCCTGTATGCCAGCTGTCTCTTTTTATTTATTCTCAGGATGCAAATGTTACACCCTTGTTCAAAAAAGGATGTAAGGATAAGTTCAGCAACTATAAACCAGTTGGTTTAATCTTGGTGCTGGGAAAACTTTTCGTAACTATGATCCAAGTCAAATTTAACAGTCACTTGGACAAATGTGGATTAATTAAGGAAAGCCAGCATGGATTTTTTAAGGGCAAATCATGTTTAACTAATTTGATTTGAGTCTTTTGATGAGGTAACACAGAAGATTGATGAGGGTAATGCAGTTGATGCGGTGTTCATGCACTTCTAAAGGGTGTTTGATAAAGTGCCATATTTTGTTTAGAGATACAGCACTGAAACAGGCCCTTCGGCCCACTGAGTCTGTGCCGACCATCAACCACCCATTTATACTAATCCTACACTAATTCGATATTCCTACCACATCCCCACCTGTCCCTATATTTCCCTACCACCTACCTAGGGGCAATTTATAATGGCCAATTTACCTATCAACCTGCAGGTCTTTGGCATGTGGGAGGAAACCGGAGCACCCGGAGGAAACCCACGCAGACACAGGGAGAACTTGCAAACTCCACACAGGCAGTACCCAGAATTGAACCCGGGTCGCTGGAGCTGTGAGGCTGCGGTGCTAATCACTGCGCCACTGTGCCGCCCCAAGCTTGTCAGCACAGTTGAACCCATGGAATAAAAGGGTCAGTTGCAGCACGAATACAAAGTTGGCTGAGTGACAGCAAACAGAGAATAGTGGTGAAAGGTTGTTTTTTGGACTGGAGCAAGGTAGAGTGGAGCAAGGGGTTCCCTGGAGTCAGTATTAGGACCACTGCTTTCCTTGATCTATATTAATAACCTAGACTTGGATTTGCAGATGACTCAAGACTTGGAAATATTGTGAACTGTGTGTGAGGAGGATAGTTTTTTTTACTCATTTGTGGGTGTTGCTGACTAGGCCAGCATTTATTGCCCATCCCTAGTTGCCCTTAAACTGAGTAGCTTGCTAGGTCATTTCATGGGGCATTTTAAGAGTCGGCCACATTGCTGTGGATCTGGAGTCACATGTAGGCCAGACCAGGTAAGGACAGCAGATTTCCTTCCCTAAAGGACATTAGTGAACCAGATCAGTTTTTACAATTATTGACAATGGTTTCATGGTCATCATTAGACTAGCTTTTTAATTCCTGAATTCAGATTTCACTATCTGCCATGATGGGATTTGAACCCATGTCCCCAGAGCAGTAGCATGGATTTCTAAGTTACCAGTCCAGTGACATTACCACTATGCCACTGCCTCCCCCAGCAATAGATGGTAAGAGTATATAGACAGGCTAGTGGAATGGGTAGATACTTGGCAGATGGAATTTAATGCGGAGAAGTGTGAAGTGAGACATTTTGATAGGAAGAACGAGGAGAGGCAATATACGATAAAAGATACAGTTCTAAAGGTGCAGGAGCAAAGGGACCTGGGGGTATATCTGCACAAATTGTATAAGGGGGAAGGGCTGGTTGAGAAAGCAGTTAAGAAGGCTTGTGGGATTCTGGACTTTATAAATAGTGGTATCGATGCAAAAGCAAGGAAGTTATGGTGAACCTTTATAAAACACTGGTTCGACCTCAACTGGAGTATTGTGTCCAGTTCTAGGCACTTCAGGAAGGATATGAGGGCATTAGAGTGGGTGCAGAAAAGATTGACGAGAATGTTCCCGGGATGAGGAACTTCAGTTCCAAGGATAGATTCGATAAGTTGGGGTTGTTCTGCTCAGAGAAGGTTGAGAGGAAATTTGATGGAGTTGTTCAAAATCATGATTGGTCTGGTCAGAATGGATAGGGAGAAACTGTTCCTATTGGTGGAAGGATCGCGAGCCAAAGGACACCGATTTGAGGTAAGTGGCAAAAGAACCAGAGGCGACATGAGGCAAACGTTTTTTGTGCAGTGTGTGGTTAGGATCTGGAATGCACTACGTGAGTATGTGGTGGAGGCAGATTCAATCGCGGCTTTCAAAAGGGAATTGGATAATTATTTGGAGAGAAAAGATTTCCAGTGCTAAAAGGAAAAAGCAGGGGTGTGGGACTAGCTGGGCTGTTCTCACAGTGGGCCGGCATGGACACGATGGGCCGAATGGCCTTCTGCACTGTAATCATTCTGTGATTCTGTATGGGCATTGCTGCCAAGGCTGGCATTTATTGTCCATCTCTAGATGCCCTTGAGAAGGTGTTGGTGAGCTGCCACTTTGAACTGCTGCAGTGCTCTTAGATAGGAAGTTTCAGGATTTTGACACACCAATAATGATTTGTAACTTGCAGGTGATGTTCCCATCCACCTGCTGTCTTTGGCTTTCTAAGTGGTGGAGATCAGGGGTTTGGGCGGTTTTGCAATGCATCTTGTAGATGGTACACACTTCTGCCACTGTGTGCCTGTGCTGGAGAGAGTTAATGTTTAAGGGGTGAATGGGATGCCATCAAGCAGGCTGCTTTGACCTCTCTATATGAAATGGCTTGAATGATCCAGCATTCAGTACCTGTTGAACTGTGCCCCAAATGAGTGAAGGCCTTTGGAAGAGGGAATTAAAATTCCACAAAGCCTGGGAGTTTAAGCACTGCACCAAACCAGAAATTTAATGGCGAAATCATCTTAAAAGATTTTACAAATTCTTGACCAGTTTGACATCACTATGAAGAACCAGAGCAAACCCTCTTTTTTTTAAAAAAAAAAGCATTGCCTTTTTTTTCTCATAAAGATGCTGCCCATTTAAATACACCAGGAAATTAGTTCAGTGTGTGCTTGTGGTAATCTATAATTTCATTTTGTTTTGCTGGTTGTTTTCCTTTTGGACAGAAAAAATCTTTCCAAAAGGTTTAACACTTTCTTCAGAAGCAGGCAGAGTGCACGGACAGCTGAGTGCTCTGGTTGTTACTCCTATAAAATTCCTAATGTCTTGGTTGTTTAAACCGTTAACCTAGGGGTTAAACATGAGCACTTAACGAGTGCTCCAAAAAAACATTCATAAGAGAACTCCCTGTCTGGTCCATTCCCCACTCACTCCCTGTCTGATTTATAAACTGCTAGGTCAACACAGAACTTAAAGCAGCTCTCTGAATTTATTTATATTTCTCAAATTTATTTGCTTATCACTAAAGTTTTTATTTGGTGTGTCTTTAAATATATATCCATTGTTGAGAATTTTTATATTTACTCCAGTGACCACTGGGCTTGCAGGTACAAGAATGCCCAATGTCAGAAATCACTGATCCTGATCACTGGCAGCTGTACAGTTTATTTAATTAGCAGAGTCTGAGATGGTAGGAGTGGGGGGGGGTGAGATTTTGGGTTGTGGTGAGAGACCAGGGTTTAATGGGTGTCTTGCAACAAACATTTACAGCTGCTGTTCCTGCTATATTTGCCTGAAGGGTTTCTCAAATACTCAACAGTATTTTTAGATTGTTTACTGGATTTGTGATTTATAAACTGAATGATTGATCCATCAGGCCTGTTTAGTGACTGAATCAAATTGTGTTTTTATTACTTATGATTCTGGGTTTTTCAGAAACACATTTTTGCAATTCCACCCAGAATTTCTTTTAGAAATCACAAACTTTGTCAATAATGGAGGGTCAGCTGTGTTCCAGCCTGGGATTGGGATTGGACACAGTTGTCTGGGCTGGGATTGGAGCCACTGTTCCTGTCTGGGAGTCCCGTGTTCCTGGCTGGGATTGGGTTAGATAGACTTATAGAGGGAGAGAGATACAGCACTGAAACAGGCCCTTCAGCCCACTGAGTCTGTGCTGACCATCAATCACCCATTTATACTAATCCTACGTCCCCTACCATATCCCCATCTTCCCCCAATTCTCCTACCACCTACCGACACAAGGGGCAATTTACAATGGCCAATTTACCTATCAACCTGCAAGTCTTTGGCTGTGGTGCTAACCACTGCGCCACCCTGTGTTCTTGGCTGGGGTTAGGAATTGGGGCTCATGTTCCTGGCTGGGATTGAGGCCAGTGTTCTGGGATTGGGAACTGGGGCCAATGTTGTGCAGATTCACTCTGTCATCCCGTGTGTTTACAATCCCTCTAGCACGGGCTGGTGGGAGGGGCTGAACCAGTATTTTGGGGTCATGGGGGTAATTTTAACTCCACTGACCAGGTGGGAAGCCCATGGGGATTGGGTGCAATTCCAGAATTACACCCCACTTCATATTGGAGAGGAAAACCTGCGTTGCGTCTGATTCCCGTCAGTTTCTGGGCAGGTTAAAATTGCGTGCCAGACGCGCCACCCTGTCTCACCTGTGTGAGTCCGGAGGTGAGCCTTCAGGTGCGAGGATTTGCCGTAGATCTTCTCACAGCCCGGGTAGTGACACTGGTGCTTCTTGGGCCGCCGGTCCTGGGCGCACCGACCTTTGCCTCTCCGGCCTCTCGGGGAAGGTGTGGCTGCTTCCCACACACACTTACCGGGCGCCGGGCTCCTCTTCTCCCCGATCCTCGCCACGTCCTGCGGATTTACATCAGCCGAGGGTCCGGGCAGCAGCAGCCCGGTGCTGGGGCTTCCCTTGGCCTGATGCTCCCCCGGTGGAATGGCTGTTTGACCGGTACTGTGAATGACCGCAGTCCGGGACATGGAAACCAGGCACTCGGCAGCGAAACGATCGAAAGCTGCGCTCGCCATTCCTCATGCGAGAGCAAAATGCAGCAAGGAAACAAACCCAAACCCAGTCCCAGCTGCACCAAGACCCTTTGTTCAATGCTGAGTGAACACGCCTAGACTCCAGGAAATATTGCAATGCAGAAAATAAAAGGATCTGCACAACCCCGGAATCAGCCTTATCCTATTTAACAAGCCCCCTCCCGGCCAATTTAGAGGCAAAGGTTTAGATAAAACATTATTTAATTAAAAACAAACTAATCTGTCACTTTTGTCTTGTAGCTAAAAAATGGGATCTGCCTTATTACAGTTTGAGTATCAGGTTAGGGGCGGGATATGGACTGTCACTCCTTGAGGCTGCACTTCCATTGGTTCTGTTGCCCTCTAAAGGGGTGGCATGTCCCATATCGTTTAACCGCATCACCATGGGCAGGGCAAGTTTAATAGCCCTGTCACACGCCAGCTCTCTCGTGACAAGATGTTCCCTGTTTAAATACTCACTCACATTACTAGCTTTCAATTTGTTTATCTGCTGTTGAGAGAATGCAGAAATACGAGGAGCCAGGTTTATCCCTTAACCATCCAGCGAGTCTGTTTTTGACCTGGAATATACATTCTGCCACTCCACATTTCAGCCACTGTGTAACCCACATTGCAGGCCTCAGGTAGTTGAACAAAATGTTCAATTATTTATGTGCATCAGCTCACTCCCCCATTTCGGTACACAATTCCAAGTATGGAGGTGTGGGCAGTGTGAGGACTGCACTCTAAATCACTGCCAACTTGTCATGTTCGGTTCGAGTTTGGCACTTGGCAACTTAGACACATGCTTGCTTTTATCCCAAGCTCAGAGATCCCTCGACTATCCAGTAGCATTTGTCAGTCATGGGATGAACAGCAGCAGGCAGAACAAGCCAAGAGTTTGTGTACTGCAGGCTTAACAAGAAAGGATTGTCAGTGGGGACAATGCTGCTGTATGTACGGGGACATGAGATGAGGGGCTGAGGCATTTCAAATGATTTATTACAATAACATTGCTCATTCTGGTGCCACACACTCGATTCCCCAGTCACAGGTCCATAATCCTGATCTGTACCCTGATTAGGGGGAACTTACTCTAACTGGCTGTGTTGTACCTTTACCTGAAGTGGGAGTGCTTTTTTCCAAGACCAAAGTGTTCCATTTACTGTTGTTAATTTCCCTTCCTTCGATGAGCACGAGAAACTAGGAATCCAAGTTTTAGATAAAATGCCAGAATATATAGATGAATCGCTGGAACCCATGTAGGATTCCCTGGCACAGCCCTGGGGGTGAACCCCTGGGCTCTGCACAATCCTGGTGTTCCAAATCTTTCTTGTATTTCCCTCTGGTGGGTGTTAAGTGAGCGCTTCTGTTTTTCTGTGTAAGATATGTTTTAAGAAATTATAGTTGAATTTTTGACATTGAATCATCTGGAGATTGCTGAACTTTGTGGGTGTTTTTCTTAAACAGAAGGCTGACCAGTAAACAACTTTTTACTGGAAGGCACATGTTTGCAAAGAACCCAGCAGGGGATTTGACAAGCTACTTGCTTATTGGCAAGTCAGGATTTATGGCTGTCATAAAACCTGTCTCTGGAAAAAGTTGGTTTCATTTTGAACTGTTAAAGCCAGTTGGTTTGGCTAAAAAAAGGCAGTTGGAGTTTGCTTATTGATTTGCCAAGAGAAGAAGGCCCTGCTTATCCTACTCTAGAAAAGCAAATCCTTTATCAAGTTATACTATTGCCTCCTGTATTTGCAGAAATCCTGAATGTTTACAGAAACCTTGCATCTTTAAAAGAACTTTGCATCGAATGTGTGAGAATTGAAACCTTTGTTACTGAACACCTGAGGTAAGACCTATGTGAAGCCTTCTGTAGCTGCATTTCTTGAAAGCCTACCTAGACTGTTCATCAGCATTGCCTTCAAATAACTATTGTACGAAGATTCCTATTGGGAGCCACCTATTCGTCTTTGGAACATCTCCCCAAAACAAAGGACTTCCATATCTTATATTCAGTCGAGGCTTTTTTTTTTATCCCTTCTATTTCTTTATAACAGCTGTAAACAAAAATCCCTTTTATTCCCAGCTAACCATGTGTGTGAGGGCTAGGATAAAAATAAGGGGCTTTAATATTTCAATTCGTGTATATGTTTACTTCATTATTGGTTAAGACTTGGTTTCTAATAAATGGATAATTTTGTTGTTTATTAAAGAAACCTGGTTGGTATGCTTTATTCTGGGGACAAATAGAGTATCTGATTGACTGTTTGGATAAGTGTGAAAATGTAAATATATGTTGTGACCTGTGGAGAAGAGGGACTGAATTAACAGTGCACTCCTCCTGCCTCGGTCGTAACATGGGGAAAAGCGGAGAAAGCAAGGTGGGAAGGACACTATGAAGCAGAAACATTGAAAAATTAAACCTCTGGTCCCTGATTGAGAGCAGCATGGGGGAGGGCAGGAGTGCAATGGAAACCACATTCCCCTTACTGAAATTGGTGTGTCACTGAGAAGCAAAGGGAAAATGAGTGATACCGGGGAGCTGTATTTATAAAACATTGAATGAAATGTAGCTTTAGGGAAAATAAGTGTTATTGTATGACAGATACTAGTATGTGATGACAAGTTATATTGCGGAGGGCAAGTTGCATAAACATGGAATAAAAACAAGAAATTCTGGAAATACTCAGCAGGTCTGGCAGCATTTGTGGAGAGAGAAGCAGATTTAACATTTCAGGTAAGTGATCTTTCATCAGAACTGACTGACTTGAAACATTAACTCTGCTTCTCTCTCCACAGATGCTGCCAGACCTGCTGAGTATTTCCAGCATCTGCAGCATTTTGCTTTTATTTTATTACGTAAACATGGCTTGTATTTCTTTGAGTTTCGAAGTTTGAGGGGTGTTCAAATCCAAGGTGTTTAAAATGATTAAAAGATTCAATAGAGTAGATACAAAGAAATATTTCCTCAAGTGGTGGAGTCCAGAACAAAGGCATAATCTGAAAATTAGATCCAGGCCATTCAGGGGTGATGTCACGAAGAACTTTTTCAAACAAAGGGAGTGGAAATCTAAAACTCTTCCCACTCCCCACCCCTCAAAAGGCTATGGATGCCGGGGTCAATTGAAATTTTCAAGAATGGGACCAATAGATTTTTTGTTATATAAGGTTATTGAGGGATATGGTTGAGGGCTATGGAGTGAAATTGGGTAAATGGATTAGAGATATTGAACAATCATGATCTAACAGAATGATGGGTCAGGCTCAAAGGGCTGAATGGTCTTCCTGTCCTTTTGCAGATATTTAATTGCAAGACTGTGGAGCTGTGAATAGGATTAGGGATGAGGAATGATCGGAGAAGAGACTTACTAAAATGGCTGGTGCAGTACCTGAAGTATTTATCACCAGGTGAAATTCAAATTCAAATCTGCTTCATCAGTGTTGCATAGAAACTGCCTAAGAATCTGGTGAAAATATAGAGGTTTAATACAGTGTGTAATCATCATCCCCTCTGCCTGTCTTTCACAGGCCTTCAATACTATAGAAAGGTTTGCACTTATATAGCACTTTTCACAACCTCAGGATGTCCCAAAGCGCTTTACAGCCAATGAAGTACTTATAAAGTGTAGTCATTGCCGTAATGTAGGAAACATTGCAGCCAATTTGAGCACAGCAAGCTCCCAGAAACAGCAATGAGATTAATAACCAAATAATCTGTTCTTGTGGTGTTGGTTGTATACTGGCCAAGAAACCAGTGAGAACACTTTGTCTTTCAGATTTGAAGAGTCTAACATTCTAACAGTGCAGCACTCCCTCAGTACTGCACTGGAGTATCGGACTAGATTTTGTGCTCAAGTCTCTGGAGTGGAACATCAGACTCGGGTAAGAGTGCTGCCCCTGAGCCACAGCTAACATTTAATCTTGTAATAACCTTGTAAAAGTCAAACATTACATCCTGTGTGGCTATGACAAAGGTAAACTATCCCTCCTCATCCTCCTTGACCTGTCTTTGACACAGTTGACCACACCATCCTCCTCCAAAGCCTCTCCACTGTCATCCAGCTGAGTGGGACTACACTCACCTGGTTCCATTTTTATCTAATGATAGTCAGCGTATCATTTGCAATGGCTTCTCTTCCTGCTTCCGCACCGTTACCTCTGGTGTTCCCCAAGGATCTATCCTTGGCCCCCTCGTATTTGTCATCAACATGCTGCCCCTCGGCGACATCATCTGAAAGCACAATGTTAGTTTTCACATGTACGCTGACAACACCCAGCTCTACCTCACAACAACCTCTCTTGACTCCTCCACTGTTGCTAAATTATCAGACTGCTTATCCGATATCCTGTACTGGATCAGCAGAAATTTCTTCCAATTAAATATTGGCAAGACTGAAGCCATTGTTTTCAGTCAATTGAAATTTTCAAGACCAAGTGCTAGTCAGAGTAGAAATAGCAGGATATATTGGATGAATGTGTGGCTGAAGAGATGGTGTGAAGGGGAGGGTTTTAGATTCCTGGGACATTGGGACAGGTTCTGAGGGAGGTGGGACCAGTACAAACTGGACGGGTGAAACCTGGGCAGGACCGGGACTGATGCCCTAGGGGGAGTATTTGCAAGAGTGGTTGGGGAGGGTTTAAACTAAAATGGCAGAGGGATGGGAACCTTTGCAAGGAGTCAGAGGAGGGGGGATCAAAAGACAAGAACAAAAGACAGTAAGGGGAATAAGAAAAGTGATAGGCAGAGAAATCGTGGCGCAGTGGTTAGCACCGCAGCCTCACAGCTCCAGGGACCCTGGTTCGATTCTGGGTACTGCCTGTGCGGAGTTTGCAAGTTCTCCCTGTGACAGCGTGGGTTTTCGCCGGGTGCTCCGGTTTCCTCCCACAGCCAAAGACTTGCAGGTTGATAGGTAAATTGGCCATTGTAAATTGCCCCCAGTGTAGGTAGGTGGTAGGGAATATGGGATTACTGTCTTCTTCTTTGGCCTCCTTATCTCGAGAGACAATGGGTAAGCGCCTGGAGGTGGTCAGTGGTGTGTGGAGCAGCGCCTGGAGTGGCTATAAAGGCCAATTCTAGAGTGACAGGCTCTTCCACAGGTGCTGCAGAAAAATTTGTTTGTCGGGGCTGTTACACAGTTGGCTCTCCCCTTGCGCTTTTGTCTTTTTTCCTGCCAACTGCTAAATCTCTTCGACTCGCCACACTTTAGCTCCGCCTTTATGGCTGCCCGCCAGCCCTGGCGAACACTGGCAACTGACTCCCACGACTTGTGATCAATGTCACAGGACTTCATGTCGCGTTTGCAGACGTCTTTAAAGTGGAGACATGGACGGCCGGTGGGTCTGATACCAGTGACGAGCTCACTGTACAATGTGTCTTTGGGGATCCTGCCATCTTCCGTGCAGCTCACATGGCCAAGCCATCTCAAGCGCCGCTGGCTCAGTAGGGTGTATATGCTGGGGATGTTGGCCGCCTCGAGGACTTCTGTGTTGGAGATACGGTCCTGCCACCTGATGCCAAGTATTCTCCGGAGGCAGCGAAGATGGAATGAATTGAGACGTCGCTCTTGGCTGACATACGTTGTCCAGGCCTCGCTACCATAGAGCAAGGTACTGAGGACACAGGCTTGATACACTTGGACTTTTGTGTTCCGTGTCAGTGCGCCATTTTCCCACACTCTCTTGGCCAGTCTGGACATAGCACTGGAAGCCTTTCCCATGCGCTTGTTGGTTTCTGCATCTAGAGACAGGTTACTGGTGATAGTTGAGCCTAGGTAGGTAAACACTTGAACCACTTCCAGAGTGTGGTCGCCAATATTGAAGGATGGAGCATTTCTGACGTCCTGTCCCATGATGTTCATTTTCTTGAGGCTGATGGTTAGGCCAAATTCATTGCAGGCAGCCGCAAACCTGTCGATGAGACTCTGCAGGCACTCTTCAGTGTGAGATGTTAAAGCAGCATCGTCAGTAAAGAGGAGTTCCCTGAAGAGGACTTTCCGTACTTTGGACTTCGCTCTTAGACAGGCAAGATTAAACAACCTGCCCCCTGATCTTGTGTGGAGGAAAATTCCTTCTTCAGAAGACTTGAACGCATGTGAAAGCAGCAGGGAGAAGAAAATCCCAAAAAGTGTGGGTGCGAGAACACAGCCCTGTTTCACACCACTCAGGATAGGAAAGGGGTCTGATGAGGTGCCGCCATGTTGAATTGTGCCTTTCATATTGTCATGGAATGAGGTGATGATACTTAGTAGCTTTGGTGGACATCCGATCTTTTCTAGTAGTCTGAAGAGACCACGTCTGCTGACGAGGTCAAAGGCTTCGGTGAGATCAATGAAAGCAATGTAGAGGGGCATCTGTTGCTCGCGGAATTTCTCCTGTATCTGTCGAAGGGAGAACAGCATGTCAACAGTCGATCTCTCTGCACGAAAGCCACACTGTGCCTCAGGGTAGACACGCTCGGCCAGCTTCTGGAGCCTGTTTAGAGCGACTCGAGCAAAGACTTTCCCCACTATGCTGAGCAGGGAGATTCCACGGTAGTTGTTGCAGTCACCGCGGTCACCTTTGTTTTTATAGAGGGTGATGATATTGGCATCGCGTATGTCCTGAGGTACTGCTCCCTCGTCCCAGCACAGGCATAGCAGTTCATGTAGTGCTGAGAGTATAGCAGGCTTGGCACTCTTGATTATTTCAGGGGTAATGCCGTCCTTCCCAGGGGCTTTTCCGCTGGCTAGAGAATCAATGGCATCACTGAGATCCGATTTTGTTGGCTGTATGTCCAGCTCATCCATGACTGGTAGAGGCTGGGCTGCATTGAGGGCAGTCTCAGTGACGACATTCTCCCTGGAGTACAGTTCTAGGTAGTGCTCAACCCAGCGGCCCATTTGTTTGTGTTGGTCAGTGATTATGTCCCCCGATTTAGATTTGAGGGGGGCGATCTTCTTGATGGTTGGCCCAAGAGCTCTCTTAATGCCATCATACATTCCTCTGATGTTTCCGGTGTCTGAAGCCAGACTGCATAGGTGTTCCCAGTAGTCATTTGCGCAGCGCCTGGCTGTTCTTTGTGCAGTGCTTCTGGCTGCTTTAAGTGCTACGGATGTTAACTCGCTGGGGGCTTTCCTGTAGTTCAACAGTGCAATGCGCTTAGCGGCTATGACAGGTTCCAGCTCTTCATTATGAGATTGAAACTGTAGGGTTAGTATCAATGAGTGGTTGGTCGGCACAGACTTGGTGGGCCGAAGGGCCTGTTTCAGTGCTGTATCTCTAAATAAAAAAAGTAAAAAATAAAAAAATTTGCCAGAAAAAAACCACAGGCCTGAGGATTGGGAGCAGTTTAGAATTCAGCAAAGGAGGACCAAATAATTGATTAAGAAAAGGAAAATAGAGTACGAGAGCAAGCTTGCAGGGAACATAAAAACTGACTGTAAAAGTTTCTATAGGTATGTGAAGAGAAAAAGATTGGTGAAGACAAATGTAGGTCCCTTACAGTCAGAAATAGGGGAATTTATTATGGGGAACAAAGAAATGGCTGACCAACTAAATGCATACTTTGATTCTGTCTTCACAAAGGAGGACACAAATATCATACCAGAAATATTGGGGAACACAGGGTTTAGTGAAAGGGAGGAACTGAAGGAAATCTCTATTATTAGGCAAATGGTGTTGGGGAAATTGATGGGATTGAAGGCCGATAAATCCCCAGGGCCTGATGGTATGCATCCCAGAGTACTTAAGGAAGTGGCCCTAGAAATAGTGGATGCATTGGTGGTCATCTTCCAAGATGCTAGAGACTCTAGAGCAGTTCCTACAGATTGGAGGGTAGCTAATGTAACCCCACTATTTAAAAAGGGAGGTAGAGAGAAAGCAGGGAATTATAAACCAATCAGTCTGACGTCGCTAGTGGGGAAAATTCTGGAGTCCATTATCAAAGATTTTATAGCAGAGCACTTAGAGAACAGTGGTAGAATCGGGCAGGGTCAGCATGGACTTACAAAAGGGAAATCATGCTTGACAAATCTACTAGAATTCTTCGAGGATGTAACTAGTAGAGTTGATGAGGGGGAGCCAGTGGATGTGGTTTATATGTACTTGGCATGGGATTGGGGGTAGTGTATCGCGATGAATAGAAAATTGGTTGGCGGACAGGAAACAAAGAGTAGGGATAAATGGGTCTTTTTCCGAATGGCAGGTAGTGACTAGTGGGTACCGCAGGGATCGGTGCTAGGACCCCAGCTATTCACAATATATATTAATGATTTAGATGAGGGAACTAAATGTAATATCTCCAAATTTGCAGATGACACAAAACTGGGTGGGAGGGTGAATTGTGAGGAGGATGCAGAGAGGCTTCAGGGTGATTTGGACAAGTTGAGTGAGTGGGCTAATGCATGGCAGATGAAGTATAATATGGATAAATGTGAGGTTATCCACTTTGGTAAAAAAAACAGGAAGGCAGATTATTATCTGAACGGCTATAAACTGAGACAGGGGAATATGCAACGAGACCTGGGTGTTCTCGTACACCAGTCACTGAAGGTAAGCATGCAGGTGCAACAGGCGGTTAAAAAGGCAAATGGTATGTTGGTTTTCATAGTGAAAGGATTCAAGTACAGGAGCAGGGATGTCTTGCTGCAATTATGCAGGGCCTTGGTGAGGCCACACCTGGAATATTGTGTGCAGTTTTGGTCTCCTTATCTGAGGAACGATGTTCTTGCTATAGAGGGAGTGCAGCGAAGGTTTACCAGACTGATTCCTGGGATGGTGGGACTGACGTATGAGGAGAGATTGAGTCGGTTAGGATTATATTCGCTGGAGTTCAGAAGAGTGATGGGGGATCTCATAGAAACCTATAAAATTCTAACAGGACTTGATAGGGTAGATGCAGGAAGGATGTTCCCGATGATGGGGGAGTCCAGAACCAGGGGTCATAGTCTAAGGATACTGGGTAAACCTTTCAGGACTGAGATGAGGAGAAATTCCTTCACCCAGAGAGTGGTGAGCCTGTGGAATTCGCTACCACAGAAAGCAGTTGAGGCCAAAACATTGTATGTTTTCAAGAAGGAGTTAGATATAGCTCTTGGGTCTAAAGGGATCAAAGGGTATGGTGCAAAAGCCGGAACAGGTTACTGAGTTCGATGATCAGCCATGATCATAATGAATGGTGGAGCAGGGTCGAATGGTCTACTCCTGTTCCTATTTTCTATGTTTCTATGTAAGACGGGGATCAATAGATTTTTTGTTCGTAATGTTGTTGAGCGATATGGTTGAGGGATATGTAGCAAATTTGGGTAAGTGGAGTAGAGATATTGAACAATCATGATGTAACAAGGATAGAACAGGCTCAAGGGGCTGAATGGTCTGCCTGTCCTTTTGCAGATATTTCATTGCAAGACTGTGGAACTCCAAACTCTGGTCCCTACCAACCAACTCCATTCCCCTCTCAGTCTGAGACTAAACCACACTGTTCACAACCTTGGTATCATATTTGACCGTGCGATGAGCTTCTGACTACATATTTACGCCAAAATAGGACCACCTATTTCTACCTCCGTAACATCGTCCGACTCCACCCCTGTCTCAGCTCATCTGCAGCTGAAACCCTCACTCATGCCTTTGTTACCTCTAGACTTGACTATTCCAATGCACTCCTGGTTGGTCATCCACATTCTACCCTCCATAAACTTGAGGTCATCCAAAACTCTGCTGCCTGTGTCTTTACTCGCACCAAGTCCCATTCCCCTATCACCCTTGTGCTCACTGACCTATATCGGCTCCTAGTCAAGCAATGTCTTGATTTTAAAATTCTCATCCTTGTTTTCAAATCTCTCCATGGCCTGGACCCTCCCAATCTCTGGAATCTCCTCCAGCCCCACAACCCTCAGATATCTGCACTCCTCTAATTCTGCCCTCTTGTGCATCCCTGATTTTAATCGCTCCACCATTGGTTGCCATGCCTTCAGTTGCCTTGGTCCCAAGCTCTGCTGGAATTCCCTCCCTAAACGTCTCTCCCTCTCCACTCAGCTTTGCTCCTTTCAGACAATCCTTAAAACCTACCTCTTTGACTAAGCTTTCGGTCACCTGACCTAATAACTCCTTTTGTGGCTCAGTGTCATATTTTGGTTTATAATGCTCTTGTGAAGCACCTTGGGATGTTTTATTCTGCTAAAGGCGCTATATAAATATAAGTTGTTGTAACAGATGTTAGATTACTTTCAGCTGGTGGTTTGAATACGTGATGGGGCAAGATCTTGTTGCCATGGCAATGCACCTCATGCCTACTTTGCTTGAGGAGCTTGATTGGAAAATGATTCGCCAGTGAATGCATTACACAGTCCACGAGAAGCTCTAAGTTCAGAAGCCTGAAGGCAGTGTTTGGAAATTGAGCTGGATGCCAGTCTGGTGGGCCCCTGCCTAATGAATCCTGTCAGTGTCACTACAAACCAATACAACCTTAACTCTTCCCTCCCTCATAAAACACGGTGCAAATGGTTTTCACCATCAGTCAGACTTCTGTCCAGCACCGGGCAGTCTGAATTTTGAGTGAAACAAAAACAGAAAATGTTGGAAATACTCAGCAGGTCAGTGAGCCTGTTTCTCTCTCCACAGATACTGCCCGACCTGCTGAGTATTTCCAGCACATGCTGTTTTTATTAACTGTTTCTCTCTCCACAGATACTGCCCGACCTGCTGAGTATTTCCAGCACATGCTGTTTTTATTAACTGTTTCTCTCTCCACAGATACTGCCCGACCTGCTGAGTATTTCCAGCATTTTATGTTTTTATTTCAGATTTCTAGCATCTGCAGTATTTTGCTTTTGTATTGGTGTCGAATTTTGAGTGGTTGGTCTGGATAGTTTCTGAAATGCAAATTAATGTTTTATATGTGAAGGCATTAAGGGACTACAATTACTCCACGAGTTAGGGAGCAGAAACTCTGTGAGGATAGGTGGTGCTGGTGCCTTCCATACTGGAATAGCCGGTGTGAAGAATGCCTATTTGGGCGAGGCACCTCATCCACACGCCATGGAACTGCTGCGGGCCAAGAGTGCGTGTCTTCAGAGAGGAGGAATCCAGCCAGGGCAGTCAGTGAATGAGGAAATGTTGAGTTTGGGATTGGGAGTGATCTCTCATTGGGAGGGGGAGTAAGACGCCGGGGTTCTCGCTATTTCAATGCTGGTTATTTCAGGGCAGGGAATAGCTGTGATTACAGACCGTCTCTGCATTTCTTTTTCCTGCTCAGACTGTTTTTCTGCGCGCCTCTATTGTTTGTACTCGCCCTTTCGAACCCTTTTGCTGATATGAGAACATTTCGTTCTGGGATATTTATAGCGCTTCTGCGTCATTGGGGCTTTGTGAAAAAGCAGACATTCACGCAATCAACAGCGAAACTCGCAGAGACATAGATCCAGAAAACAACCTGAGTCAGAGCCAGAGAACAGCCCGACCCAGGGACACAAACATAGAAAGCAGCCTGACACAAAGGGAGCACAAATGCTGGAAATACTTCGCAGGTCTGGCACCATCTGTGGAGAGAGAAACGGAGTTAACGTTTACAAAAGGTCACAGACCTGAAACATTAACTCTATTTCTCTCTCCACAGATGGTGCCAGACCTGACGAGTATTTCCAGCACTTTCTGTTTTTAATTCCCTCCCTAAACCTCTCATTTCTCCTTTAAAGCCTCTCTTCAAACTCTACCTGCTGTCAGCTATGGCCCAGTTGGTAGCTTTCCCCTCTCTGCATCATAAGATTCTGGGTTCAAGTTCCAGTCCAGGGCTTGAACACAAACATTAAGACTGACCCTCCATTGCAATCCTGGGGGAATACTGCATTGTCAGAGGTGCTGTCTTTCAGATGAGATGTTAAACCAAGGCCTGCTTGGGTGAATGTAAACAATCCCATGGCACTATTTTGAAGACGAGCAGGGAGTTCTCCCTGGTGTCTGGCCAATATTTAATCCCTTAACATCACACAAAACGATGCTGTTTGTGGGAGCTTGCTGTGTGTTAATTAGCTGCTGTGTTTCCTACATTATAACAGTGACTACACTTCAAGAGTACTTCATTAGCTGTAAAGCACTTTCAGACATCCAGTGATCGTGAAAGGTGATATATAAATGCAAGTCTTTTTTTACCTCTTTGACCAAGCTTTTGCTCGCCTATCCAAATATCTCCTAATGTGGCTTAGAGTCCAATTTTGTCTGATGACACTCCTGTAAAGTGGTTTACGACATTTAAGGCATTCTGTAAATGCCGGTTGTTGACTCTGGGTTGGGCTTCACTTTGGGTCAGGGAGTGTGTGTGATTTCCTTCATCAGCTAAAGCACACCAAGTTTGTCAGAGATCTGATCCGTGAGGTCTGTGGTTTTGCTCCCTATGAAAGGCGTGCAATGGAATTGTTGAAGGTCTCTAAAGACAAGCGTGCACTCAAATTCATCAAAAAGAGAGTTGGTATGCACATCCGTGCCAAGAGGAAGAGAGAAGAACTCAGCAATGTGCTGGCAGCAATGAGAAAGGCAGCTGCGAAGAAAGATTAATCTGTACAAAGTCTCTACCATTAAAGTTATTTTAAAGTTTAAAAAAAAGAAGAAAAAAAACAGAGAATCTGGCTCATTATTACCACCTTGTGACAATCTTCAGTTAATGTCTGATGGATCCTCCTTAAAGCCTAGCTACCCAACCCGACCCTGACTAGACCCGACTGCATGTGTCCGGTTCGGGTTGGGTCTATATTTCAAGTCCAGCATTCGGGCTCAGGGCAGGTCGGGCTGGACTCTGGGAACTCACAGGATCAGGCTCACCCATGATTTCCCCACAACTTCATCTGCAGGAATAGCCTGCTGCCGGAACGGATGAATGATGTTAGTGTCGGGTCGGGCCCGGGTCGCGTTCAGCTTGGTTGTGGTCGGGTCGGGTTCAGGTTGGTTTGGTCGGGTCGCGTTCAGCTTAGTTGTGGTCGGGTCGGGTTCAGGTTGGTTGTGGTCGGGTCGGGTTCAGGTTGGTTGTGGTCGGGTCGGGTTCAGGTTGGTTTGGTCGGGTCGGGTTCAGGTTGGTTGTGATCGGGTCGGGTTCAGGTTGGTTGTGGTCGGGTCGGGTTCAGGTTGGTTGTGATCGGGTCGGGTTCAGCTTGGTTGTGGTCGGGCCGGGTTCAGGTTGGTTGTGATCGGGTCGGGTTCAGCTTGGTTGTGGTCGGGTCGGGTTCAGGTTGGTTGTGGTCGGCTCTGGCCCGGGTCAGGTTTGGGTTGCCTGTGGTCGGGCCGGGTTCAGGTTGGTTGTGGTCGGGTCGGGTTCAGGTTGGTTGTGGTCGGGTCGGGTTCAGGTTGGTTGTGGTCGGGTCGGGTTCAGGTTGGTTGTGGTCGGGTCTGGCCCGGGTCAGGTTTGGGTTGCCTGTGGTCGGACCGGGTTCAGGTTGGTTGTGGTCGGGTCGGGTTCAGGTTGGTTTGGTCGGGTCGCGTTCAGCTTGGTTGTGGTCGGGTCGGGTCGGGTTCAGGTTGGTTGTGATCGGGTCGGGTTCAGGTTGGTTGTGATCGGCTCTGGCCCGGGTCAGGTTTGGGTTGCCTGTGGTCGGGTCGGGTTCAGGTTGGTTGTGGCCGGGTCGGGTTCAGGTTGGTTGTGATCGGCTCTGGCCCAGGTCAGGTTTGCGTTGCCTGTGGTCGGGTCGGGCCAGGGTCGGGTTTCAAATTTATACCCGAGCCAGGCCTTTAATCCTTATCACCCAACTGCCTGCATTTGTTCAAAAAATACAGAATTCCTTGTTTTAGATCCCATATTTGAATTTATATGAGCCCTGTTCCCAGTGCTATTCTGATCACTGAGCATAGCTGATCTATATTTGCTTACATTAGCATGCCAGTTGTGTGTATGTAATTATATGTCTTCCTTCCTGGGCCCCACAGTCTGATTCTGTGGTTTTGCCTCAATTACTTATTCGTGCAAAACCTCACATCAGTAACTATTTTGAGCCATGTCTTGTATTCTGTCTCATGTTAGACCATCACCAGTTTCACACCATCAATTATTGCTGAAGCAGAGACTCCAACCCAAAGGCCCCTGGATTTGACCCTACGTCATGGGCCCTCTGTTGAGAGGCTGCTTTGGAGTTGCTATGAAACTCGTAGGAGTTCAGCAATCCGGTGTTTTCAAGTTAGAGTCTGCCCTGCACATAACAAGTGACCAGAGACTATTATATTTCCCATCACACCGGTTCCCACTCTAACTTTTTCTCAGGATCTTAAAACTGTAGAACCCCATAACCCCTCACCTTCCCTCTCTGCTACTGGTTTTTAAAAGCCAAGCTTGGTGTCACCACTAACTCCTCATTAACGTTACCTTTTGAGCATGTTGATCCCTTGGGACACCTGCCCCCGGTCCCGTGCACAGTTTCTCGATACCAACCTGAGTTTCTCATGCTAAGAGCTGTTGGTTTATGCTTGTGTGCATGCTGTCAGCCTCTGTCCTTTTCACATCATCTCCAACTCAGACTACATTGATAACAGTAACCAGCATCAGTTGCCATGACAACAACTATACCACAACCCACACTCTTAATAAATGGAGTTTTCAGTTTCTCGGTTGTTGCTGTATGTGGGCAGTTTGAGGTTATTTTCACGTTAGCAATTATAACACAAACAAGGTCCACCACAGCTCTCCAACTCCTTCCATCACAATGTTGCAGGTATTGCTGCAATACTAGTTCTCTCAGAACCTGTCACGGCATTGTGTGCGGTACACAGTATCTGATGACACAACCCTGACATTGTGTGTGGTACACAGTATCTGATGACACAACCCTGACATTGTGTGTGGTACACGGTATCTGATGACACCCCCCTTTCATTGTGTGCGGTACACAGTTACTGATGGCAAGCCCACCCCCTTCCCTGGCATTGTGTGCGGTACACGGTATCTGATGACAGGCCGTGGCATTGTGTACGGTACACGGTATCTGACTCCCGCTGAGCTTGTATGACGTACACGGTATCTGATGACAACCCCCCCCGGCGTTGTGTACAGTACACAGTATCTGACACGCCACCTCCCCCTCCCTTTCTGGCATTGTGTGCGGTACACAGTATCTGATGACACATCCCTGGCATTGTGTGTGGTACACGGTATCTGACGCCCCCTGGCATTGTGTGCTTACACGGTATCTGATGACGTGCCCTGGCATTGTGTGCGGTACACAGTATCTGATGACACAACCCTGACATTGTGTGTGATACACGGTATCTGATGACACCCCCCTTTCATTGTGTGCGGTACACAGTTACTGGTGACACGCCCACCCCCTTCCCTGGCATTGTGTGCGGTACACGGTATCTGATGACACCCCCCTTTCATTGTGTGCGGTACACAGTTACTGGTGACACGCCCACCCCCCTTCCCTGGCATTGTGTGCGGTACACGGTATCTGACTCCCGCTGACCTTGTATGAGGTACACAGTATCTGATGACACCCCCCCCCCCGGCGTTGTGTACAGTAAACAGTATCTGACACGCCGCCCCCCCCTCCCTTTCTGGCATTGTGTGCTTACACGGTATCTGATGACACACCCCTGGCATTGTGTGAGGTACACAGTATCTGATGACACACCCCTGACATTGTGTGGTACACGGTATCTGATGACATGCCCTGGCATTATGTGCAGTACACGATATCTGATGACACACCCCTGGCATTGTGTGAGGTACACAGTATCTGATGACATACCCTGGCATTGTGTGCGGTACACTGTATCTGATGCCCCCTGGCATTGTGTGTGGTACACGGTATCTGATGACACACCCTGGCATTGTGTGTGGTACACGGTATCTGATGACACACCCTGGCATTGTGTGTGGTACACTGTATCTGATGCCCCCTGGCATTGTGTGTAGTACACGGTATCTGATGACACACCCTGGCATTGTGTAAGGTACACGGTATCTGATGACACACCCTGGCATTGTGTGTGGTACACTGTATCTGATGCCCCCTGGCATTGTGTGTGGTACACGGTATCTGATGACACACTCTGGCATTGTGTGTGGTACACGGTATCTGATGACACACCCTGGCATTGTGTGTGGTACACGGTGTCTCATGTCACACCCCCTGGCATTGTGTGTGGTACACGGTATCTGATGACACACTCTGGCATTGTGTGTGGTACACGGTATCTGATGACACCCCCTGGCATTGTGTGTGGTACACGGTATCTGATGACACCCCCTGGCATTGTGTGTGGTACACGGTATCTGATGACATCCCCTGGCATTGTGTGTAGTGCATGGTATCTGATGACAGGTGGTGCCCTTTACTCAGGTTCCGGACATACTGAGGCCCGTGGTCATTTGGGAATGTTCTTCATCTCTTGCTCCAGCTGCAATGAACCGAACAGTCAGACCTCAAGCTCCTGCCTCTGATTTTCTTTTGTTTTATTTTGTAATTTGACACATGTAAATCCCGGATTTTGGGCGCAAAACAAAACTGCCCTGTGTTCCGACAGAAGAACTGAGGGTTGCCCCGAGTGTCTTGGTGGGTAGGACACTGTTTGGTGTGATACTGAGACACCCATCAATCCCGATGCTGATTCATGGCGAGGACAGCATTTATTGCCCTTCCCTAATTGCCCTTATTCAACTAATCTTTGTGCACAGGAAAGCTTCTGGCTCCTTGTAAAACTCAACAATGGTCAATATAGCAGGTCATTTAACCCATTAATTCCCCCTCTCTGATGCATCTGTTAATTCTCTCCCTCCCCTCTTTGCAGCTTTCTCTCTCTATTTTAAGCCTTACTAAAATCTCTATTCATCTTTCAGCTTCAGTTCTGAAGAGTCTGCAGTCGAAATGTTAATGTGTCTTTTCCCTTTTCAAATTTGACACTGGCTCACTGACTGCAACACCAAGTGAGTACGCAGTGGAATCTCCTGCCAACACTTAAAATTTGGGCTCACACGTGAGGGATGATGACTGGAATGAGGTATGTGTGGGAACACAGGTTCTGGGGAATCCATCCTCAGCAAGAGTGAGTGTCTCTGGGAGAGGAGGTGGGAAATGTTGGGAGGGGAGGAAGTTGAATAAAACAGAGAGAAAGAAATGGATTATATTTTAACTCTTTTGTTTATAGTGAGGAGGGAAGAGTGGTTTGGTGCCCACTGGTTCTGTTCAGCCCACAGTACAGACCTTGCAGTTGTGAAGTTGTTGCTCATTATGAAGTCTGACTACAGAGATTAGATCAAGAAGAATTTTCCCTCAGCACTGATCATGACGGCCTATCCATTACTCACAGCTGTTACCTTAAGGATTTGGAGTTATCTGAAGATACTGGAGGTTGGGCCTGCAATTTACAAGCAGCAAGAGTGCAGCAACTAGGTTGTGACACGGGAACGAGTGTTGAAAATATAGATCTGTCCCAAAGGCTAGAGCTCGGTCACCCCACACATCAAGGCCAGGAGCAGGTGCAAGAGTCTGTGTTATTTTGCTACATCTGAGAAGGTAAGTCCCACACTGGTAATCTCTGCACAGACAAATGAGAAACTTAAATAGAACTTAAATTACAGGGAAGGCTGAAAAGTGCACAGGATGTTGTGTGACAGACCATCTGTGATCACTTGCTGACTGCGGGTGGGTGGCAGTGGTTGTGTCGGCAGCTGGAACAAAATGATTATCTTATAAATAAAATAGTTCTTTCAGAATTCCCATTTGCTCAGCTCCCCACCGCTCCACCACCACCCCCGCCACCACCCAAGAGCTCAGTGAGTGAGTGAGTGAGTAGATCGACCAGAGGGCTTCCAGGCTCCAGCTTGTTCTGTGCTGAATAAGCGGTCACAGCTCTGGTGGTGGTAGGTGTGGTACAGTTGGCCTCAGTGCCTCTGGGGCTAGAAAGCAGGAACAACAATCAGCTGGGGTTCCAGTTTCTGCTTGTTTCATCGTGGCTCAGTGGCTGGTACTCTCACATCTCAGTCAGAAGGTTCTGAGCTCAAGCTCCCCAGACTTATGCGACTTGGGCCCAAAATCTAGACCAACACTCCAGTACCGTACTGAAGGAGTGCCGCATTGTTGGAGGGTCAGTACTGAGGGAGGGCCACACTGTCGGAGGGTCAGTACTGAGGGAGTGCTGCGCTCTCGGAGGGTCAGTACTGAGGGAGTGCCACACAGTTGGAGGGTCAGTACTGAGGGAGAGCCCCACTCTCGGAGGGTCAGTACTGAGGGAGCGCCGCATTGTTGGAGGGTCAGTACTGAGGGAGTGCTGCACTCTCGGAGGGTCAGTACTGAGGGAGTGCCGCATTGTTGGAGGGTCAGTACTGAGGGAGTGCTGCACTCTCGGAGGGTCAGTACTGAGGGAGTGCCGCATTGTTGGAGGGTCAGTACTGAGGGAGGGCCGCATTGTCGGAGGGTCAGTACTGAGGGAGTGCTGCACTCTCGGAGGGTCAGTACTGAGGGAGTGCCGCATTGTTGGAGGGTCAGTACTGAGGGAGGGCCGCATTGTCGGAGGGTCAGTACTGAGGGAGTGCTGCACTCTAGGAGGGTCAGAACTGAAGGAGTGCCGCATAGTTGGAGGGTCAGTACTGAGGGAGTGCTGCACTCTCGGAAGGTCAGTACTGAGGGAGTGCCGCATTGTCGGAGGGTCAGTACTGAGGGAGGGCCGCATTGTCGGAGGGTCAGTACTGACGGAGTGCTGCACTCTCGGAGGGTCAGTACTGAGGGAGTGCTGCGCTGTTGGAGGGTCAGTACTGAGGGAGCGCCGCACTGTCGGAGGGTCAGTACTGAGGGAGCGCCGCACTGTCGGAGGGTCAGTACTGAGGGAGCGCCGCACTGTCGGAGGGTCAGTACAGGGGGAGCGCTGCGCTGTCGGAGGGTCAGTACTGAGGGAGTGCCGCACTGTCGGAGGGTCAGTACTGAGGGAGTGCTGCACTCTCGGAGGGTCAGTACTGAGGGAGCGCTGCACAGTCGGAGGGTCAGTACTGAGGGAGGGCCACATTGTCGGAGGGTCAGTACTGAGGGAGTGCTGCACTGTCGGAGGGTCAGTACTGAGGGAGTGCCGCACTGTCGGAGGGTCAGTACTGAGGGAGTGCTGCACTCTCGGAGGGTCAGTACAGGGGGAGCGCTGCGCTGTCGGAGGGTCAGTACTGGGGGAGCGCCATACTGTCGGAGGGTCAGTACTGGGGGAGCGCTGTACTGTCAGAGGGTCAGTACTGAGGTAGCACCGCACTGTCGGAGGGTCAGTACAGGGGCAGCGCTGCGCTGTCGGAGGGTCAGTACTGAGGGAGTGCTGCACTGTCGGAGGGTCAGTACTGAGGGAGTGCTGCACTGTCGGCGAGTCAGTATTGAAGGAGTGCCGCGCTGTCGGAGGGTCAGTACTGAGGGAGCGCCGCACTGTCGGAGGGTCAGTACTGGGGGAGCGCCATACTGTCAGAGGGTCAGTACTGAGGGAGCGCCGCACTGTCGGAGGGTCAGTACTGGGGGAGCGCCATACTGTCAGAGGGTCAGTACTGAGGGAGCGCCGCACTGTCGGAGGGTCAGTACTGGGGGAGCGCCATACTGTCAGAGGGTCAGTACTGAGCGAGCGCCGCACTGTTGGAGGGTCAGTACTGGGGGAGCGCCATACTGTCGGAGGGTCAGTACTGGGGGAGCGCTGTACTGTCAGAGGGTCAGTACTGAGGTAGCACCGCACTGTCGGAGGGTCAGTACTGAGGGAGTGCTGCACTGTCGGAGAGTCAGTATTGAAGGAGTGCCGCGCTGTCGGAGGGTCAGTACTGAGGGAGCACCGCTCTGTCGGAGGGTCAGTACTGAGGGAGTGCTGCACTGTCGGAGAGTCAGTATTGAAGGAGTGCCGCTCTGTCGGAGGGTCAGTACTGGGGGAGCGCCATACTGTCGGAGGGTCAGTACTGAGGGAGCGCTGCACTGTCGGAGGGGTAGCAAAGAGGGACAGCTGCAATGTCAGAGGGACAGTGGTGGGAGAGTGCTGCACTGTTGGAGAGGCCATCTTTTGGATAAGTTTTTAAACCGAAGCCTTTCTGCCCTCAGGTGAATGTAGAAGATTCCATGGCATATTTCAGAGAGAACCTGGGGGGAGTTCTCCCCAGTGTCCTGACCAATCAATATCACAAAAACAGATGATCTTATCACTTCCCATTGCTGTTTATGGGATCTTGCTGTGCACAATTTGGTTGCCATGTTTACTACATTAAACAACAGTGACTATGTTTCAAAAATAATTCATTGGCTGTAAAGTTCTTTGGGGTGCGCTGAGATCGTGGAAGATGCTGGAGAAATGCAAATCTTTATTTATTCGTTACCCAGTGACTCCAGATGCAATGTGGATGTCGGATGAGGGCGCGGTCAGGATCTGCTGGGATGTCCAGCCCAGATCACTAACTGCTCAACACACTCTCAACAACATTGAGGATTTCAGTGTCTGTGGAACCTGTGAGCAGGAGGGGTTGGGGAACGTGGGGATGGGAGGTGATGGAGTGAGGGATGGGGTTGGGAGAATGGGAGGATGGTAGGTGATTGCATGAGGGAATGGGATTTGGGGGCATGGCAGGTGATGGAATGAGGGATGGGGGTTGGAGGCCCCCACTACTTATCTAACAACAGAAATCTTGGTCAAGGTAAAGGCAGTGCAGGTTCTGTGGAGCTCTGGAATAGTATTGTTCCCTTTAGTTCCAGCTGTGTTTGAGTTACTGGAATGTAGCACACACACAGCAGCTGCTCTGTGCCGTTAGATTTTGGGGCTTAGATAACTTTATCCCAATCCTCTTATCTACAAGGTCAGGCAGGATTCCACGTGTCCAAATGTCCGGGCTCTGCCCTGATACTGGATGTGCAGTGAGCAGGGGGAGCAGGAATCTGGTGCTGAGGCTTTGTCCAGTGATTGGGTCAGAATATCTGCTGACCATCTCACAGGAATTCTCGTTCATACAACTTCGAGCTCAAAATACCGACAAACCCTGTCCAATTCTGTTCCTTTCATAAACTGCCACATTCTCTGGTTGCTGAGGGGCAGGTGGAGTTAGACCAGTATCGGTGACGCTTCAGAGATTTATGGAATGAAAGGATTGCGATTGCAAATAAAACCGCAGGGACTTTGTAATCTCCAACTAATTTCCAGAGGTATCAGAGCACCCGGAGAACTATCATCAAATTCTAACTTTCATAATTCCTCAATTACATCTATTTTGTGTCTACATTTAACCAACAAGACAGATTAGTAACTGCTTCTTAACCTTACTTTGGGAGGGAGCCCGGGATGAATTGACCTCTTCCGTCTCCAATTTTCTTCTCTCCTCCCTTCCCCTGATGATAGACTGTCGCTGGGATGGGGTTCTACAGCTGCAGACCTCCTCCAGAAATCATTCTTCCTGTATGAACCTGGACAGTGAACATCATCACAATATTTGACCATCTTGTCCTCATCTGATGTCTCAACACTTTCCAGGCAGGGTCATTGGATACTGATCAGAAGCAAGAACCAAGGCTGCTTGTTTTCCCTTTCAGCAGCTATGGGGCACTGAGGCCAGTTATTGCATCCTTGCAACGCCCCCTGTCCATCTTCCCAGCCCATCACCATCAGCCCCCGTCCCCCATCGTCTATTTAATTCTTTTCTTCCTGTAACAGAGAAGTGCTTTCTTGCCCCAGTTTACATAAATTTTCAAAAATCTGACAGTAAAACATTTTTTATAGAAGAAATGGTGTGTCTTTACTCCTCAGGCATGCTGCCGAATATGTCTTGTACTGTCTGACAGAGTGCAGCTGCACAGTGATGGTCTGGAGGGTTCAGGGAGGACTGATCCAGCAACCCCTGGCATTGATACAACAGATGGGAAATAATCAAATTGAACCTTTGACTTTCATTCCCAAATGTTCATCAGCTCAATGACCTCATTCTAGAGGAATTAAAACGGTTGCTCTAATCAATTTAATAATACTTTTATAATAGACAAGACTAAGCCATTTGTGCAAAGTGCACATCCCATGCAGTACTGTACCCCACTTTAGGAAGGACGTCGAGGCTTTGGAGAGGGTGCAGAAGAGATTGACCAGAATGGTGCCAGGGATGAGGGACTTCAATTATATAGAGAGACTAGAGTAGCTGAGGTTGTTATCCTTGAAGCAGAGAAGGTTAAGGGGAGATTTATTAGAGGGTTTCAAAATCATGAGGGGTTTTGATAGTGAAAAAGGAGAAACTGTTTCCAGCGGCCGAAGAGTCAGTTACCAGAGGAGACAGATTTAAAATAACTGGCCCAAGAACCAGAGGGGGAGATGAGGAGAATTTAGTTCATGCAGCAAGTCGTTGTGCTCTGGAACGCGCTGCCTGAAAAGGCAGTGGAAGATGATTCAATCGTAACTTTCAAAAGGGAATTGGAGAAATACTTGAATAAGAAAAACTTGCAGAGTTATGGGGAGAGAGCAGGGGGAGTGGGACTAACTGGATAGCTCTTACAAAGAGCACGATGGGCTGAAAGGCCTCCTTCAGTGCTCTATGATTCTATGATATAATTGCAAGTTGTTGAAATGAAAATAACTTTCAGTGTTCATTAAAGATCTTTCTTTGTATAATACACAGTTCAGGTGGATGCTCCTGAACACAACAAAACTTGGAGCCACCTTGTGCCCAGACTCTGAAACCCTCCAACTCTAAACCCCTCCATCTTGGTCCCTCTCTCCTCCTTCAAAAGCCTCCCACTTTCTACTTGATCTTTGTCCACCTTCCTGAACAATTCTGCTGCCAGTTCTTGGGATCAAAAGTACTTTCTCACAGCTCCCGAAGGCAGAGGAATTGATCAAGAGATCTAATCAGCAACCCTGGATTCTCAGCTCTGTACTGTTCAGTGTCACTGAAGAAAAGTGTTTAATTCGGCTGCACAAAAAAAATCACCGATAAATCCAAATGTAAAATCAAACACTTGAAGGTGATTGGAGGATTTCTTCATGTTAATGTGAACCAGTATAAACACTGAATGATATTAGTGGACTAGCTTTATCATCGCATGTATTGCTTTGTCTGCTATTGAGGGGCGTTATAACTTATTTCAAATTAGACCCTAAATTAAAATAATGAGCAATGGAACATCATTCAGTTGTGTTAAATAGGAACATCGAATCAGGAGGAGGTCCCTTAGCCCCTCGAGCCAATTAAACCATGGCTGATGTGTATCGCCACTCCATTGTTCTGTCCTTTTTCCATATTTCTGATACCCTAAACTAACAAAAACCCATCCAGCTAAGTCTTTGAAAGCTCTTCTTGACCTCCACAGTGTGTTGGGGGAGAGAATTTCCAATTTCTATCATCTTTGTGTGAAAGGCTTTTGTGAAATCATTTCTGCATGGCCTAGTTCTAATTTTAAAGTTATGTTTCCTTGTTCTGGATTCCTCCACCAAAGGAAATAGTCCTCTGTATCTACCCGATTGAACCATTTTATTATTTTAAATAACTCATTCGATCACCTCTCAACTTACTAAACTCAGGTGATACAAACCAAGTCTGCGCAACCTGCCCTCATAATTTAATCCTTTCCCCCTGGTTTCATTCTGGTGATTCTTCACTGCACCCCTTCCTGAGGTGCAGTGCCCAGAACTGAATGCAGTTACTCCAGATGGGGTCTAACCAGAACACTGAAGTTTAACTTCCTCCCCTTCGTATTCCAGTTTCCTTGAGATAAAGGCCAACTCTCCATTTGGCTTTTGATTACATTCTATAGCTGTGCGCTAGCGTTTAGTGATTTGTGTACATGGGCGCCCAGATCTTTCCTCCTCCATAATTCCTCGTCACTCCTTTTTAAGAAAATATTCTAATTTATTTTTCTTAGATCCAAAGTGGGTGACCTCGCACTTCAGTACATTAAACTCCATCTGGCATAGTTTTGCCTACTTACTTAATCCATTTATGTCCCTTTGTAGCTTCCTGTTCCCACTTACACAACTTACTCTGCCTCCTAATTTAATTTCATCAGCAAACTTAGATATCCAACGCTCCAATTTTTTTCATCCAAGTCATTGAATACAGGGTGAAAAGCTGAGGTCCCAGAACAGATCTCTGGGGAGCAACACATTCTGCCAATCAGAGAACAAACCCTTTATCTCTACAGTCTATCAACCATTACTAAAGCATGCTGCAAGGTTACCTCCAATTCCACCCCAACACTTCAACAGTATTTTGTTGGGTGTGCCATGCTTTAGGACTCCTGAGGTCATGAAAGGTGCTATACAAATGCAAGATCATTCTTATTTCTAATATTACCAATGGCAGCTCTGGGCTCTGGTTTTGAAACAGAATGGTTTGTGTAGTATCGAGCACATTCCAGCAGATGGCACTGCATTGCCCAAATTGAAGAAGCAATAGGGAATTTCGGGAGAGATTGGAATAAATCCCTTTTCACAAGGGGTGAGAGTGGCATTCTCAACCACAAATCTCTGTTCCAGCAAAATCCATAAACTTTGAAAAGGCCAATGGCTAGTTGCTTTAAAACAGGAATATTAAAGAGTACAGGGGAAGAAGATTGGGATTAGACAGGGTCGGATATTAAAGGGAGCAGGAAGTGAAGGCGAGAGTGGGATTAGACTGGGTGGGATATTAAAGGGTGCAGGAAGTGAAGGTGAGAGTGGGATTAGACTGGGTGGGATATTAAAGGGTGCAGGAAGTGAAGGTGAGAGTGGGATTAGACTGGGTGGGATATTAAAGGGTGCAGGAAGTGAAGGTGAGAGTGGGATTAGACTGGGTGGGATATTAAAGGGTGCAGGAAGTGAATGGGGAGAGTGGGATTAGACTGGGTGGGATATTAAAGGGTGCAGGAAGTGAGGGGGAGAGTGGGATTAGACTGGGTGGGATATTAAAGGGAGCAGGAAGTGAAGGTGAGAGTGGGATTAGACTGGGTGGGATATTAAAGGGTGCAGGAAGTGAGGGGGAGAGTGGGATTAGACTGGGTGGGATATTAAAGGGTGCAGGAAGTGAGGGGGAGAGTGGGATTAGACTGGGTGGGATATTAAAGGGAGCAGGAAGTGAAGGTGAGAGTGGAATTAGACTGGGTGGGATATTAAAGGGTGCAGGAAGTGAGGGGGAGAGTGGGATTAGACTGGGTGGGATATTAAAGGGAGCAGGAAGTGAAGGTGAGAGTGGAATTAGACTGGGTGGGATATTAAAGGGTGCAGGAAGTGAGGGGGAGAGTGGGATTAGACTGGGTGGGATATTAAAGGGTGCAGGAAGTGAGGGGGAGAGTGGGATTAGACTGGGTAGGATATTAAAGGGAGCAGGAAGTGAAGGTGAGAGTGGAATTAGACTGGGTGGGATATTAAAGGGTGCAGGAAGTGAGGGGGAGAGTGGGATTAGACTGGGTGGGATATTAGATTAGATTAGATTAGAGATACAGCACTGAAACAGGCCCTTCAGCCCACCGAGTCCGTGCCGAACATCAACCACCCATTTACACTAATCCTACACTAATCCCACATTCCCACCAAACATCCCCACCCGTCCCTATATTTCCCTACCACCTACCGACACTAGTGACAATTTATAATGGCCAATTTACCTATCAACCTGCAAGTCTTTTGGCTTGTGGGAGGAAACCGGAGCACCCGGAGAAAACCCACGCAGACACAGGGAGAACTTGCAAACTCCACACAGGCAGTACCTGGAATCGAACCCAGGTCCCTGGAGCTGTGAGGCTGCGGTGCTAACCACTGCGCCACTGTGCCGCCCTAAAGGGTGCAGGAAGTGAGGGGGAGAGTGGGATTAGACTGGGTGGGATATTTAAGGGTGTGGAGAGAGAGCAGCAGTGTGGGATTAGACAATATTAAAGGGACTGGGGGTGGTGAGCAGGGGAGTGGGATTAGAGTAAGCAGCCTGTGTATAGAAAACAGTTAGTTGGATTTGATGTGCTGAATGGCCTGTTTCTGTGCTGGGGCAATCAGTTTTGCTGTGGGTACAGAGGAGAATATGAGGGAGGGATGCTGCTGATGATCTTTATTGAGTGAGTCCTTTGGAGAAACACTGGGGTGTAGCAGTGAGTGATTGAAATATGACCATCATCCAGGCCCCAGATCTGTAAAATGTCAGTGGGAAATATTTTATCATTTTGCCTGTAATACCACATGCTGCATTTAATTTTTTTTACATAGTGTTCAGTAAATTGTAATTCTTCCTTGTAAATCCAACTTTATTGTGGACTTGGGCGGGCTGGTCTGCTCTTAGCAATCACCCCCGTCACTGTGCTAACTCCACATTCCAACAAATGCTGACCATCTGCTTCATTCATTCACTCTTTTCCTGATAATATAAATTATTTCCATCTGACTCCTGCGTGTGTATAAAATCTCCGCCCTACAAAGTAGATTTATCTCCAATCACCATTTGGTAAATCTCCATCCTTTCAGCAGTTGTTGTCCGAGGTTGTGCTCTAAGCCTGATTATAGAGGGGGCAGAGTGGGGCTGTTGCATTGTCCTATCTCCACTGATCCACTCTCTGCATTACTCCAGTACAACTGCTTCTGTCAGTCTGCTGCCATCTCCTTTTTATTTTTCTCCCTGTATAATGTGTGTCTGCACATTATTGAGAACATGTGATCCCTACGTGCTTTGGAGACATGTACCAGGTGTAAGCAGGTAGAACAGGCTGCTAACGAAGAAGGATGTTGACAAGCTCCTTGAAACAAATGAGTGGCTCCTTGAAGCACACCTCCATTAAACGTACGATATCTGGGTCACAAAAGGTAAGGAGGAAGGTGGGAATAACAGTCAAAGCTGTCGATTCATCCTCATTGTCCAGTGTGGCTGGTGTGTACTCATGTGTTAAGTGTAGATGATGTAAAATCCCCACAAGAGTTAGTGAAAGGTGATGAAAAATCCCAGGTTTATTCTTTAATAATTTCAGAACAGGTTTTAAAGAGTTAAATGTTCCCCCAGTTGGTGTCTGATTACTACGTCACACATGCACTTTTACATTTATGTACCAAAGGTGAAAGTGTGACATCAGCTAAAACGACAGGAGCAGATTTATTTTCCAATCTCCTGACTCTCACTGGGGTCTGAGTTCATAGTCACCTGAAATTCTCCTGTGCCTCATCTAAGTGGCATACGCGCCTAGGCAGTGAGTGGCAACAGGCTATTTGACTGTGGGAGGTATCACAGACTGCTTGATCCTATCCACCCCCAAACTCCACACACTTTTCAGCAAGGTTGACTGATGAGAATCAGGGTGTGAACTTCCAGCTGATTGTTCTCCCCCTCCCCAGCACAAGCACTGAGGCCAATTGTAGCTACCTTAGCTTAAATCAGCAAACTCAGCACAGGCCGGCGATGGAACCTGGACAGTGTGCAGGGGTTCAAGGGATTATTGGGTCGGGGGGTGGGGTCCGAGGGGTTATTGGGTGAGTGAGTCAAAGGGTCATTGGTGTCGAGGGATAGAATGTTGGATCAAGGATGTTGTGTGGTGTACACTTTAGGATCACCATCTTCAGCCCTCATGCAATATGATTTCAATCTCCTGCCACAGCATTGTGTTCTCATGGGTACATGGACAGTGCAGATAATTCCTGGCATTTTAACTTGCTGCAAACTAAGGAAATGATGAGAAACCCTTGACATGAGGAACAATAAGAAGATAAAGAGAAAGACGCTAAAAAGAGGAGAGAAAAATTAACAATGGCCACTTAGTGTGTTCCTTCACAACTGAAATAGTGTGCCATGATTGGCCGTTTTTCGATGTTGGTGCCTTAGGTTAATGGCTGTCTGTCCTCTGTTGGCAATTCTTTGTGTGACTTGATCTGAACACAAGTTTATTTTTTGGAACACATTCCCTCTTTAATGTGTTCGCCAAGCCGTGTATCAAAAACATTAGTCAATGTTTGAGCAATTTAATTACTTCTAATTTTAAATGAGTTGGATTCTGGAAATGGTTTGTTATCAATCAAGGAATATTTAACTCTGAGTACGATAAATCATACATCCTGCAATGTGTGGAATGACGGGAATCTGATCCTGTGTTGCAGATGTGGGGAATGTTTAGTGAGCAGCGTTATATTTACCATAGAATATTAAAACCATTTGTGACCACAGTATTTTGCATTGGAGCTTTACCCTGGGATACTGAGGGTTGAGATTAAACCTGCGCTCATCCACCTGTCGAGTTGCAGGTCTTGATGCTGCTATATGAAACGCTGAGTAGAGGCCTGGGAGAATTCCCACAGGGAGACAGGACATGAGAGTTTCAGTCACCATTGGATAGTATTGGCAGCAGGTCAGAACAGACCGGCAGCCAACCGGGAAAAGTCACTGATGTAGAGTGACTGATGTAGGGTATATAATGTAGGAACTGGTGAGCGGGGAGCATACCTTGAGAGCTGTGTTCCAGAATTGGAACTAGAAAATTTATAGAAAGCAAAGTGTTACAGAAGTTAGTTCATCAGCAAGACATTTGACATGAGTTTATTCAAAAAAAGCCTCCCTGAGCTAAGATTCATCCACAGGATCACAGCATGATACAGGACAGAAAGAAGCACCATTGTGCCTGTGACATCTTTTTGAAAGAGTTATCCAATCAGTCCCACTCTCCTGATTTACAACACCAGTCCTGCACATTTTTAGCTTTTTAAGTATTTATCCATTCCCTTGTGTAAATTATTATTGATCTGCATCCACCACCCTTTCCCAAGGCATTCCCGATCAGAACAACTTACTGCATACATTTTATTAGTCCTCATCTCCCTTGTGATTCTTGTGTCAAATACCTAAAATCTAGTCCTCAGTGCAGTCAGGAACAGTTCCCCAGTGAGAACCAGCACCTTCAGGAATTGTATCCCAGTGAGAGTCAGCACCTTCAGGAACTGTCCCCCAGTGAGAGTCAGCACCTTCAGGAACTGTCCCCCAGTGAGAGTCAACACCTTCAGGAACTGTATCCCAGTGAGAGTCAGCACCTTCAGGAACTGTCCCTCAGGTGAGAGTCAGCACCTTCAGGAACTGTCCCCTCAGTGAGAGTCAGCACCTTCAGGAACAGTCCCCCAGTGAGAGTCAGCACCTTCAGGAACAGTCCCCCAGTGAGAGTCAGCACCTTCAGGAACTGTCCCCTCAGTGAGAGTCAGCACCTTCAGGAACTGTCCCCCAGTGAGAGTCAGCACCTTCAGGAACTGTCCCCTCAGTGAGAGTCAGCACCTTCAGGAACTGTCCCCCAGTGAGAGTCAGCACCTTCAGGAACTGTCCCCCAGTGAGAGTCAGCACCTTCAGGAACTGTATCCCAGTGAGAGTCAGCACCTTCAGGAACTGTCCCCTCAGTGAGAGTCAGCACCTTCAGGAACTGTCCCCCAGTGAGAGTCAGCACCTTCAGGAACTGTCCCCCAGTGAGAGTCAGCACCTTCAGGAACTGTATCCCAGTAAGAGTCGGCACATTCAGCAACTGTCCCCGAGTGAGAGTCAGCACCTTCAGGAACTGTATCCCAGTGAGAGTGAGCACCTTCAGCAACTGTATCCCAGTGAGAGTCCGCAACTTCAGCAACTGTATCCCAGTGAGAGTCAGCACCTTCAGGAACTGACCCCCAGTGAGAGTCAGCACCTTCAGGAACTGTATCCCAGTGCGAGTCAGCACCTTTAGGAACTGTATCCCAGTGAGAATCAGGACCTTCAGCAACTGTCCCCCAGTGAGAGTCAGCACCTTCAGGAACTGTATCCCAGGGAGAGTCAGCACCTTCAGGAACTGTATCCCAGTGAGAGTCAGCACCTCCAGGAACTGTATCCCAGTGAGAGTCAGTATCTTCAGCAACAGTCCCCCAGTGAGAGTAAGCACCTTCAGGAACTGTATCCCAGTGCGAGTTAGCACCTTTAGGAACTGTATCCCAGTGAGAGTCAGTACCTTCAGGAACTGTCCGCCAGTGAGAGTCAGCACATTCAGGAACTGTGTTCCAGTGAGAGTCAGCACCTTCAGGAACTGTCCCCCAGTGGGAGTCAGTATCTTCAGCAACAGTCCCCCAGTGAGAGTCAACACCTTCAGGAAATGTCCCCCAGTGAGCGTCAGCACCGTCAGGAACTGTCCCCCAGTGAGAGTCAGTACCTTCAGCAACTGTATCCCAGTGAGAGTCAGCACCGACAGGAACTGTATCCCAGTGAGATTCAGCACCTTCAGGAACTGTATCCCAGTGAGAGTCAGCATCTTCAGCAACTGTCCCCCAGTGAGAGTCAGCACCTTCAGCAACTGTGTTCCAGTGAGAGTCAGCACCTTCAGGAACTGTGTTCCAGTGAGAGTCAGCACCTTCAGCAATTGTATCCCAGTGAGAGTCAGCACCTTCAGCAACTGACCCAAGTGAGAGACAGTACCTTCAGGAACTGTCCCCCAGTGAGAGTCAGCACCTTCAGGAACTGTCCCCCAGTGAGAGTCGGCACCTTCAGCAACTGTCCCCCAGTGAGAGTCAGCACCTTCAGCAACTGTCCCCCAGTGAGAGTCAGCTCCTTCAGCAACTGTCCCCCAGTGAGAGTCAGCACCTCCAGGAACTGTATCCCAGTGAGAGTCAGTATCTTCAGCAACAGTCCCCCAGTGAGAGTCAGCACCTTTAGCAACTGTCCCCCAGTGAGAGTCAGCACCTTCAGCAACTGTCCCCCAGTGAGAGTTAGCACCTTCAGCAACTGTCCCCCAGTGAGAGTTAGCACCTTCAGCAACTGTCCCCCAGTGAGAGTTGCACCTTCAGGAACTGTCCCCCAGTGAGGGTCAGCACCTTCAGCAACTGTCCCCCAGGGACAATCAGCACCTTCAGGAACTGTCCCCAAGGGAGAATCAGCACCTTCAAGAACTGTATCCCAGTGAGAGTCAGCACCTTCAGCAACTGACCCCAGTGAGAGTCAGCACATTCAGGAACTGTGTTCCAGTGAGAGTCAGCACCTTCAGGAACTGTCCCCCAGTGAGAGTCAGTATCTTCAGCAACAGTCCCCCAGTGAGAGTCAACACCTTCAGGAAATGTCCCCCAGTGAGCGTCAGCACCGTCAGGAACTGTCCCCCAGTGAGAGTCAGTACCTTCAGCAACAGTATCCCAGTGAGAGTCAGCACCAACAGGAACTGTATCCCAGTGAGATTCAGCACCTTCAGGAACTGTATCCCAGTGAGAGTCAGCATCTTCAGCAACTGTCCCCCAGTGAGAGTCAGCATCTTCAGCAACTGTCCCCCAGTGAGAGTCAGCACCTTCAGTAACTGTGTTCCAGTGAGAGTCAGCACCTTCAGGAACTGTCCCCCAGTGAGAGTCAGTACCTTCAGGAACTGTCCCCCAGTGAGAGTCAGCACCTTCAGGAACTGTCCCCCAGTGAGAGTCGGCACCTTCAGCAACTGTCCCCCAGTGAGAGTCAGCACCTTCAGTAACTGTGTTCCAGTGAGAGTCAGCACCTTCAGTAACTGTGTTCCAGTGAGAGTCAGCACCTTCAGGAACTGTCCCCCAGTGAGAGTCAGCACCTTCAGGAACTGTATCCCAGTGGGAGTCAAGACCTTCAGCAACTGACCACAGTGAGAGTCAGGACCTTCAGGAACTGTGTCCCAGTGAGAGTCAGCTCCTTCAGCAATTGTCCCCCAGTGAGCGTCAGCACCGTCAGGAACTGTCCCCCAGTGAGAGTTTCACCTTCAGCAACTGTATCCCAGTGAGAGTCAGCACCTACAGGAACTGTATCCCAGTGAGATTCAGCACCTTCAGGAACTGTATCCCAGTGAGAGTCAGCACCTTCAGTAACTGTGTTCCAGTGAGAGTCAGCACCTTCAGGAACTGTCCCCCAGTGAGAGTGAGCATCTTCAGCAACTGTCCCCCAGTGAGAGTCAGCACCTTCAGCAATTGTATCCCAGTGAGAGTCAGCACCTTCAGGAATTGTATTCCAGTGAGAGTCAGCACCTTCAGGAACTGTCCCCCAGTGAGAGTCAGCACCTTCAGCAACTGACCCAAGTGAGAGTCAGTACCTTCAGGAACTGTCCCCCAGTGAGAGTCAGCACCTTCAGCAACTGACCCCAGTGAGAGTCAGTACCTTCAGGAACTGTCCCCCAGTGAGAGTCAGCACCTTCAGCAACTGTCCCCCAGTGAGAGTCAGCACCAGCAACTGTCCCCCAGTGAGAGTCAGCACCTTCAGGAACTGTCCCCCAGTGAGAGTCAGCACCTTCAGGAACTGTATCCCACTGGGAGTCAACACCTTCAGCAACTGACCCCAGTGAGAGTCAGCACCTTCAGGAACTGTATCCCAGTGGGAGTCAACACCTTCAGCAACTGACCCCAGTGAGAGTCAGTACCTTCAGGAACTGTCCCCCAGTGAGAGTCAGCACCTTCAGCAACTGTCCCCCAGTGAGAGTCAGCACCAGCAACTGTCCCCCAGTGAGAGTCAGCACCTTCAGGAACTGTCCCCCAGTGAGAGTCAGCACCTTCAGGAACTGTATCCCAGTGGGAGTCAACACCTTCAGCAACTGACCCCAGTGAGAGTCAGGACCTTCAGGAACTGTCCCCCATGGACAATCAGCACCTTCAGGAACTGTATCCCAGTGGGAGTCAACTCCTTCAGGAACTGTCCCCCAGTGAGAGTCAGCTCCTTCAGCAACTGTCCCCCAGTGAGAGTCAGCACCTTCAGCAACTGTCCCCCAGTGAGAGTCGGCACCTTCAGCAACTGTCCCCCAGTGAGAGTCGGCACCTTCAGCAACTGTCCCCCAGTGAGAGTCGGCACCTTCAGCAACTGTCCCCCAGTGAGAGTCGGCACCTTCAGCAACTGTCCCCCAGTGAGAGTCAGCACCTTCAGCAACTGTCCCCCAGTGAGAGTCGGCACCTTCAGCAACTGTCCCCCAGTGAGAGTCGGCACCTTCAGCAACTGTCCCCCAGTGAGAGTCAGCACCTTCAGCAACTGTCCCCCAGGGACAATCAGCACCTTCAGCAACTGTCCCCCAGGGACAATCAGCACCTTCAGGAACTGTATCCTAGTGGGAGTCAACTCCTTCAGGAACTGTCCCCCAGTGAGAGTCAGCTCCTTCAGCAACTGTCCCCCAGTGAGAGTCAGCACCTTCAGCAACTGTCCACCAGTGAGAGTTTCATCTTCAGAATCTGTCCCCCAGAGAGAGTCAGCACCTTCAGGAACTGTCCCCCAGTGAGAGTCAGCACCTTCAGCAACTGTCCCCCAGTGAGAGTCAGCACCTTCAGGAACTGTCCCCCAGTGAGTGTCAGCTCCTTCAGTAACTGTCCCCCAGTGAGAGTCAGTACCTTCAGGAACTCTCCCCCAGTGAGGGTCAGCACCTTCAGCAACTGTCCCCCAGGGACAATCAACACCTTCAGCACCTGACCCCAGTGAGAGTCAGTACCTTCAGGAACTGTCCCCCAGTGAGAGTCAGTACCTTCAGTAACTGTCTCCCAGTGAGAGTCAGGACTTTCAGGTACTGTCAGCCAGTGAGAGTCAGTACCTTCAGGAACAGTCTCCCAGTGAGAGTCAGCACCTTCAGCAACTGTCCCCCAGGGACAATCAGCACCTTCAGGAACTGTCCCCAAGGGAGAATCAGCACCTTCAAGAACTGTATCCCAGTGGGAGTCAGCACCTTCAGCAACTGACCCCAGTGAGAGTCAGTACCTTCAGGAACTGTCCCCCAGTGAGAGTCAGCACCTTCAGGAACTGTCCGCCAGTGAGAGTCAGCACTTTCAGGAACTGTGTTCCAGTGAGAGTCAGCACCTTCAGGAACTGTCCCCCAGTGAGAGTCATTATCTTCAGCAACAGTCCCCCAGTGAGAGTCAACACCTTCAGGAAATGTCCCCCAGTGAGCGTCAGCACCGTCAGGAACTGTCCCCAAGTGAGAGTCAGCATCGTCAGGAATTGTCCCCCTGTGAGAGTCAGCACCTTCTGGAACTGTATCCCAGTGAGAGTCAGCCCCTTCAGGAACTGTATCCCAGTGAGAGTCAGCACCTCGAGCAACTGTATCCCAGTGAGATTCAGCACCTTCAGAAACTGTATCCCTTTGAGAGTCAGCACCTTCAGGAACTGTCCCCCAGTGAGAGTCAGCATCTTCAGCAACTGTCCCCCAGTGAGAGTCAGCACCTTCAGCAACTGTCTCCCAGTGAGAGTCAGCACCTTCAGGAACTGTATCCCATTGAGATTCAGCACTTGCAGGAACTGTGTTCCAGTGAGAGTCAGGACCTTCAGCAACTGTATCCCAGTGAGAGTCAGCACCTTCAGGAACTGTCCCCCAGTGAGAGTCAGCACCTGAAGGAACTGCCCCCAGTGAGATTCAGTACCTTAAGGAACTGTCCCCCAGTGAGAGTCAGCACCTTGAGCAACTGTATCCCAGTGAGAGTCAGCAACTTCAGCGACTGTATCCCAGTGAGAGTCAGCACCTTTAGCAACTGTATCCCAGTGGAGTCAGTACCTTTAGCAACTGTATCCCAGTGAGAGGCAGCACCTTCAGCAACTGTATCCCAGTGAGAGTTATTACCTGAAGGAAGTGTCCCCCAGTGAGAGTCAGTACCTTTAGCAACTGCATCCCAGTGAGAGTCAGTACCTTTAGCAACTGTATCCCAGTGAGATTCGTCACCTTCAGGAACAGTCCCCCAATGAGAGTCAGCACGTTCAGGAACTGTCTCCCAGTGAGAGTCAGCACCTTTAGCAACTGTAGCCCAGTGAGAGACAGCACCTTCAGCAACTGTATCCCAGTGAGAGTCAGCACCTTCAGCAACTGTAACCCAGTGAGAGTCAACACCTTCAGCGACTGTATCCCAGTGAGAGTCAGTACCTTTAGCAACTGTATCCCAGTGAGAGTCGTCACCTTCAGGAACTGTCCCCCAATGAGAGTCAGCACGTTCAGGAACTGGATCCCAGTGAGAGTCAGCACCTTCAGCGACTGTATCCCAGTGAGAGTCAGTACCTTCAGCAATTGTATCCCAGTGAGAGTCAGCACCTTCAGGAACTGTCCCCCAGTGAGATTCCGCAACGTCAGCAACTGTATCCCAGTGAGAGTCAGCACCGGCAGGAACTGTCCCCCAATGAGAGTCAGCACCTTCAGGAACTGTATCCCTGTGAGGGTCAGCACCTTCAGGAACTTTATCCCAGTGAGAGTCAGCACTACAAGGAACTGACGCCCAGTGACAGTCAGCACATTCAGGAACTGTGTTCCAGTGAGAGTCATTACCTGAAGGAAGTGTCCCCCAGTGAGAGTCAATACCTTTAGCAACTGCATCCCAGTGAGAGTCAGTACCTTTAGCAACTGTATCCCAGTGAGATTCGTCACCTTCAGGAACTGTACCCCAATGAGAGTCAGCACGTTCAGGAACTGTCTCCCAGTGAGAGTCAGCACCTTCAGCGACTGTATCCTAGTGAGAGTCAGTACCTTCAGGAACTGTCTCCCAGTGAGAGTCAGTACCTTCAGCAATTGTATCCCAGTGAGAGTCAGCACCTTGAGCAACTGTATCCCAGTGAGAGTCTGCACCTTCAGGAACTGTATCCTTGTGAGAGTCAGCACCTTCAGCAACTGTCCCCCAATGAGAGTCAGCACCTTCAGGAACTGTATCCCAGTGAGGGTCAGCACCTTCAGGAACTTTATCCCAGTGAGAGTCAGCACCTTCAGGAACTGTCCCCCAGTGAGAATCAGCACCTTCAGGAACTGTCCCCCAGTGAGAGTCAGCACCATCAGGTTCTGTCCACCAGTGAGACTCAGCACCTTCAAAAAGTGTCCCCCAGTGAGAGTCAGCACTTTTAGGAACTGTATCCCAGTGAGAGTCAGCACATTCAGGAACTGTATCCTTGTGAGAGTCAGCACCTTCAGCAACTGTCCCCCAGTGAGACTCAGCACATTCCGGAATTGTATCCCAGTGAGAGTCAGCATCGTAAGCAACTGTCCCCCAGTGAGAGTCAGCACATTCAGGAACTGTATCCCAGTGAGAGTCAGCATCGTCAGCAACTGTCCCCCAGTGAGAGTCAGCACATTCAGGAACTGTATCCCAGTGAGAGTCAGCACCTTCAACAAATGTATCCCAGTGAGAGTCAGTACCTTCAGGAACTGTCCCCAAGTGAGAGTCAGTCCCTTAAGTAACTGTCTCCCAGTGAGAGTCGGCACCTTCAGCAACTGAATCCCAGTGAGAATAACCACGTTCAGGAACTGTAACCCAGTGAAAGTCAGCACCTTCAGCAACTGGATCCCAGTGAGATTCAGCACCTTCAGGAACTGTCCCCCAGTGAGAATCAGCACCTTCAGGAACTCTCCCCCAGTGAGAGTCAGCACCTTCAGCAACTGTCCCCCAGTGAGAGTCAGCACCTTCAGGAACTGTGTCCCAATGAGTGTCAGCACCTTCAGCAACTGTCCCCCAGTGAGACTCAGTACCTTTAGGAACTGTCCCCCAGTGAGAGTCAGCACTACAAGGAACTGACGCCCAGTGACAGTCAGCTTTTTCAGGAACTGTGTTCCAGTGAGAGTCAGTTCCTTCAGGAACTGTCTCCCAGTGAGAGTCAGCACCTTTAGCCACTGTAGACCAGTGAGAGTCAGCATCTTCAGCGACTGTATCCCAGTGAGAGTCAGTACCTTCAGGAACTGTGTTCCAGTGAGAGTCAGTACCTTTAGCAACTGTATCCCAGTGAGAGTCAGTACCTTTAGCAACTGTATCCCAGTGAGAGTCGTCACTTTCAGGAACTGTGCCCCAGTGACAGTCAGCACGTTCAGGAACTGTCTCCCAGTGAGAGGCAGCACTTTCAGGAACTGTCTCCCAATGAGAGTCAGCACCTTAAGCAACTGTCCCCCAGGGACAATCAGCAACTTCAGGAACTGTCCCCAAGGGAGATTCAGCACCTTCAGGAACTGTATCCCAGTGAGAGTCAGCACCTTCAGCAACTGTCCCCCAGGGACAATCAGCACCTTCAGGAACTGTCCCCCAGTGAGAGTCAGCACCTTCAGGAACTGTCCGCCAGTGAGAGTCAGTACCTTCAGGAACTGTGTTCCAGTGAGAGTCAGCACCTTCAGGAACTGTCCCCCAGTGAGAGTCATTATCTTCAGCAACAGTCCCCCAGTGAGAGTCAACACCTTCAGGAAATGTCCCCCAGTGAGCGTCAGCACCGTCAGGAACTGTCCCCCAGTGAGAGTCAGCACCTTCAGGAACTGTCCCCAAGTGAGAGTCAGCATCGTCAGGAATTGTCCCCCAGTGAGAGTCAGCACTTTCTGGAATTGTATCCCAGTGAGAGTCAGCCCCTTCAGGAACTGTATCCCAGTGAGAGTCAGCACCTTGAGCAACTGTATCCCAGTGAGAGTCAGCACTTTCAGGAACTGTATCCCAGTGAGATTCAGCACCTTCAGGAACTGTATCCCAGTGAGAGTCAGCACCTTCAGGAACTGTCCCCCAGTGAGAGTCAGCATCTTCAGCAACTGTCCCCCGGTGAGAGTCAGCACCTTCAGCAACTGTTTCCCAGTGAGAGTCAGCACCTTCAGGAACTGTATCCCAGTGAGATTCAGCACTTGCAGGAACTGTGTTCCAGTGAGAGTCAGGACCTTCAGCAACTGTATCCCAGTGAGAGTCAGCACCTTCAGGAACTGTCCCCCAGTGAGAGTCAGCAACTGAAGGAACTGCCCCCAGTGAGATTCAGTACCTTAAGGAACTGTCCCCCAGTGAGAGTCAGCACCTTGAGCAACTGTATCCCAGTGAGAGTCAGCACGGTCAGGAACTGTCTCCCAGTGAGAGTCAGCACCTTTCGCAATTGTAGCCCAGTGAGAGTCAGCAACTTCAGCGACTGTATCCCAGTGAGAGTCAGCACCTTTAGCAACTGTATCCCAGTGAGAGTCAGTACCTTTAGCAACTGTATCCCAGTGAGAGTCAGCACGTTCAGGAAATGTCTCCCAGTGAGAGGCAGCACCTTCAGCAACTGTATCCCAGTGAGAGGTATTACCTGAAGGAAGTGTCCCCCAGTGAGAGTCAGTACCTTTAGCAACTGCATCCCAGTGAGAGTCAGTACCTTTAGCAACTGTGTCCCAGTGAGGTTCGGCACCTTCAGGAACTGTCCCCCAATGAGAGTCAGCACGTTCAGGAACTGTCTCCCAGTGAGAGTCAGCACCTTTAGCAACTGAAGCCCAGTGAGAGACAGCACCTTCAGCGACTGTATCCCAGTGAGAGTCAGCACCTTCAGCAACTGTATCCCAGTGAGAGTCAACACCTTCAGCGACTGTATCCCAGTGAGAGTCAGTATCTTTAGCAACTGTATCCCAGTGAGAGTCGTCACCTTCAGGAACTGTCCCCCAATGAGAGTCAGCACGTTCAGGAACTGTCCCCCAGGGAGAGTCAGCACTACAAGGAACTGACGCCCAGTGACAGTCAGCACATTCAGGAACTGTGTTCCAGTGAGAGTCAGTACCTTCAGGAACTGTCTCCCAATGAGAGTCAGCACCTTTAGCAACTGTATCCCAGTGAGAGTCAGCATCTTCAGCGACTGTATCCCAGTGAGAGTCAGTACCTTCAGGAACTGTGTTCCAGTGAGAGTCAGTACCTTTAGCAACTGTATCCCAGTGAGAGTCAGTACCTTTAGCAACTGTATCCCAGTGAGAGTCGTCACTTTCAGGAACTGTCCCCCAGTGACAGTCAGCACGTTCAGGAACTGTCTCCCAGTGAGAGGCAGCACTTTCAGGAACTGTCCCCCAATGAGAGTCAGCACCTTAAGCAACTGTCCCCCAGGGACAATCAGCAACTTCAGGAACTGTCCCCAAGGGAGATTCAGCACCTTTAGCAACTATAGCCCAGTGAGAGTCAGCATCTTCAGCGACTGTATCCCAGTGAGAGTCAGGACCTTCAGGTACTGTCAGCCAGTGAGAGTCAGTACCTTCAGGAACAGTCTCCCAGTGAGAGTCAGCACCTTCAGCAACTGTCCCCCAGGGACAATCAGCACCTTCAGGAACTGTCCCCAAGGGAGAATCAGCACCTTCAAGAACTGTATCCCAGTGGGATTCGGCACCTTCAGCAACTGACCCCAGTGAGAGTCAGTACCTTCAGGAACTGTCCCCCAGTGAGAGTCAGCACCTTCAGGAACTGTCCGCCAGTGAGAGTCAGCACTTTCAGGAACTGTGTTCCAGTGAGAGTCAGCACCTTCAGGAACTGTCCCCCAGTGAGAGTCATTATCTTCAGCAACAGTCCCCCAGTGAGAGTCAACACCTTCAGGAACTGTCCCCCAGTGAGAGTCATTATCTTCAGCAACAGTCCCCCAGTGAGAGTCAACACCTTCAGGAAATGTCCCCCAGTGAGCGTCAGCATCGTCAGGAATTGTCCCCCAGTGAGAGTCAGCACCTTCTGGAACTGTATCCCAGTGAGAGTCAGCCCCTTCAGGAACTGTATCCCAGTGAGAGTCAGCACCTTGAGCAACTGTATCCCAGTGAGAGTCAGCACTTTCAGGAACTGTATCCCAGTGAGAGTCAGCACCTTCAGGCACTGTCCCCCAGTGAGAGTCAGCACCTTCAGGCACTGTCCCCCAGTGAGAGTCAGCATCTTCAACAACTGTCCCCCAGTGAGAGTCAGCACCTTCAGCAACTGTCTCCCAGTGAGAGTCAGCACCTTCAGGAACTGTATCCCAGTGAGATTCAGCACTTGCAGGAACTGTGTTCCAGTGAGAGTCAGGACCTTCAGCAACTGTATCCCAGAGAGAGTCAGCACCTTCAGGAACTGTCCCCCAGTGAGAGTCAGCACCTGAAGGAACTGCCCCCAGTGAGATTCAGTACCTTAAGGAACTGTCCCCCAGTGAGAGTCAGCACCTTGAGCAACTGTATTCCAGTGAGAGTCAGCAACTTCAGCGACTGTATCCCAGTGAGAGTCAGCACCTATAGCAACTGTATCCCAGTGAGAGTCAGTACCTTTAGCAACTGTATCCCAGTGAGAGTCAGCACGTTCAGGAAATGTCTCCCAGTGAGAGGCAGCAGCTTTAGCAATTGTAGCCCAGTGAGAGTCAGCAACTTCAGCGACTGTATCCCAGTGAGAGTCAGCACCTTTAGCAACTGTATCCCAGTGAGAGTCAGCACCTTTAGCAACTGTATCCCAGTGAGAGTCAGCACCTTTAGCAACTGTATCCCAGTGAGAGTCAGTACCTTTAGCAACTGTATCCCAGTGAGAGTCAGCACGTTCAGGAAATGTCTCCCAGTGAGAGGCAGCACCTTCAGCAACTGTATCCCAGTGAGAGTCATTACCTGAAGGAAGTGTCCCCCAGTGAGAGTCAGTACCTTTAGCAACTGCATCCCAGTGAGAGTCAGTACCTTTAGCAACTGTATCCCAGTGAGATTCGTCACCTTCAGGAACTGTCCCCCAATGAGAGTCAGCACCTTTAGCAACTGTAGCCCAGTGAGAGTCAGCACCTTCAGCGACTGTATCCCAGTGAGAGTCAGCACCTTCAGCAACTGTAGCCCAGTGAGAGTCAGCACCTTCAGCGACTGTATCCCAGTGAGAGTCAGCACATTCAGGAACTGTCCCCCAGTGAGAGTCAGCACCTTCAACAAATGTATCCCAGTGAGAGTCAGCACCTTCAGGAACTGTCCCCAAGTGAGAGTCAGTCCCTTAAGTAACTGTCTCCCAGTGAGAGTCGGCACCTTCAGCAACTGTATCCCAGTGAGAATAACCACGTTCAGGAACTGTAACCCAGTGAAAGTCAGCACCTTCAGCACCTGTATCCCAGTGAGATTCAGCACCTTCAGGAACTCTCCCCCAGTGAGAGTCAGCACCTTCAGCAACTGTCCCCCAGTGAGAGTCAGCACCTTCAGGAACTGTGTCCCAGTGAGTGTCAGCACCTTCAGCAACTGTCCCCCAGTGAGACTCAGTACCTTTAGGAACTGTCCCCCAGTGAGAGTCAGCACTACAAGGAACTGACGCCCAGTGACAGTCAGCACATTCAGGAACTGTGTTCCAGTGAAAGTCAGTTCCTTCAGGAACTGTCTCCCAGTGAGAGTCAGCACCTTTAGCAACTGTAGCCCAGTGAGAGTCAGCATCTTCAGCGACTGTATCCCAGTGAGAGTCAGTACCTTCAGGAACTGTGTTCCAGTGAGAGTCAGTACCTTTAGCAACTGTATCCCAGTGAGAGTCGTCACTTTCAGGAACTATCCCCCAGTGACAGTCAGCACGTTCAGGAACTGTCTCCCAGTGAGTGGCAGCAACTTCAGCAACTGTATCCCAGTGAGAGTCAGTACCTGAAGGAAGTGTCCCCCAGTGAGAGTCAACACCTTCAGCGACTGTATCCCAGTGAGAGTCAGTACCTTAAGAAACTGTGTTCCAGTGAGAGTCAGTTCCTTTAGCAACTGTATCCCAGTGAGAGTCAGCACCTTCAGGAACGGTCCCCCAGTGAGAGTCAGCACCTTCAGGAACTGTCCCCCAGTGAGAGTAGGCACCTTCAGCAACTGTATCCCAGTGAGAGTCAGCACCTTCAGGAACTGTCCCTCAGTGAGATTCAGCACCTTCAGGAACTGTCTCCCAGTGAGAGTCAGCACTACAAGGAACTGACGCCCAGTGACAGTCAGCACATTCAGGAACTGTGTTCCAGTGAGAGTCAGTACCTTCAGGAACTGTATCCCAGTGAGAGTCAGCACCTTTAGCAACTGTATCCCAGTGAGAGTCAGTACCTTTAGCAACTGTATCCCAGTGAGAGTCAGCACGTTCAGGAAATGTCTCCCAGTGAGAGGCAGCACCTTCAGCAACTGTATCCCAGTGAGAGTCATTACCTGAAGGAAGTGTCCCCCAGTTAGAGTCAGTACCTTTAGCAACTGCATCCCAGTGAGAGTCAGTACCTTTAGCAACTGTATCCCAGTGAGAGTCAGCACCTTCAGCGACTGTATCCCAGTGAGAGTCAGTACCTTCAGGAACTGTCCCCCAATGAGAGTCAGCACGTTCAGGAACTGTCTCCCAGTGAGAGTCAGCACCTTTAGCAACTGTATCCCAGTGAGAGTCAGCACCTTCAGCGACTGTATCCCAGTGAGAGTCAGTACCTTCAGGAACTGTCTCCCAGTGAGAGTCAGCACCTTGAGCAACTGTATCCCAGTGAGAGTCAGCACCGGCAGGAACTGTCCCCCAATGAGAGTCAGCACCTTCAGGAACTGTATCCCAGTGAGGGTCAGCACCTTCAGGAACTGTATCCCAGTGAGGGTCAGCACCTTCAGGAACTTTATCCCAGTGAGAGTCAGCACCTTCAGGAACTGTCCCCCAGTGAGAGTCAGCACCTTCAGGAACTGTCCCCCAGTGAGAGTCAGCACATTCAGGAACTGTATCCCAGTGAGAGTCAGCGCCTTCAGGAACTGTATCCCAGTGAGAGTCAGCACCTTCAGCAACTGTATCCCAGTGAGAGTCAGCGCCTTCAGGAACTGTATCCCAGTGAGAGTCAGCACCTTCAGCAACTGTATCCCAGTGAGAGTCAGCGCCTTCAGGAACTGTATCCCAGTGAGAGTCAGCACCGTCAGCAACTGTCCCCCAGTGAGACTCAGCACATTCAGGAATTGTATCCCAGTGAGAGTCAGCATCGTAAGCAACTGTCCCCCAGTGAGAGTCAGCACATTCAGGAACTGTATCCCAGTGAGAGTCAGCATCGTCAGCAACTGTCCCCCAGTGAGAGTCAGCACCTTCAACAAATATATCCCAGTGAGAGTCAGTACCTTCAGGAACTGTCCCCAAGTGAGAGTCAGTCCCTTCAGTAACTGTCTCCCAGTGAGAGTCGGCACCTTCAGCAACTGAATCCCAGTGAGAATAACCACGTTCAGGAACTGTAACCCAGTGAGAGTCAGCACCTTCAGGAACTGTCCCCCAGTGAGAGTAGGCACCTTCAGCAATTTTATCCCAGTGAGAGTCAGCACCTTCAGGAACTGTCCCTCAGTGAGATTCAGCACCTTCAGGAACTGTCCCCCAGTGAGAGTCAGCACCTTCAGGAACTGTCTTCCAGTGAGAGTCAGCACCTTCACCAACTGTATCCCAGTGAGAGTCGGCACCTTCAGGAACTGTCCCCCAGTGAGATTCCGCAACTTCAGCAACTGTATCCCAGTGAGACTCAGTACCTTCAGGAAATGTATCCCAGTGAGAGTCAGCGCCTTCAGGAACTGTATCGCATTGAGAGTCAGCACCTTCAGGAACTGTCCCCCAGTGAGAGTCAGCACCTTCAGCAACTGTATCCCAGTGAGATTCGGCACCTTCAGGAACTGTCCGCCAGTGAGTGTCAGCACTTTCAGGAACTGGGTTCCAGTGAGAGTCAGTACCTTCAGGAACTGTCTCCCAGTGAGAGTCATCACCTTTAGGAACTGTATGCCGGTGACAGTCAGCACCTTCAGGAACTGTCCCCCAGTGAGAGTCAGCACTTTCAGGAACTGAGTTCCAGTGAGAGTCAGCACCTTCAGGAACTGTCCCCCAGTGAGAGTCAGCACTTTCAGGAACGGTGTTCCAGTGAGAGTCAGCACTTTCAGGAACGGTGTTCCAGTGAGAGTCAGTACCTTCAGCAACTGTATCCCAGTGAGAGTCAGCACCTTCAGGAACTGTATCCGAGTGAGATTCAGTACCTTCAGGAACTCTCCCCCAGTGAGAGTCAGCACCTTCAGGAACTGTATCCCAGTGAGAGTCAGCACCTTCAGGAACTGTCCCCCAGTGAGAGTCAGCACTTTCAGGAACTGAGTTCCAGTGAGAGTCAGCACCTTCAGGAACTGTCCCCCAGTGAGAGTCAGCACTTTCAGGAACGGTGTTCCAGTGAGAGTCAGCACTTTCAGGAACGGTGTTCCAGTGAGAGACAGTACCTTCAGCAACTGTATCCCAGTGAGAGTCATCACATTCAGGAACTGTCCCCCAATGAGAGTCAGCACCTTCAGGAACTGTATCCGAGTGAGATTCAGTACCTTCAGGAACTCTCCCCCAGTGAGAGTCAGCACCTTCAGGAACTGTATCCCAGTGAGAGTCAGCACCTTCAGGAACTGTCAGCCAGTGAGAGTCAGCACTTTCAGGAACTGTGTTCCAGTGAGAGTCAGCACCTTAAGGAGGTGTCCCCTAGTGAGAGTCAGCGCCGTCAGGAACTTTATCCCAGTGAGAGTCAGCATTTCTGAAACTGTCCCCAAGTGAGAGTCAGCACCTTCAGGAACTGTCTCCCAGTGAGAGTCAGCACCTTCAGCAACTGTCCCCCAGTGAGTGTCAGCAACTTCAGGAAATGTATTCCAGTGAGAGTCAGCACCTTCTGGAACTGTATCCCGGTGAGAGTCCGCTACTTCAGCAACTGTATCCCAGTGAGATTCGGCACCTTCAGGAACTGTCCCCCAGTGAGAGTCAGCACCTTCAGCAACTGTATCCCAGTGAGATTCGGCACCTTGAGGAACTGTCCCCCAGTGAGAGTCAGCACCTTCAGGAACTGTATCCCGGTGAGAGTCCGCTACTTCAGCAACTGTATCCCAGTGAGATTCGGCACCTTCAGGAACTGTCCCCCAGTGAGAGTCAGCACCTTCAGCAACTGTATCCCAGTGAGATTCGGCACCTTCAGGAACTGTCCCCCAGTGAGAGTCAGCACCTTCAGGAACTGTCTCCCCGTGAGAGTCAGCACCTTCAGCAACTGTATCCCAGTGAGATTCGGCACCTTCAGGAACTGTCCCCCAGTGAGAGTCCGCTACTTCAGCAACTGTATCCCAGTGAGATTCGGCACCTTCAGGAACTGTCCCCCAGTGAGAGTCAGCACCTTCAGCAACTGTATCCCAGTGAGATTCGGCACCTTCAGGAACTGTCCCCCAGTGAGAGTCAGCACCTTCAGGAACTGTCCCCCAGTGAGAGTCAGCACCTTCAGCAACTGTATCCCAGTGAGATTCGGCACCTTCAGGAACTGTCCCCCAGTGAGAGTCAGCACCTTCAGAAATTTTATCCCAGTGAGAGTCAGCACCTTCAGGAACTGTCCCCCAGTGAGAGTTGCACCTTCAGGAACTGTCCCTCAGTGAGAGTCAGTACCTTCAGGAACTGTGTCCCAGTGAGAGTCAGCATCTTCAGCAACTGTCCCCCAGTGAGAGTCAGCTCCTTCAAAAACTGTCCCCCACTGAGAGTCAGCACTTTCAGGAGCTTTATCCCAGTGAGAGTCAGCACCTTCAGCAACTGTATCCCAGTGAGAGTCAGCACCTTCAGCAACTATATCCCAGTGAGAGTCAGCATCTTCAGGAACTGTCCCTCAGTGAGAGTCAGTACCTTCAGGAACTGTCCCCCAGTGAGAGTCAGCACTACAAGGAACTGACGCCCAGTGACAGTCAGCACTTTCTGGAACGGTGTTCCAGTGAGAGTCAGTACCTTCAGGAACTGTCTCCCAGTGAGAGTCAGCACCTTCAGGAACTGTCCCCCAGTGAGAGTCAGCAACTTCAGAAACTGTCCCCCAGTGAGAGTCAGCACCTTTAGCAACTGTAGCCCGGTGAGAGTCAGCACCTTCAGCGACTGTATCCCAGTGAGAGTCAGTACCTTCAGGAACTGTGTTCCAGTGAGAGTCAGTACCTTTAGCAACTGTATCCCAGTGAGAGTCGTCACCATCAGGAACTGTCCCCCAATGAGAGTCAGCACCTTCAGCAACTGTATCCCAGTGAGACTCAGCAACTTCAGGAACTGTCCCCCAGTGAGAGTCAGCACCTTCAGGAACTGTCCCCCAGTGAGAGTCAGCACCTTCAGGAACTGTCCCCCAGTGAGAGTCAGCACCTTCAGGAACTGTCCCCCAGTGAGAGTCAGCAACTTCAGGAACTGTCCCCCAGTGAGAGTCAGCACCTTCAGGAACTGTCCCCCAGTGAGAGTCAGCACCTTCAGCAACTGTCCCCCAGTGAGAGTCAGCACCTTCAGCAACTGTCCCCCAGTGAGAGTCAGCAACTTCAGCAACTGTATCCCAGTGAGAGTCAGCACTACAAGGAACTGACGCCCAGTGACAGTCAGCTTTTTCAGGAACTGTGTTCAAGTGAGAGTCAGTTCCTTCAGGAACTGTCTCCCAGTGAGAGTCAGCACCTTTAGCAACTGTCTCCCAGTGAGAGTCGTCACCATCAGGAACTGTCCCTAAATGAGAATCAGCACGTTCAGGAACTGTCTCCCAGTGAGAGTCAGCACCTTCAGCAACTGTATCCCAGTGAGACTCAGCAACTTCAGGAACTGTCCCCCAGTGAGAGTCAGCAACTTCAGCAACTGTATCCCAGTGAGAGTCGGCACTACAAGGAACTGACGCCCAGTGACAGTCAGCTTTTTCAGGAACTGTGTTCCAGTGAGGGTCAGTTCCTTCAGGAACTGTCTCCCAGTGAGAGTCAGCACCTTTAGCAACTGTAGCCCAGTGAGAGTCAGCATCTTCAGCGACTGTATCCCAGTGAGAGTCAGTACCTTCAGGAACTGTGTTCCAGTGAGAGTCAGTACCTTTAGCAACTGTATCCCAGTGAGAGTCAGTACCTTTAGCAACTGTATCCCAGTGAGAGTCGTCACTTTCAGGAACTGTCCCCCAGTGAGAGTCAGCACGTTCAGGAACTGTCTCCCAGTGAGTGGCAGCAACTTCAGCAACTGTATCCCAGTGAGAGTCGTCACTTTCAGGAACTGTCCCCCAGTGAGAGTCGTCACTTTCAGGAACTGGATCCCAGTGAGAGTCAGCACCTTCAGGAACTGTCCCCCAGTGAGAGTCAGCAACTTCAGCAACTGTATCCCAGTGAGAGTCAGCACTACAAGGAACTGACGCCCAGTGACAGTCAGCTTTTTCAGGAACTGTGTTCCAGTGAGAGTCAGTTCCTTCAGGAACTGTCTCCCAGTGAGAGTCAGCACCTTTAGCAACTGTCTCCCAGTGAGAGTCGTCACCATCAGGAACTGTCCCCCAATGAGAGTCAGCACGTTCAGGAACTGTCTCCCAGTGAGAGTCAGCACCTTCAGCAACTGTATCCCAGTGAGACTCAGCACCTTCAGCAACTGTCCCCCAGTGAGAGTCAGCACCTTCAGGAACTGTCCCCCAGTGAGAGTCAGCAACTTCAGCAACTGTATCCCAGTGAGAGTCAGCACTACAAGGAACTGACGCCCAGTGACAGTCAGCTTTTTCAGGAACTGTGTTCCAGTGAGGGTCAGTTCCTTCAGGAACTGTCTCCCAGTGAGAGTCAGCACCTTTAGCAACTGTAGCCCAGTGAGAGTCAGCATCTTCAGCGACTGTATCCCAGTGAGAGTCAGTACCTTCAGGAACTGTGTTCCAGTGAGAGTCAGTACCTTTAGCAACTGTATCCCAGTGAGAGTCAGTACCTTTAGCAACTGTATCCCAATGAGAGTCGTCACTTTCAGGAACTGTCCCCCAGTGAGAGTCAGCACGTTCAGGAACTGTCTCCCAGTGAGTGGCAGCAACTTCAGCAACTGTATCCCAGTGAGAGTCGTCACTTTCAGGAACTGTCCCCCAGTGAGAGTCAGCACCTTCAGGAACTGTCCCCCAGTGAGAGTAGGCACCTTCAGCAATTTTATCCCAGTGAGAGTCAGCACCTTCAGGAACTGTATCTTGAGCAATTGCATCCCAGTGAGAGTCAGCACCTTCAGGAACTGTGACCCAGTGAGAGTCAGCACATTCAGGAACTGTCCGCCAGTGAGAGTCAGCACCTTCAGGAACTGTATCTTGAGCAATTGCATCCCAGTGAGAGTCAGCACCTTCAGCAACTGTATCTCGAGCAATTGTATCCCAGTGAGAGACAGCAGCTCCAGGAACTGTCGCGCAGTGAGAGTCAGAACCTTCAGGAACTGTATCCCAATGAGAGTCAGTACGTTCAGGAACAGTAACCCAGTGAGAGTCAGCACCTTCAGGAATTGTCCCCCAGTGAGAGTCAGAACCTTCAGGAATAGTAACCCAGTGAGAGTCAGCACCTTCAGGAATTGTCCCCCAGTGAGAGTCAGAACCTTCAGGAACTGTCCCCCAGTGAGAGTCAGTACCTTCAGGAACTGTATCCCTGTGAGAGGCAGCACCTTCAGGAACTGTCCCCCAGTGAGAGTCAGCACCTTTAGCAACTGTATCCCAGTGAGAGTCAGCACCTTCAGGAACTGTCCCCCAGTGAGAGTCAGCACCTTCAGGAACTGTATCCCAGTGAGACTCAGCACCTTCAGGAACTGTCGCGCAGTGAGAGTCAGCACATTCAGGAACTGTCCCCCAGTGAGAGTCAGTACCTTCAGGAACGGTCCCCCAGTGAGAGTCAGCACCGTAAGCAACTGTATCCCAGTGAGAGTCAGCACCTTCAGGAACTGTCCCCCAGTGAGAGTCAGCACCGTAAGCAACTGTATCCCAGTGAGAGTCAGCACCTTCAGGAACTGTCCCCCAGTGAGAGTCAGTACCTTCAGGAACGGTCCCCCAGTGAGAGTCAGCACCGTAAGCAACTGTATCCCAGTGAGAGTCAGCACCTTCAGGAACTGTATCCCAGTGAGAGTCAGCACCTTCAGGAACTGTATACCAGTGAGAGTCAGTACCTCTAGCAACTGTATCCCAGTGAGAGTCAGCACCTTAAGGAACTGTCCCCCAGTGAGAGTCAGCACTTTCAGCAACTGTATCCCAGTGAGAGTCAGCACCTTCAGGAACGGTCGCCCAGTGAGAGTCAGCACCGTAAGCAACTGTATCCCAGTGAGAGTCAGCACCTTCAGGAACTGTATCCCAGTGAGAGTCAGCACCTTCAGGAACTGTATACCAGTGAGAGTCAGTACCTTTAGCAACTGTATCCCAGTGAGAGTCAGCACCTTCAGGAATTGAACCCCAGTGAGAGTCAGCACCTTCAGGAACTGTCCCCCAGTGAGAGTAGGCACCTTCAGCAATTTTATCCCAGTGAGAGTCAGCACCTTCAGGAACTGTCCCTCAGTGAGATTCAGCACCTTCAGGAACTGTCCCCCAGTGAGAGTCAGCACCTTCAGGAACTGTCCCCCAGTGAGAGTCAGCACCTTCAGGAACTGTCTCCCAGTGAGAGTCAGCACCTTCACCAACTGTATCCCAGTGAGAGTCGGCACCTTCAGGACCTGTCCCCCAGTGAGAGTCAGCACCTTCAGGAACTGTCTCCCAGTGAGAGTCAGCACCTTCACCAACTGTATCCCAGTGAGTGTCAGCACCTTCAGGAACTGTCCCCCAGTGAGAGTCAGCACCTTCAGGAACTGTCCCCCAGTGAGAGTCAGCACCTTCAGGAACTGTATCTTGAGCAATTGCATCCCAGTGAGAGTCAGCACCTTCAGCAACTGTATCTCGAGCAATTGTATCCCAGTGAGAGACAGCAGCTCCAGGAACTGTCGCGCAGTGAGAGTCAGAACCTTCAGGAACTGTATCCCAATGAGAGTCAGTACGTTCAGGAACAGTAACCCAGTGAGAGTCAGCACCTTCAGGAATTGTCCCCCAGTGAGAGTCAGAACCTTCAGGAATAGTAACCCAGTGAGAGTCAGCACCTTCAGGAATTGTCCCCCAGTGAGAGTCAGAACCTTCAGGAACTGTCCCCCAGTGAGAGTCAGTACCTTCAGGAACTGTATCCCTGTGAGAGGCAGCACCTTCAGGAACTGTCCCCCAGTGAGAGTCAGCACCTTTAGCAACTGTATCCCAGTGAGAGTCAGCACCTTCAGGAACTGTCCCCCAGTGAGAGTCAGCACCTTCAGGAACTGTATCCCAGTGAGACTCAGCACCTTCAGGAACTGTCGCGCAGTGAGAGTCAGCACATTCAGGAACTGTCCCCCAGTGAGAGTCAGTACCTTCAGGAACGGTCCCCCAGTGAGAGTCAGCACCGTAAGCAACTGTATCCCAGTGAGAGTCAGCACCTTCAGGAACTGTCCCCCAGTGAGAGTCAGCACCGTAAGCAACTGTATCCCAGTGAGAGTCAGCACCTTCAGGAACTGTCCCCCAGTGAGAGTCAGTACCTTCAGGAACGGTCCCCCAGTGAGAGTCAGCACCGTAAGCAACTGTATCCCAGTGAGAGTCAGCACCTTCAGGAACTGTATCCCAGTGAGAGTCAGCACCTTCAGGAACTGTATACCAGTGAGAGTCAGTACCTCTAGCAACTGTATCCCAGTGAGAGTCAGCACCTTAAGGAACTGTCCCCCAGTGAGAGTCAGCACTTTCAGCAACTGTATCCCAGTGAGAGTCAGCACCTTCAGGAACGGTCGCCCAGTGAGAGTCAGCACCGTAAGCAACTGTATCCCAGTGAGAGTCAGCACCTTCAGGAACTGTATCCCAGTGAGAGTCAGCACCTTCAGGAACTGTATACCAGTGAGAGTCAGTACCTTTAGCAACTGTATCCCAGTGAGAGTCAGCACCTTCAGGAACTGTCCCCAATGAGAGTCAGCACCTTCAGGAACTTTCCCCCAGTGAGAATCAGCACCTGCAGGAACTGGATCCCAGTGAGAGTCAGCACCTTCAGGAACTGTCCCCAATGAGAGTCAGCACCTTCAGGAACTGTCCCCCAGTGAGATTCAGCACCTTCAGGAACTGTATCCCAGTGAGAGTCAGCACCTTCAGGAACTGTATCCCAGTGAGAGTCAGCACCTTCAGGAATTGAACCCCAGTGAGAGTCAGCACCTTCAGGAACTGTCCCCCAGTGAGAGTAGGCACCTTCAGCAATTTTATCCCAGTGAGAGTCAGCACCTTCAGGAACTGTCCCTCAGTGAGATTCAGCACCTTCAGGAACTGTCCCCCAGTGAGAGTCAGCACCTTCAGGAACTGTCCCCCAGTGAGAGTCAGCACCTTCAGGAACTGTCTCCCAGTGAGAGTCAGCACCTTCACCAACTGTATCCCAGTGAGAGTCGGCACCTTCAGGACCTGTCCCCCAGTGAGAGTCAGCACCTTCAGGAACTGTCTCCCAGTGAGAGTCAGCACCTTCACCAACTGTATCCCAGTGAGTGTCAGCACCTTCAGGAACTGTCCCCCAGTGAGAGTCAGCACCTTCAGGAACTGTCCCCCAGTGAGAGTCAGCACCTTCAGGAACTGTATCTTGAGCAATTGCATCCCAGTGAGAGTCAGCACCTTCAGCAACTGTATCTCGAGCAATTGTATCCCAGTGAGAGACAGCAGCTCCAGGAACTGTCGCGCAGTGAGAGTCAGAACCTTCAGGAACTGTATCCCAATGAGAGTCAGTACGTTCAGGAACAGTAACCCAGTGAGAGTCAGCACCTTCAGGAATTGTCCCCCAGTGAGAGTCAGAACCTTCAGGAATAGTAACCCAGTGAGAGTCAGCACCTTCAGGAATTGTCCCCCAGTGAGAGTCAGAACCTTCAGGAACTGTCCCCCAGTGAGAGTCAGTACCTTCAGGAACTGTATCCCTGTGAGAGGCAGCACCTTCAGGAACTGTCCCCCAGTGAGAGTCAGCACCTTTAGCAACTGTATCCCAGTGAGAGTCAGCACCTTCAGGAACTGTCCCCCAGTGAGAGTCAGCACCTTCAGGAACTGTATCCCAGTGAGACTCAGCACCTTCAGGAACTGTCGCGCAGTGAGAGTCAGCACATTCAGGAACTGTCCCCCAGTGAGAGTCAGTACCTTCAGGAACGGTCCCCCAGTGAGAGTCAGCACCGTAAGCAACTGTATCCCAGTGAGAGTCAGCACCTTCAGGAACTGTCCCCCAGTGAGAGTCAGCACCGTAAGCAACTGTATCCCAGTGAGAGTCAGCACCTTCAGGAACTGTCCCCCAGTGAGAGTCAGTACCTTCAGGAACGGTCCCCCAGTGAGAGTCAGCACCGTAAGCAACTGTATCCCAGTGAGAGTCAGCACCTTCAGGAACTGTATCCCAGTGAGAGTCAGCACCTTCAGGAACTGTATACCAGTGAGAGTCAGTACCTCTAGCAACTGTATCCCAGTGAGAGTCAGCACCTTAAGGAACTATCCCCCAGTGAGAGTCAGCACTTTCAGCAACTGTATCCCAGTGAGAGTCAGCACCTTCAGGAACGGTCGCCCAGTGAGAGTCAGCACCGTAAGCAACTGTATCCCAGTGAGAGTCAGCACCTTCAGGAACTGTATCCCAGTGAGAGTCAGCACCTTCAGGAACTGTATACCAGTGAGAGTCAGTACCTTTAGCAACTGTATCCCAGTGAGAGTCAGCACCTTCAGGAACTGTCCCCAATGAGAGTCAGCACCTTCAGGAACTTTCCCCCAGTGAGAATCAGCACCTGCAGGAACTGGATCCCAGTGAGAGTCAGCACCTTCAGGAACTGTCCCCAATGAGAGTCAGCACCTTCAGGAACTGTCCCCCAGTGAGATTCAGCACCTTCAGGAACTGTATCCCAGTGAGAGTCAGCACCTTCAGGAACTGTATCCCAGTGAGAGTCAGCACCTTCAGGAATTGAACCCCAGTGAGAGTCAGCACCTTCAGGAACTGTCCCCCAGTGAGAGTAGGCACCTTCAGCAATTTTATCCCAGTGAGAGTCAGCACCTTCAGGAACTGTCCCTCAGTGAGATTCAGCACCTTCAGGAACTGTCCCCCAGTGAGAGTCAGCACCTTCAGGAACTGTCCCCCAGTGAGAGTCAGCACCTTCAGGAACTGTCTCCCAGTGAGAGTCAGCACCTTCACCAACTGTATCCCAGTGAGAGTCGGCACCTTCAGGACCTGTCCCCCAGTGAGAGTCAGCACCTTCAGGAACTGTCTCCCAGTGAGAGTCAGCACCTTCACCAACTGTATCCCAGTGAGTGTCAGCACCTTCAGGAACTGTCCCCCAGTGAGAGTCAGCACCTTCAGGAACTGTCCCCCAGTGAGAGTCAGCACCTTCAGGAACTGTATCTTGAGCAATTGCATCCCAGTGAGAGTCAGCACCTTCAGCAACTGTATCTCGAGCAATTGTATCCCAGTGAGAGACAGCAGCTCCAGGAACTGTCGCGCAGTGAGAGTCAGAACCTTCAGGAACTGTATCCCAATGAGAGTCAGTACGTTCAGGAACAGTAACCCAGTGAGAGTCAGCACCTTCAGGAATTGTCCCCCAGTGAGAGTCAGAACCTTCAGGAATAGTAACCCAGTGAGAGTCAGCACCTTCAGGAATTGTCCCCCAGTGAGAGTCAGAACCTTCAGGAACTGTCCCCCAGTGAGAGTCAGTACCTTCAGGAACTGTATCCCTGTGAGAGGCAGCACCTTCAGGAACTGTCCCCCAGTGAGAGTCAGCACCTTTAGCAACTGTATCCCAGTGAGAGTCAGCACCTTCAGGAACTGTCCCCCAGTGAGAGTCAGCACCTTCAGGAACTGTATCCCAGTGAGACTCAGCACCTTCAGGAACTGTCGCGCAGTGAGAGTCAGCACATTCAGGAACTGTCCCCCAGTGAGAGTCAGTACCTTCAGGAACGGTCCCCCAGTGAGAGTCAGCACCGTAAGCAACTGTATCCCAGTGAGAGTCAGCACCTTCAGGAACTGTCCCCCAGTGAGAGTCAGCACCGTAAGCAACTGTATCCCAGTGAGAGTCAGCACCTTCAGGAACTGTCCCCCAGTGAGAGTCAGTACCTTCAGGAACGGTCCCCCAGTGAGAGTCAGCACCGTAAGCAACTGTATCCCAGTGAGAGTCAGCACCTTCAGGAACTGTATCCCAGTGAGAGTCAGCACCTTCAGGAACTGTATACCAGTGAGAGTCAGTACCTCTAGCAACTGTATCCCAGTGAGAGTCAGCACCTTAAGGAACTGTCCCCCAGTGAGAGTCAGCACTTTCAGCAACTGTATCCCAGTGAGAGTCAGCACCTTCAGGAACGGTCGCCCAGTGAGAGTCAGCACCGTAAGCAACTGTATCCCAGTGAGAGTCAGCACCTTCAGGAACTGTATCCCAGTGAGAGTCAGCACCTTCAGGAACTGTATACCAGTGAGAGTCAGTACCTTTAGCAACTGTATCCCAGTGAGAGTCAGCACCTTCAGGAACTGTCCCCAATGAGAGTCAGCACCTTCAGGAACTTTCCCCCAGTGAGAATCAGCACCTGCAGGAACTGGATCCCAGTGAGAGTCAGCACCTTCAGGAACTGTCCCCAATGAGAGTCAGCACCTTCAGGAACTGTCCCCCAGTGAGATTCAGCACCTTCAGGAACTGTATCCCAGTGAGAGTCAGCACCTTCAGGAACTGTATCCCAGTGAGAGTCAGCACCTTCAGGAACTGTATACCAGTGAGAGTCAGTACCTTTAGCAACTGTATCCCAGTGAGAGTCAGCACCTTCAGGAACTGTCCCCAATGAGAGTCAGCACCTTCAGGAACTTTCCCCCAGTGAGAATCAGCACCTGCAGGAACTGGATCCCAGTGAGAGTCAGCACCTTCAGGAACTGTCCCCAATGAGAGTCAGCACCTTCAGGAACTGTCCCCCAGTGAGATTCAGCACCTTCAGGAACTGTATCCCAGTGAGAGTCAGCACCTTCAGGAACTGTATCCCAGTGAGAGTCAGCACCTTCAGGAATTGAACCCCAGTGAGAGTCAGCACCTTCAGGAACTGTCCCCCAGTGAGAGTAGGCACCTTCAGCAATTTTATCCCAGTGAGAGTCAGCACCTTCAGGAACTGTCCCTCAGTGAGATTCAGCACCTTCAGGAACTGTCCCCCAGTGAGAGTCAGCACCTTCAGGAACTGTCCCCCAGTGAGAGTCAGCACCTTCAGGAACTGTCTCCCAGTGAGAGTCAGCACCTTCACCAACTGTATCCCAGTGAGAGTCGGCACCTTCAGGACCTGTCCCCCAGTGAGAGTCAGCACCTTCAGGAACTGTCTCCCAGTGAGAGTCAGCACCTTCACCAACTGTATCCCAGTGAGTGTCAGCACCTTCAGGAACTGTCCCCCAGTGAGAGTCAGCACCTTCAGGAACTGTCCCCCAGTGAGAGTCAGCACCTTCAGGAACTGTATCTTGAGCAATTGCATCCCAGTGAGAGTCAGCACCTTCAGCAACTGTATCTCGAGCAATTGTATCCCAGTGAGAGACAGCAGCTCCAGGAACTGTCGCGCAGTGAGAGTCAGAACCTTCAGGAACTGTATCCCAATGAGAGTCAGTACGTTCAGGAACAGTAACCCAGTGAGAGTCAGCACCTTCAGGAATTGTCCCCCAGTGAGAGTCAGAACCTTCAGGAATAGTAACCCAGTGAGAGTCAGCACCTTCAGGAATTGTCCCCCAGTGAGAGTCAGAACCTTCAGGAACTGTCCCCCAGTGAGAGTCAGTACCTTCAGGAACTGTATCCCTGTGAGAGGCAGCACCTTCAGGAACTGTCCCCCAGTGAGAGTCAGCACCTTTAGCAACTGTATCCCAGTGAGAGTCAGCACCTTCAGGAACTGTCCCCCAGTGAGAGTCAGCACCTTCAGGAACTGTATCCCAGTGAGACTCAGCACCTTCAGGAACTGTCGCGCAGTGAGAGTCAGCACATTCAGGAACTGTCCCCCAGTGAGAGTCAGTACCTTCAGGAACGGTCCCCCAGTGAGAGTCAGCACCGTAAGCAACTGTATCCCAGTGAGAGTCAGCACCTTCAGGAACTGTCCCCCAGTGAGAGTCAGCACCGTAAGCAACTGTATCCCAGTGAGAGTCAGCACCTTCAGGAACTGTCCCCCAGTGAGAGTCAGTACCTTCAGGAACGGTCCCCCAGTGAGAGTCAGCACCGTAAGCAACTGTATCCCAGTGAGAGTCAGCACCTTCAGGAACTGTATCCCAGTGAGAGTCAGCACCTTCAGGAACTGTATACCAGTGAGAGTCAGTACCTCTAGCAACTGTATCCCAGTGAGAGTCAGCACCTTAAGGAACTGTCCCCCAGTGAGAGTCAGCACTTTCAGCAACTGTATCCCAGTGAGAGTCAGCACCTTCAGGAACGGTCGCCCAGTGAGAGTCAGCACCGTAAGCAACTGTATCCCAGTGAGAGTCAGCACCTTCAGGAACTGTATCCCAGTGAGAGTCAGCACCTTCAGGAACTGTATACCAGTGAGAGTCAGTACCTTTAGCAACTGTATCCCAGTGAGAGTCAGCACCTTCAGGAACTGTCCCCAATGAGAGTCAGCACCTTCAGGAACTTTCCCCCAGTGAGAATCAGCACCTGCAGGAACTGGATCCCAGTGAGAGTCAGCACCTTCAGGAACTGTCCCCAATGAGAGTCAGCACCTTCAGGAACTGTCCCCCAGTGAGATTCAGCACCTTCAGGAACTGTATCCCAGTGAGAGTCAGCACCTTCAGGAACTGTATCCCAGTGAGAGTCAGCACCTTCAGGAATTGAACCCCAGTGAGAGTCAGCACCTTCAGGAACTGTCCCCCAGTGAGAGTAGGCACCTTCAGCAATTTTATCCCAGTGAGAGTCAGCACCTTCAGGAACTGTCCCTCAGTGAGATTCAGCACCTTCAGGAACTGTCCCCCAGTGAGAGTCAGCACCTTCAGGAACTGTCCCCCAGTGAGAGTCAGCACCTTCAGGAACTGTCTCCCAGTGAGAGTCAGCACCTTCACCAACTGTATCCCAGTGAGAGTCGGCACCTTCAGGACCTGTCCCCCAGTGAGAGTCAGCACCTTCAGGAACTGTCTCCCAGTGAGAGTCAGCACCTTCACCAACTGTATCCCAGTGAGTGTCAGCACCTTCAGGAACTGTCCCCCAGTGAGAGTCAGCACCTTCAGGAACTGTCCCCCAGTGAGAGTCAGCACCTTCAGGAACTGTATCTTGAGCAATTGCATCCCAGTGAGAGTCAGCACCTTCAGCAACTGTATCTCGAGCAATTGTATCCCAGTGAGAGACAGCAGCTCCAGGAACTGTCGCGCAGTGAGAGTCAGAACCTTCAGGAACTGTATCCCAATGAGAGTCAGTACGTTCAGGAACAGTAACCCAGTGAGAGTCAGCACCTTCAGGAATTGTCCCCCAGTGAGAGTCAGAACCTTCAGGAATAGTAACCCAGTGAGAGTCAGAACCTTCAGGAACTGTCCCCCAGTGAGAGTCAGTACCTTCAGGAACTGTATCCCTGTGAGAGGCAGCACCTTCAGGAACTGTCCCCCAGTGAGAGTCAGCACCTTTAGCAACTGTATCCCAGTGAGAGTCAGCACCTTCAGGAACTGTCCCCCAGTGAGAGTCAGCACCTTCAGGAACTGTATCCCAGTGAGACTCAGCACCTTCAGGAACTGTCGCGCAGTGAGAGTCAGCACATTCAGGAACTGTCCCCCAGTGAGAGTCAGTACCTTCAGGAACGGTCCCCCAGTGAGAGTCAGCACCGTAAGCAACTGTATCCCAGTGAGAGTCAGCACCTTCAGGAACTGTCCCCCAGTGAGAGTCAGCACCGTAAGCAACTGTATCCCAGTGAGAGTCAGCACCTTCAGGAACTGTCCCCCAGTGAGAGTCAGTACCTTCAGGAACGGTCCCCCAGTGAGAGTCAGCACCGTAAGCAACTGTATCCCAGTGAGAGTCAGCACCTTCAGGAACTGTATCCCAGTGAGAGTCAGCACCTTCAGGAACTGTATACCAGTGAGAGTCAGTACCTCTAGCAACTGTATCCCAGTGAGAGTCAGCACCTTAAGGAACTGTCCCCCAGTGAGAGTCAGCACTTTCAGCAACTGTATCCCAGTGAGAGTCAGCACCTTCAGGAACGGTCGCCCAGTGAGAGTCAGCACCGTAAGCAACTGTATCCCAGTGAGAGTCAGCACCTTCAGGAACTGTATCCCAGTGAGAGTCAGCACCTTCAGGAACTGTATACCAGTGAGAGTCAGTACCTTTAGCAACTGTATCCCAGTGAGAGTCAGCACCTTCAGGAACTGTCCCCAATGAGAGTCAGCACCTTCAGGAACTTTCCCCCAGTGAGAATCAGCACCTGCAGGAACTGGATCCCAGTGAGAGTCAGCACCTTCAGGAACTGTCCCCAATGAGAGTCAGCACCTTCAGGAACTGTCCCCCAGTGAGATTCAGCACCTTCAGGAACTGTATCCCAGTGAGAGTCAGCACCTTCAGGAACTGTATCCCAGTGAGAGTCAGCACCTTCAGGAATTGAACCCCAGTGAGAGTCAGCACCTTCAGGAACTGTCCCCCAGTGAGAGTAGGCACCTTCAGCAATTTTATCCCAGTGAGAGTCAGCACCTTCAGGAACTGTCCCTCAGTGAGATTCAGCACCTTCAGGAACTGTCCCCCAGTGAGAGTCAGCACCTTCAGGAACTGTCCCCCAGTGAGAGTCAGCACCTTCAGGAACTGTCTCCCAGTGAGAGTCAGCACCTTCACCAACTGTATCCCAGTGAGAGTCGGCACCTTCAGGACCTGTCCCCCAGTGAGAGTCAGCACCTTCAGGAACTGTCTCCCAGTGAGAGTCAGCACCTTCAGGAACTGTATCTTGAGCAATTGCATCCCAGTGAGAGTCAGCACCTTCAGCAACTGTATCTCGAGCAATTGTATCCCAGTGAGAGACAGCAGCTCCAGGAACTGTCGCGCAGTGAGAGTCAGAACCTTCAGGAACTGTATCCCAATGAGAGTCAGTACGTTCAGGAACAGTAACCCAGTGAGAGTCAGCACCTTCAGGAATTGTCCCCCAGTGAGAGTCAGAACCTTCAGGAATAGTAACCCAGTGAGAGTCAGCACCTTCAGGAATTGTCCCCCAGTGAGAGTCAGAACCTTCAGGAACTGTCCCCCAGTGAGAGTCAGTACCTTCAGGAACTGTATCCCTGTGAGAGGCAGCACCTTCAGGAACTGTCCCCCAGTGAGAGTCAGCACCTTTAGCAACTGTATCCCAGTGAGAGTCAGCACCTTCAGGAACTGTCCCCCAGTGAGAGTCAGCACCTTCAGGAACTGTATCCCAGTGAGACTCAGCACCTTCAGGAACTGTCGCGCAGTGAGAGTCAGCACATTCAGGAACTGTCCCCCAGTGAGAGTCAGTACCTTCAGGAACGGTCCCCCAGTGAGAGTCAGCACCGTAAGCAACTGTATCCCAGTGAGAGTCAGCACCTTCAGGAACTGTCCCCCAGTGAGAGTCAGCACCGTAAGCAACTGTATCCCAGTGAGAGTCAGCACCTTCAGGAACTGTCCCCCAGTGAGAGTCAGTACCTTCAGGAACGGTCCCCCAGTGAGAGTCAGCACCGTAAGCAACTGTATCCCAGTGAGAGTCAGCACCTTCAGGAACTGTATCCCAGTGAGAGTCAGCACCTTCAGGAACTGTATACCAGTGAGAGTCAGTACCTCTAGCAACTGTATCCCAGTGAGAGTCAGCACCTTAAGGAACTATCCCCCAGTGAGAGTCAGCACTTTCAGCAACTGTATCCCAGTGAGAGTCAGCACCTTCAGGAACGGTCGCCCAGTGAGAGTCAGCACCGTAAGCAACTGTATCCCAGTGAGAGTCAGCACCTTCAGGAACTGTATCCCAGTGAGAGTCAGCACCTTCAGGAACTGTATACCAGTGAGAGTCAGTACCTTTAGCAACTGTATCCCAGTGAGAGTCAGCACCTTCAGGAACTGTCCCCAATGAGAGTCAGCACCTTCAGGAACTTTCCCCCAGTGAGAATCAGCACCTGCAGGAACTGGATCCCAGTGAGAGTCAGCACCTTCAGGAACTGTCCCCAATGAGAGTCAGCACCTTCAGGAACTGTCCCCCAGTGAGATTCAGCACCTTCAGGAACTGTATCCCAGTGAGAGTCAGCACCTTCAGGAACTGTATCCCAGTGAGAGTCAGCACCTTCAGGAATTGAACCCCAGTGAGAGTCAGCACCTTCAGGAACTGTCCCCCAGTGAGAGTAGGCACCTTCAGCAATTTTATCCCAGTGAGAGTCAGCACCTTCAGGAACTGTCCCTCAGTGAGATTCAGCACCTTCAGGAACTGTCCCCCAGTGAGAGTCAGCACCTTCAGGAACTGTCCCCCAGTGAGAGTCAGCACCTTCAGGAACTGTCTCCCAGTGAGAGTCAGCACCTTCACCAACTGTATCCCAGTGAGAGTCGGCACCTTCAGGACCTGTCCCCCAGTGAGAGTCAGCACCTTCAGGAACTGTCTCCCAGTGAGAGTCAGCACCTTCACCAACTGTATCCCAGTGAGTGTCAGCACCTTCAGGAACTGTCCCCCAGTGAGAGTCAGCACCTTCAGGAACTGTCCCCCAGTGAGAGTCAGCACCTTCAGGAACTGTATCTTGAGCAATTGCATCCCAGTGAGAGTCAGCACCTTCAGCAACTGTATCTCGAGCAATTGTATCCCAGTGAGAGACAGCAGCTCCAGGAACTGTCGCGCAGTGAGAGTCAGAACCTTCAGGAACTGTATCCCAATGAGAGTCAGTACGTTCAGGAACAGTAACCCAGTGAGAGTCAGCACCTTCAGGAATTGTCCCCCAGTGAGAGTCAGAACCTTCAGGAATAGTAACCCAGTGAGAGTCAGCACCTTCAGGAATTGTCCCCCAGTGAGAGTCAGAACCTTCAGGAACTGTCCCCCAGTGAGAGTCAATACCTTCAGGAACTGTATCCCTGTGAGAGGCAGCACCTTCAGGAACTGTCCCCCAGTGAGAGTCAGCACCTTTAGCAACTGTATCCCAGTGAGAGTCAGCACCTTCAGGAACTGTCCCCCAGTGAGAGTCAGCACCTTCAGGAACTGTATCCCAGTGAGACTCAGCACCTTCAGGAACTGTCGCGCAGTGAGAGTCAGCACATTCAGGAACTGTCCCCCAGTGAGAGTCAGTACCTTCAGGAACGGTCCCCCAGTGAGAGTCAGCACCGTAAGCAACTGTATCCCAGTGAGAGTCAGCACCTTCAGGAACTGTCCCCCAGTGAGAGTCAGCACCGTAAGCAACTGTATCCCAGTGAGAGTCAGCACCTTCAGGAACTGTCCCCCAGTGAGAGTCAGTACCTTCAGGAACGGTCCCCCAGTGAGAGTCAGCACCGTAAGCAACTGTATCCCAGTGAGAGTCAGCACCTTCAGGAACTGTATCCCAGTGAGAGTCAGCACCTTCAGGAACTGTATACCAGTGAGAGTCAGTACCTCTAGCAACTGTATCCCAGTGAGAGTCAGCACCTTAAGGAACTGTCCCCCAGTGAGAGTCAGCACTTTCAGCAACTGTATCCCAGTGAGAGTCAGCACCTTCAGGAACGGTCGCCCAGTGAGAGTCAGCACCGTAAGCAACTGTATCCCAGTGAGAGTCAGCACCTTCAGGAACTGTATCCCAGTGAGAGTCAGCACCTTCAGGAACTGTATACCAGTGAGAGTCAGTACCTTTAGCAACTGTATCCCAGTGAGAGTCAGCACCTTCAGGAACTGTCCCCAATGAGAGTCAGCACCTTCAGGAACTTTCCCCCAGTGAGAATCAGCACCTGCAGGAACTGGATCCCAGTGAGAGTCAGCACCTTCAGGAACTGTCCCCAATGAGAGTCAGCACCTTCAGGAACTGTCCCCCAGTGAGATTCAGCACCTTCAGGAACTGTATCCCAGTGAGAGTCAGCACCTTCAGGAACTGTATCCCAGTGAGAGTCAGCACCTTCAGGAATTGAACCCCAGTGAGAGTCAGCACCTTCAGGAACTGTCCCCCAGTGAGAGTAGGCACCTTCAGCAATTTTATCCCAGTGAGAGTCAGCACCTTCAGGAACTGTCCCTCAGTGAGATTCAGCACCTTCAGGAACTGTCCCCCAGTGAGAGTCAGCACCTTCAGGAACTGTCCCCCAGTGAGAGTCAGCACCTTCAGGAACTGTCTCCCAGTGAGAGTCAGCACCTTCACCAACTGTATCCCAGTGAGAGTCGGCACCTTCAGGACCTGTCCCCCAGTGAGAGTCAGCACCTTCAGGAACTGTCTCCCAGTGAGAGTCAGCACCTTCACCAACTGTATCCCAGTGAGTGTCAGCACCTTCAGGAACTGTCCCCCAGTGAGAGTCAGCACCTTCAGGAACTGTCCCCCAGTGAGAGTCAGCACCTTCAGGAACTGTATCTTGAGCAATTGCATCCCAGTGAGAGTCAGCACCTTCAGCAACTGTATCTCGAGCAATTGTATCCCAGTGAGAGACAGCAGCTCCAGGAACTGTCGCGCAGTGAGAGTCAGAACCTTCAGGAACTGTATCCCAATGAGAGTCAGTACGTTCAGGAACAGTAACCCAGTGAGAGTCAGCACCTTCAGGAATTGTCCCCCAGTGAGAGTCAGAACCTTCAGGAATAGTAACCCAGTGAGAGTCAGCACCTTCAGGAATTGTCCCCCAGTGAGAGTCAGAACCTTCAGGAACTGTCCCCCAGTGAGAGTCAGTACCTTCAGGAACTGTATCCCTGTGAGAGGCAGCACCTTCAGGAACTGTCCCCCAGTGAGAGTCAGCACCTTTAGCAACTGTATCCCAGTGAGAGTCAGCACCTTCAGGAACTGTCCCCCAGTGAGAGTCAGCACCTTCAGGAACTGTATCCCAGTGAGACTCAGCACCTTCAGGAACTGTCGCGCAGTGAGAGTCAGCACATTCAGGAACTGTCCCCCAGTGAGAGTCAGTACCTTCAGGAACGGTCCCCCAGTGAGAGTCAGCACCGTAAGCAACTGTATCCCAGTGAGAGTCAGCACCTTCAGGAACTGTCCCCCAGTGAGAGTCAGCACCGTAAGCAACTGTATCCCAGTGAGAGTCAGCACCTTCAGGAACTGTCCCCCAGTGAGAGTCAGTACCTTCAGGAACGGTCCCCCAGTGAGAGTCAGCACCGTAAGCAACTGTATCCCAGTGAGAGTCAGCACCTTCAGGAACTGTATCCCAGTGAGAGTCAGCACCTTCAGGAACTGTATACCAGTGAGAGTCAGTACCTCTAGCAACTGTATCCCAGTGAGAGTCAGCACCTTAAGGAACTGTCCCCCAGTGAGAGTCAGCACTTTCAGCAACTGTATCCCAGTGAGAGTCAGCACCTTCAGGAACGGTCGCCCAGTGAGAGTCAGCACCGTAAGCAACTGTATCCCAGTGAGAGTCAGCACCTTCAGGAACTGTATCCCAGTGAGAGTCAGCACCTTCAGGAACTGTATACCAGTGAGAGTCAGTACCTTTAGCAACTGTATCCCAGTGAGAGTCAGCACCTTCAGGAACTGTCCCCAATGAGAGTCAGCACCTTCAGGAACTTTCCCCCAGTGAGAATCAGCACCTGCAGGAACTGGATCCCAGTGAGAGTCAGCACCTTCAGGAACTGTCCCCAATGAGAGTCAGCACCTTCAGGAACTGTCCCCCAGTGAGATTCAGCACCTTCAGGAACTGTATCCCAGTGAGAGTCAGCACCTTCAGGAACTGTATCCCAGTGAGAGTCAGCACCTTCAGGAATTGAACCCCAGTGAGAGTCAGCACCTTCAGGAACTGTCCCCCAGTGAGAGTAGGCACCTTCAGCAATTTTATCCCAGTGAGAGTCAGCACCTTCAGGAACTGTCCCTCAGTGAGATTCAGCACCTTCAGGAACTGTCCCCCAGTGAGAGTCAGCACCTTCAGGAACTGTCCCCCAGTGAGAGTCAGCACCTTCAGGAACTGTCTCCCAGTGAGAGTCAGCACCTTCACCAACTGTATCCCAGTGAGAGTCGGCACCTTCAGGACCTGTCCCCCAGTGAGAGTCAGCACCTTCAGGAACTGTCTCCCAGTGAGAGTCAGCACCTTCACCAACTGTATCCCAGTGAGTGTCAGCACCTTCAGGAACTGTCCCCCAGTGAGAGTCAGCACCTTCAGGAACTGTCCCCCAGTGAGAGTCAGCACCTTCAGCAACTGTCCCCCAGTGAGAGTCAGCACCTTCAGCAACTGTATCCCAGTGAGATTCGGCACTTTCAGGAACTGTCCGCCAGTGAGTGTCAGCACTTTCAGGAACTGGGTTCCAGTGAGAGTCAGTACCTTCAGGAACTGTCTCCCAGTGAGAGTCATCACCTTCAGGAACTGTATCCCGGTGACAGTCAGCACCTTCAGGAACTGTCCCCCAGTGAGAGTCACCACTTTCAGGAACTGAGTTCCAGTGAGAGTCATCACATTCAGGAACTGTCCCCCAATGAGAGTCAGCACCTTCAGGAACTGTATCCGAGTGAGATTCAGTACCTTCAGGAACTCTCCCCCAGTGAGAGTCAGCACCTTCAGGACCTGTATCCCAGTGAGAGTCAGCACCTTCAGGAACTGTCCGCCAGTGAGAGTCAGCACTTTCAGGAACTGTGTTCCAGTGAGAGTCAGCACCTTAAGGAACTGTCCCCTAGTGAGAGTCAGCGCCGTCAGGTACTTTATCCCAGTGAGAGTCAGCATTTCAGAAACTGTCCCCAAGTGAGAGTCAGCATCGTCAGGAACTGTCCCCCAGTGAGAGTCAGCACCTTGAGGAACTGTCTCCCAGTGAGAGTCAGCACCTTCAGCAACTGTCCCCCAGTGAGAGTCAGCAACTTCAGGAAATGTATTCCAGTGAGAGTCAGCACCTTCAGGAACTGTATCACAGTGAGAGTCAGCACCTTCAGGAACTGTCCCCCAGTGAGAGTCAGCACCTTCAGGAACAGTCTCCCAGTGAGAGTCAGCACCTTCAGCAACTGTATCCCAGTGAGATACGGCACCTTCAGGAACTGTCCCCCAGTGAGAGTCCGCTACTTCAGCAACTGTATCCCAGTGAGATTCGGCACCTTCAGGAACTGTCCCCCAGTGAGAGTCAGCACCTTCAGCAACTGTATCCCAGTGAGATTCGGCACCTTCAGGAACTGTCCCCCAGTGAGAGTCAGTACCTTCAGCAACTGTCCCTCAGTGAGAGTCAGTACCTTCAGGAACTCTCCCCCAGTGAGAGTCAGCAACTTCATCCCAGTGAGAGTCAGCACTACAAGGAACTGACGCCCAGTGACAGTCAGCTTTTTCAGGAACTGTGTTCCAGTGAGAGTCAGTTCCTTCAGGAACTGTCTCCCAGTGAGAGTCAGCACCTTTAGCAACTGTCTCCCAGTGAGAGTCGTCACCATCAGGAACTGTCCCCCAATGAGAGTCAGCACGTTCAGGAACTGTCTCCCAGTGAGAGTCAGCACCTTCAGCAACTGTATCCCAGTGAGACTCAGCATCGTCAGCAACTGTCCCCCAGTGAGAGTCAGCATCGTCAGCAACTGTCCCCCAGTGAGAGTCAGCACCTTCAGCAACTGTCCCCCAGTGAGAGTCAGCACCTTCAGGAACTGTCCCCCAGTGAGAGTCAGCACCTTCAGGAACTGTCCCCCAGTGAGAGTCAGCTACTTCAGCAACTGTATCCCAGTGAGAGTCAGCACTACAAGGAACTGACGCCCAGTGACAGTCACCTTTTTCAGGAACTGTGTTCCAGTGAGGGTCAGTTCCTTCAGGAACTGTCTCCCAGTGAGAGTCAGCACCTTTAGCAACTGTAGCCCAGTGAGAGTCAGCATCTTCAGCGACTGTATCCCAGTGAGAGTCAGTACCTTCAGGAACTGTGTTCCAGTGAGAGTCAGTACCTTTAGCAACTGTATCCCAGTGAGAGTCAGTACCTTTAGCAACTGTATCTCAGTGAGAGTCGTCACTTTCAGGAACTGTCCCCCAGTGAGAGTCAGCACGTTCAGGAACTGTCTCCCAGTGAGTGGCAGCAACTTCAGCAACTGTATCCCACTGAGAGTCGTCACTTTCAGGAACTGTCCCCCAGTGAGAGTAGGCACCTTCAGCAATTTTATCCCAGTGAGAGTCAGCACCTTCAGGAACTGTATCTTGAGCAATTGCATCCCAGTGAGAGTCAGCACCTTCAGGAACTGTATCCCAGTGAGAGTCAGCACCTTCAGGAACTGTGACCCAGTGAGAGTCAGCACATTCAGGAACTGTCCGCCAGTGAGAGTCAGCACCTTCAGGAACTGTATCTTGAGCAATTGCATCCCAGTGAGAGTCAGCACCTTCAGCAACTGTATCTCGAGCAATTGTATCCCAGTGAGAGGCAGCAGCTCCAGGAACTGTCGCGCAGTGAGAGTCAGAACCTTCAGGAACTGTATCCCAATGAGAGTCAGCACGTTCAGGAACAGTAACCCAGTGAGAGTCAGCACCTTCAGGAATTGTCCCCCAGTGAGAGTCAGAACCTTCAGGAATAGTAACCCAGTGAGAGTCAGCACCTTCAGGAATTGTCCCCCAGTGAGAGTCAGAACCTTCAGGAACTGTCCCCCAGTGAGAGTCAGTACCTTCAGGAACTGTATCCCAGTGAGAGGCAGCACCTTCAGGAACTGTCCCCCAGTGAGAGTCAGCACCTTTAGCAACTGTATCCCAGTGAGAGTCAGCACCTTCAGGAACTGTATCCCAGTGAGACTCAGCACCTTCAGGAACTGTCGCGCAGTGAGAGTCAGCACATTCAGGAACTGTCCCCCAGTGAGAGTCAGTACCTTCAGGAACGGTCCCCCAGTGAGAGTCAGCACCGTAAGCAACTGTATCCCAGTGAGAGTCAGCACCTTCAGGAACTGTCCCCCAGTGAGAGTCAGCACCGTAAGCAACTGTATCCCAGTGAGAGTCAGCACCTTCAGGAACTGTCCCCCAGTGAGAGTCAGTACCTTCAGGAACGGTCCCCCAGTGAGAGTCAGCACCGTAAGCAACTGTATCCCAGTGAGAGTCAGCACCTTCAGGAACTGTATCCCAGTGAGAGTCAGCACCTTCAGGAACTGTATACCAGTGAGAGTCAGTACCTTTAGCAACTGTATCCCAGTGAGAGTCAGCACCTTAAGGAACTGTCCCCCAGTGAGAGTCAGCACTTTCAGCAACTGTATCCCAGTGAGAGTCAGCACCTTCAGGAACGGTTGCCCAGTGAGAGTCAGCACCGTAAGCAACTGTATCCCAGTGAGAGTCAGCACCTTCAGGAACTGTATCCCAGTGAGAGTCAGCACCTTCAGGAACTGTATACCAGTGAGAGTCAGTACCTTTAGCAACTGTATCCCAGTGAGAGTCAGCACCTTAAGGAACTGTCCCCCAGTGAGAGTCAACACCTTCAGCGACTGTATCCCAGTGAGAGTCAACACCTTCAGCGACTGTATCCCAGTGAGAGTCAGTACCTTAAGAAACTGTGTTCCAGTGAGAGTCAGTTCCTTTAGCAACTGTATCCCAGTGAGAGTCAGCACCTTCAGGAACTGTCCCCCAGTGAGAATCAGCACCTGCAGGAACTGTATCCCAGAGAGAGTCAGCACCTTCAGGAACTGTATCCCAGTGAGAGTCAGCACCTTCAGGAATTGAACCCCAGTGAGAGTCAGCACCTTCAGGAACTGTCCCCAAGGAGATTCAGCACCTTCAGGAACTGTCCCCCAGTGAGATTCAGCACCTTCAGGAACTGTATCCCAGAGAGAGTCAGCACCTTCAGGAACTGTATCCCAGTGAGAGTCAGCACCTTCAGGAATTGAACCCCAGTGAGAGTCAGCACCTTCAGGAACTGTCCCCCAGTGAGAGTAGGCACCTTCAGCAATTTTATCCCAGTGAGAGTCAGCACCTTCAGGAACTGTCCCTCAGTGAGATTCAGCACCTTCAGGAACTGTCCCCCAGTGAGAGTCAGCACCTTCAGGAACTGTCCCCCAGTGAGAGTCAGCACCTTCAGGAACTGTCTCCCAGTGAGAGTCAGCACCTTCACCAACTGTATCCCAGTGAGAGTCGGCACCTTCAGGAACTGTGCCCCAGTGAGATTCCGCAACTTCAGCAACTGTCCCCCAGTGAGAGTCAGCACCTTCAGTAACTGTATCCCAGTGAGATTCGGCACTTTCAGGATCTGTCCGCCAGTGAGTGTCAGCACTTTCAGGAACTGGGTTCCAGTGAGAGTCAGTACCTTCAGCAACTGTATCCCAGTGAGATTCGGCACTTTCAGGAACTGTCCGCCAGTGAGTGTCAGCACTTTCAGGAACTGGGTTCCAGTGAGAGTCAGCACCTTCAGGAACTGTCCCCCAGTGAGAGTCAGCACTTTCAGGAACTGAGTTCCAGTGAGAGTCATCACATTCAGGAACTGTCCCCCAATGAGAGTCAGCACCTTCAGGAACTGTATCCGAGTGAGATTCAGTACCTTCAGGAACTCTCCCCCAGTGAGAGTCAGCACCTTCAGGAACTGTCCGCCAGTGAGAGTCAGCACTTTCAGGAACTGTGTTCCAGTGATAGTCAGCACCTTAAGGAACTGTCCCCCAGTGAGAGTCAGCGCCGTCAGGAACTTTATCCCAGTGAGAGTCAGCATTTCAGAAACTGTCCCCAAGTGAGAGTCAGCATCGTCAGGAACTGTCCCCCAGTGAGAGTCAACACCTTGAGGAACTGTCTCCCAGTGAGAGTCAGCACCTTCAGGAACAGTCTCCCAGTGAGAGTCAGCACCTTCAGCAACTGTATCCCAGTGAGATTCGGCACCTTCAGGAACTGTCCCCCAGTGAGAGTCCGCTACTTCAGCAACTGTATCCCAGTGAGATTCGGCACCTTCAGGATCTGTCCCCCAGTGAGAGTCAGCACCTTCAGCAACTGTATCCCAGTGAGATTCGGCACCTTCAGGAACTGTCCCCCAGTGAGAGTCAGTACCTTCAGCAACTGTACCTCAGTGAGAGTCAGTACCTTCAGGAACTCTCCCCCAGTGAGAGTCGGCACCTTCAGCAACTGTCCCCCAGTGAGAGTCAGCTCCTTCAGCAACTGTCCCTCAGTTAGAGTCAGTACCTTCAGGAACTCTCCCCCAGTGAGAGTCGGCACCTTCAGCAACTGTCCCCCAGTGAGAGTCAGCTTCTTCAGCAACTGTCCCCCTGTGAGGGTCAGCACCTTCAGGAACTCTATCCCAGTGAGATTCAGCAGCTTCAGGAACTGTCCCCCAGTGAGAGTTGCACCTTCAGGAACTGTCCCTCAGTGAGAGTCAGTACCTTCAGGAACTGTGTCCCAGTGAGAGTCAGCATCTTCAGCAACTGTCCCCCAGTGAGATTCAGCTCCTTCAAAAACTGTCCCCCACTGAGAGTCAGCACTTTCAGGAGCTTTATCCCAGTGAGAGTCAGCACCTTCAGCAACTGTATCCCAGTGAGAGTCAGCACCTTCAGCAACTATATCCCAGTGAGAGTCAGCATCTTCAGGAACTGTCCCTCAGTGAGAGTCAGTACCTTCAGGAACTGTCCCCCAGTGAGAGTCAACACTACAAGGAACTGACGCCCAGTGACAGTCAGCACTTTCTGGAACGGTGTTCCATTGAGAGTCAGTACCTTCAGGAACTGTCTCCCAGTGAGAGTCAGCACCTTTCGCAACTGTAGCCCAGTGAGAGTCAGCACCTTCAGCGACTGTATCCCAGTGAGAGTCAGTACCTTCAGGAACTGTGTTCCAGTGAGAGTCAGTACCTTTAGCAACTGTATCCCAGTGAGAGTCGTCACCATCAGGAACTGTCCCCCAATGAGAGTCAGCACGTTCAGGAACTGTCTCCCAGTGAGAGTCAGCATCTTCAGCAACTGTATCCCAGTGAGACTCATCAAATTCAGGAACTGTCCCCCAGTGAGAGTCAGCACCTTCAGGAACTGTCCCCCAGTGAGAGTCAGTACCTTCAGGAACTGTCCCCCAGTGAGAGTCAACACTACAAGGAACTGACGCCCAGTGACAGTCAGCACTTTCTGGAACGGTGTTCCAGTGAGAGTCAGTACCTTCAGGAACTGTCTCCCAGTGAGAGTCAGCACCTTTCGCAACTGTAGCCCAGTGAGAGTCAGCACCTTCAGCGACTGTATCCCAGTGAGAGTCAGTACCTTCAGGAACTGTGTTCCAGTGAGAGTCAGTACCTTTAGCAACTGTATCCCAGTGAGAGTCGTCACCATCAGGAACTGTCCCCCAATGAGAGTCAGCACGTTCAGGAACTGTCTCCCAGTGAGAGTCAGCATCTTCAGCAACTGTATCCCAGTGAGACTCATCAAATTCAGGAACTGTCCCCCAGTGAGAGTCAGCACCTTCAGGAACTGTCCCCCAGTGAGAGTCAGCACCTTCAGGAACTGTCCCCCAGTGAGAGTCAGCACCTTCAGAAACTGTCCCCCAGTGAGAGTCAGCACCTTCAGCAACTGTCCCCCAGTGAGAGTCAGCACCTTCAGGACCTCTCCCCCAGTGAGAGTCAGCACCTTCAGGAACTGTCCCCCAGTGAGAGTCAGCAACTTCAGCAACTGTATCCCAGTGAGAGTCAGCACTACAAGGAACTGACGCCCAGTGACAGTCAGCTTTTTCAGGAACTGTGTTCCAGTGAGAGTCAGTTCCTTCAGGAACTGTCTCCCAGTGAGAGTCAGCACCTTTAGCAACTGTATCCCAGTGACAGTCGTCACCATCAGGAACTGTCCCCCAATGAGAGTCAGCACGTTCAGGAACTGTCTCCCAGTGAGAGTCAGCACCTTCAGCAACTGTATCCCAGTGAGACTCAGCAACTTCAGGAACTGTCCCCCAGTGAGAGTCAGCATCGTCAGCAACTGTCCCCCAGTGAGAGTCAGCACCTTCAGCAACTGTCCCCCAGTGAGAGTCAGCACCTTCAGGAACTGTCCCCCAGTAAGAGTCAGCAACTTAAGCAACTGTATCCCAGTGAGAGTCAGCACAGCAAGGAACTGACGCCCAGTGACAGTCAGCTTTTTCAGGAACTGTGTTCCAGTGAGGGTCAGTTCCTTCAGGAACTGTCTCCCAGTGAGAGTCAGCACCTTTAGCAACTGTAGCCCAGTGAGAGTCAGCATCTTCAGCGACTGTATCCCAGTGAGAGTCAGTACCTTCAGGAACTGTGTTCCAGTGAGAGTCAGTACCTTTAGCAACTGTATCCCAGTGAGAGTCAGTACCTTTAGCAACTGTATCCCAGTGAGAGTCGTCACTTTCAGGAACTGTCCCCCAGTGAGAGTCAGCACGTTCAGGAACTGTCTCCCAGTGAGAGGCAGCAACTTCAGCAACTGTATCCCAGTGAGAGTCAGTACCTTCAGGAACTGTGTTCCAGTGAGAGTCAGTACCTTTAGCAACTGTATCCCAGTGAGAGTCAGTACCTTTAGCAACTGTATCCCAGTGAGAGTCGTCACTTTCAGGAACTGTCCCCCAGTAAGAGTCAGCACCTTCAGGAACTGTCCCCCAGTGAGAGTAGGCACCTTCAGCAATTTTATCCCAGTGAGAGTCAGCACCTTCAGGAACTGTATCTTGAGCAATTGCATCCCAGTGAGAGTCAGCACCTTCAGGAACTGTATCCCAGTGAGAGTCAGCACCTTCAGGAACTGTGACCCAGTGAGAGTCAGCACATTCAGGAACTGTCCGCCAGTGAGAGTCAGCACCTTCAGGAACTGTATCTTGAGCAATTGCATCCCAGTGAGAGTCAGCACCTTCAGCAACTGTATCTCGAGCAATTGTATCCCAGTGAGAGGCAGCAGCTCCAGGAACTGTCGCGCAGTGAGAGTCAGAACCTTCAGGAACTGTATCCCAATGAGAGTCAGCACGTTCAGGAACAGTAACCCAGTGAGAGTCAGCACCTTCAGGAACTGTCCCCCAGTGAGAGTCAGCACCTTCAGGAACTGTCCCCCAGTGAGAGTCAGAACCTTCAGGAACAGTAACCCAGTGAGAGTCAGCACCTTCAGTAACTGTATCCCAGTGAGAGTCAGCACCTTCAGGAACTGTATCCCAGTGAGAGGCAGCACCTTCAGGAACTGTCCCCCAGTGAGAGTCAGCACCTTTAGCAACTGTATCCCAGTGAGAGTCAGCACCTTCAGGAACTGTCCCCCAGTGAGAGTCAGCACCTTCAGGAACTGTCCCCCAGTGAGACTCAGCACCTACAGGAACTGTCGCGCAGTGAGAGTCAGCACATTCAGGAACTGTGTCCCAGTGAGAGTCAGTACCTTCAGGAACGGTCCCCCAGTGAGAGTCAGCACCGTAAGCAACTGTATCCCAGTGAGAGTCAGCACCTTCAGGAACTGTCCCCCAGTGAGAGTCAGCACCTTCAGGAACGGTCCCCCAGTGAGAGTCAGCACCTTCAGGAACTGTATCCCAGTGAGAGTCAGCACCTTCAGGAACTGTATCCCAGTGAGGGTCAGCACCTTCAGGAACTGTATACCAGTGAGAGTCAGTACCTTTAGCAACTGTATCCCAGTGAAAGTCAGCACCTTAAGGAACTGTCCCCCAGTGAGAGTCAGCACTTTCAGCAACTGTATCCCATTGAGAGTCAGCACCTTCAGGAACTGTATCCCAGTGAGAGTCAGCACCTTCAGCAACTGTCCCCCAATGAGAGTCAGCACCTTCAGCAACTATATCCCTGTAAGAGTCAGCAACTTCAGGAACTGTCCCCCAGTGAGAGTCTGCACCTTCAGCTACTATATCCCTGTAAGAGTCAGCAACTTCAGGAACTGTCCCCCAGTGAGAGTCAGCACCTTCAGCAACTACATCCCTGTAAGAGTCAGCACCTTCAGCAACTACATCCCTGTAAGAGTCAACAGCTTCAGGAACTGTCGCGCAGTGAGAGTCAGCACCTTCAGGAACTGTATCCCAGTGAGAGTCAGCACCTTCAGGTACTGTAACCCAGTGAGAGTCAGCACATTCAGGAACTGTCCCCCAGTGAGAGTCAGTACCTTTAGCAACTATATCCCTGTAAGAGTCAGCAACTTCAGGAACTGTCCCCCAGTGAGAGTCTGCACCTTCAGCTACTATATCCCTGTAAGAGTCAGCAACTTCAGGAACTGTCCCCCAGTGAGAGTCAGCACCTTCAGCAACTACATCCCTGTAAGAGTCAGCAGCTTCAGGAACTGTATCACAGTGAGACTCAGCACCTTCAGCAACTACATCCCTGTAAGAGTCAACAGCTTCAGGAACTGTCGCGCAGTGAGAGTCAGCACCTTCAGGAACTGTATCCCAGTGAGAGTCAGCACCTTCAGGTACTGTAACCCAGTGAGAGTCAGCACATTCAGGAACTGTCCCCCAGTGAGAGTCAGTACCTTTAGCAACTGTATACCAGTAAGAGTCAGCACCTTCAGGAACTGTCCCCCAGTGAGAGTCAGCAACTTCAGCAACTGTGTTCCAGTGAGAGTCAGTACCTTCAGGAACTGTATCCCAGTGAGAGTCTGCACCTTCAGGAACTGTCCCCCAGTGAGAGTCAGCACCTTCAGGAACTGTATCCCAATTAGAGTCAGCACCTTCAGGAACTGTATCCTAGTGAGAGTCAGCATCTTCAGGAACTGTATCCCAATGAGAGTCAGCGACTTCATGAACTGTCCCCCAGTGAGAGTCAGCACCTTCAGGAACTGTTTCCCAGTGAGGGTCAGCACCTTCAGGAACTGTCGCCCAGTGAGAGTCAGCACCTTCAGGAACTGTATCCCAGTGACAGTCAGCACCTTCAGGAACTGTATCCCAATGAGAGTTAGCGCCTTCAGGAACTGTCCCCCAGTGAGAGGTAGCACCTTCAGGTAATGTCCCCCAGTGAGAGTCAGCACATTGAGGAACTGTCCCCCAGTGAGAGGTAGCACCTTCAGGAACTGTCCCCCAGTGAGAGTCAGCAACTTGAGGAACTGTCCCCCAGTGAGAGTCAGTACCTTCAGGGACTGTCCCCCAGTGAGAGTCAGCACCTTCAGAAACTATATCCCAGTGAGAGTCAGCACGTTCAGGAACAGTAACCCAGTGAGAGTCAGCACCTTCGGGAACTGTCCCCCAGTGAGAGTCAGAACCTTCAGGAACAGTAACCCAGTGAGAGTCAGCACCTTCAGGAACTGTCCCCCAGTGAGAGTCAGAACCTTCAGGAACTGTCCCCCAGTGAGAGTCAGTACCTTCAGGAACTGTATCCCAGTGAGAGGCAGCACCTTCAGGAACTGTCCCCCAGTGAGAGTCAGCACCTTTAGCAACTGTATCCCAGTGAGAGTCAGCACCTTCAGGAACTCTCCGCCAGTGAGACTCAGCACCTTCAGGAACTGTCGCGCAGTGAGAGTCAGCACATTCAGGAACTGTCCCCCAGTGAGAGTCAGTACCTTCAGGAACGGTCCCCCAGTGAGAGTCAGCACTGTAAGCAACTGTATCCCAGTGACAGTCAGCACCTTCAGGAACTGTCCCCCAGTGAGAGTCAGCACCGTAAGCAACTGTATCCCAGTGAGAGTCAGCACCTTCAGGAACTGTATCCCAGTGAGAGTCAGCACCTTCAGGTACTGTAACCCAGTGAGAGTCAGCACATTCAGGAACTGTCCCCCAGTGAGAGTCAGTACCTTTAGCAACTGTATACCAGTAAGAGTCAGCACCTTCAGGAACTGTCCCCCAGTGTTAGTCAGCAACTTCAGCAACTGTGTTCCAGTGAGAGTCAGTACCTTCAGGAACTGTATCCCAGTGAGAGTCAGCACCTTCAGCAACTGTCCTCCATTGAGAGTCAGCACCTTCAGGAACTGTATCCCAGTGAGAGTCTGCACCTTCAGGAACTGTCCCCCAGTGAGAGTCAGCACCTTCAGGAACTGTATCCCAATTAGAGTTAGCACCTTCAGGAACTGTATCCTAGTGAGAGTCAGCATCTTCAGGAACTGTATCCCAATGAGAGTCAGCACCTTCAGGAACTGTTTCCCAGTGAGGGTCAGCACCTTCAGGAACTGTCGCCCAGTGAGAGTCAGCACCTTCAGGAACTGTATCCCAGTGACAGTCAGCACCTTCAGGAACTGTATCCCAATGAGAGTTAGCGCCTTCAGGAACTGTCCCCCAGTGAGAGGTAGCACCTTCAGGAAATGTCCCCCAGTGAGAGTCAGCACATTGAGGAACTGTCCCCCAGTGAGAGGCAGCACCTTCAGGAACTGTCCCCCAGTGAGAGTCAGCAACTTGAGGAACTGTCCCCCAGTGAGAGTCAGTACCTTCAGGGACTGTCCCCCAGTGAGAGTCAGCAACTTGAGGAACTGTCCCCCAGTGAGAGTCAGCACCTTCAGGAACTGTATCCCAGTGAGAGTCAGCACCTTCAGGAACTGTATCCCAGTGAGAGTCAGCACCTTCAGGAACTGTATACCAGTGAGAGTCAGTACCTTTAGCAACTGTATCCCAGTGAAAGTCAGCACCTTAAGGAACTGTCCCCCAGTGAGAGTCAGCACTTTCAGCAACTGTATCCCATTGAGAGTCAGCACCTTCAGGAACTGTATCCCAGTGAGAGTCAGCACCTTCAGCAACTGTCCCCCAATGAGAGTCAGCACCTTCAGCAACTATATCCCTGTAAGAGTCAGCAACTTCAGGAACTGTCCCCCAGTGAGAGTCTGCACCTTCAGCTACTATATACCTGTAAGAGTCAGCAACTTCAGGAACTGTCCCCCAGTGAGAGTCAGCACCTTCAGCAACTATATCCCTGTAAGAGTCAGCAGCTTCAGGAACTGTATCACAGTGAGACTCAGCACCTTCAGCAACTACATCCCTATAAGAGTCAACAGCTTCAGGAACTGTCGCGCAGTGAGAGTCAGCACCTTCAGCAACTGTCCCCCATTGAGAGTCAGCACCTTCAGGAACTGTCGCCCAGTGAGAGTCAGCACCTTCAGCAACTATATCCCTGTAAGTGTCAGCAACTTCAGGAACTGTCCCCCAGTGAGAGTCAGCACCTTCAGCAACTATATCCCTGTAAGAGTCAACAGCTTCAGGAACTGTCGCGCAGTGAGAGTCAGCACCTTCAGGAACTGTATCCCAGTGAGAGTCAGCACCTTCAGGAACTGTATCCCAGTGAGAGTCAGCACATTCAGGAACTGTGCCCCAGTGAGAGTCAGTACCTTTAGCAACTGTATACCAGTAAGAGTCAGCACCTTCAGGAACTGTCCCCCAGTGAGAGTCAGCAACTTCAGCAACTGTGTTCCATTGAGAGTCAGCGACTTCATGAACTGTCCCCCAGTGCGAGTCAGTACCTTTAGCAATTGTATACCAGTAAGAGTCAGTACCTTCAGGAACTGTATCCCAGTGAGAGTCAGCACCTTCAGCAACTGTCCTCCATTGAGAGTCAGCACCTTCAGGAACTGTATCCCAGTGAGAGTCTGCACCTTCAGGAACTGTCCCCCAGTGAGCGTCAGCACCTTCAGGAACTGTATCCTAATTAGAGTCAGCACCTTCAGGAACTGTATCCTAGTGAGAGTCAGCATCTTCAGGAACTGTATCCCAATGAGAGTCAGCGACTTCATGAACTGTCCCCCAGTGAGAGTCAGCACCTTCAGGAACTGTATCCCAGTGAGGGTCAGCACCTTCAGGAACTGTCGCCCAGTGAGAGTCAGCACCTTCAGGAACTGTATCCCAGTGACAGTCAGCACCTTCAGGAACTGTATCCCAATGAGAGTTAGCGCCTTCAGGAACTGTCCCCCAGTGAGAGGTAGCACCTTCAGGAAATGTCCCCCAGTGAGAGTCAGCACATTGAGGAACTGTCCCCCAGTGAGAGGTAGCACCTTCAGGAACTGTCCCCCAGTGAGAGTCAGCAACTTGAGGAACTGTCCCCCAGTGAGAGTCAGTACCTTCAGGGACTGTCCCCCAGTGAGAGTCAGCACCTTCAGAAACTGTATCCCAGTGAGAGTCAGCACCTTCAGGAACTGTATCCCAGTGAGAGTCAGCAGCTTCAGGAACTGTCTCCAAATGAGAGTCAGCACCTTCAGGAACTGTCCCCCAGTGAGAGTCAGCACCTTCAGGAACTGTCCCCAAGTGAGAGTCAGTACCTTCAGGGACTGTACCCCAGTGACACTCAGCACCTTCAGGAACTGTATCCCAGTGAGAGTCAGCACCTTCAGGAACTGTATCCCAGTGAGAGTCAGCACCTTCATGAACTGTATCCCAGTGGCACTCAGCACCTTCTGCAACTATATCCCAGAGAGACTCAGCAACTTCAGGAACTGTGCCCCAGTGAGAGACAGCACTTTCAGCAACTGTATCCCAGTGAGAGTCAGCAGCTTCAGGAACTGTATCCCAGTGAGAGTCAGCACCTTCAGGAACTGTATCCCAGTGAGAGACAGCACCTTCAGGAACTGTATCCCAGTGAGAGTCAGCACCTTCAGGAACTGTATCCCAGTGAGAGTCAGCACCTTCAGAAACTGTGCCCCAGTGAGAGACAGCACTTTCAGCAACTGTGCCCCAGTGAGAGACAGCACCTTCAGGAATTGTGCCCCAGTGAGAGACAGCACCTTCAGGAACTGTGCCCGAGTGAGAGACAGCACCTTCAGGAACTGTATCCCAGTGAGAGTCAGCACCTTCAGGAACTGTATCCCAGTGAGAGTCAGCACCTTCAGCAACTGTCCCCCAGTGAGAGTCAGCACCTTCAGGAACTGTCCCCCAGTGAGAGTCAGCAACTTGAGGAACTGTCCCCCAGTGAGAGTCAGTACCTTCAGGGACTGTCCCCCAGTGAGAGTCAGCAACTTGAGGAACTGTCCCCCAGTGAGAGTCAGTACCTTCAGGGACTGCCCCCAGTGAGAGTCAGCAGCTTCAGGAATTGTGCCCCAGTGAGAGTCAGCACCTTCAGGAATTGTGCCCCAGTGAGAGTCAGCACCTTCAGGAACTGTATCCCAGTGAGAGTCAGCACCTTCAGGAACTGTATCCCAGTGAGAGTCAGCACCTTCAGGAACTGTATCCCAATGAGAGTCAGCACCTTCAGCAACTGTCCCCCAGTGAAAGTCAGCACCTTCAGGAACTGTCCCCCAGTGAGAGTCAGCAACTTGAGGAACTGTCCCCCAGTGAGAGTCAGCACATTGAGGAACTGTCCCCCAGTGAGAGCGAGCACCTTCAGGAACTGTCCCCCAGTGAGAGTCAGCAACTTGAGGAACTGTCCCCCAGTGAGAGTCAGTACCTTCAGGGACTGCCCCCAGTGAGAGTCAGCAGCTTCAGGAATTGTGCCCCAGTGAGAGACAGCACCTTCAGGAATTGTGCCCCAGTGAGAGTCAGCACCTTCAGGAACTGTATCCCAGTGAGAGTCAGCACCTTCAGGAACTGTATCCCAGTGAGAGTCAGCACCTTCAGGAACTGTATCCCAATGAGAGTCAGCACCTTCAGCAACTGTCCCCCAGTGAAAGTCAGCACCTTCAGGAACTGTCCCCCAGTGAGAGTCAGCAACTTGAGGAACTGTCCCCCAGTGAGAGTCAGCACATTGAGGAACTGTCCCCCAGTGAGAGCGAGCACCTTCAGGAACTGTCCCCCAGTGAGAGTCAGCAACTTGAGGAACTGTCCCCCAGTGAGAGTCAGTACCTTCAGGGACTGCCCCCAGTGAGAGTCAGCAGCTTCAGGAATTGTGCCCCAGTGAGAGACAGCACCTTCAGGAACTGTATCCCAGTGAGAGTCAGCACCTTCAGGAACTGTCCCCCAGTGAGAGTCAGCACCTTCAGGAACTGTATCCCAGTGAGAGTCAGCACCTTCAGGAACTGTATCCCAGTGAGAGTCAGCACCTTCAGGAACTGTACCCCTGTGAGAGTCAGCACCTTCAGGAACTGTATCCCAGTGAGATTAGATTAGATTAGAGATACAGCACTGAAACAGGCCCTTCGGCCCACCGAGTCTGTGCCGACCATCAACCACCCATATATACTAATCCTACACTAATCCCATATTCCTGCCAAACATCCCCACCTGTCCCTATATTTCCCTACCACCTTTACTGCTGACAATTTATAATGGCCAATTTACCTATTAACCTGCATGTCTTTTGGCTTGTGGGAGGAAACCGGAGCACCCGGAGAAAACCCACGCAGACACAGGGAGAACTTGCACACTCCACACAGGCAGTACCCAGAATTGAACCGGGGTCCCTGGAGCTGTGAGGCTGCAGTGCTAACCACTGCGCCACTGTGCCGCCCTTCAGCACCTTCAGCAACTGTCCCCCAGTGAGAGTCAGCACCTTCAGGAACTGTCCCCCAGTGAGAGTCAGCACCTTCAGCAACTGTCCCCCAGTGAGAGTCAGCACCTTCAGCAACTGTCCCCCAGTGAGAGTCAGCACCTTCAGGAACTGTCCCCCAGTGAGAGGCAGCAGCTCCAGGAACTGTCGCGCAGTGAGAGTCAGCACCTTCAGGAACTGTCGCGCAGTGAGAGTCAGCACCTTCAGGAACTGTATCCCAGTGAGAGTCAGCACCTTCAGGAACTGTATCTCGAGCAATTGTATCCCAGTGAGAGGCAGCAGCTTCAGGAACTGTATCCCAATGAGAGTCAGCAACTTCAGGAACTGTCCCCCAGTGAGAGTCAGCACCTTCAGGAACTGTCCCCCAGTGAGAGGCAGCAGCTCCAGGAACTGTCGCGCAGTGAGAGCACCTTCAGGAACTGTCGCGCAGTGAGAGTCAGCACTTTCAGGAACTGTCCCCCAGTGAGAGTCAGTACCTTCAGGAACGGTCCCCCAGTGAGAGTCAGCACCTTTAGCAACTGTATCCCAGTGAGAGGCAGCACCTTCAGGAACTGTCCCCTAGTGAGAGTCAGCACCTTTAGCAACTGTATCCCAGTGAGAGTCAGCACCTTCAGGAACTGTTTCCCAGATAGACTCAGCATCTTCAGGAACTGTCGCACAGTGAGAGTCAGCACATTGAGGCACTGTCCCCCAGTGAGAGTCAGTACCTTCAGGAACGGTCCCCCAGTGAGAGTCAGCACCGTATGCAACTGTATCCCAGTGAGAGTCAGCACCTTCAGGAACTGTTTCTCAGTGAGAGTCAGCACCTTCAGGAACTGTATCCCAGTGAGAGTCAGAACCTTCAGGAACTGTCCCCCAGTGAGAGTCAGTACCTTCAGGAACTGTCCCCCAGTGAGAGTCAGCACCTTCAGGAACTGTCCCCCGGTGAGAGTCAGCACCTTCAGGAACTGTCCCCCAGTGAGAGTCAGAACCTTCAGGAACTGTCCCCCAGTGAGAGTCAGTACCTTCAGGAACTGTATCCCAGTGAGAGGCAGCACCTTCAGGAACTGTCCCCCAGTGAGAGTCAGCACCTTTAGCAACTGTATCCCAGTGAGAGTCAGCACCTTCAGGAACTGTATCCCAGTGAGACTCAGCACCTTCAGGAACTGTCGCGCAGTGAGAGTCAGCACATTCAGGAACTGTCCCCCAGTGAGAGTCAGTACCTTCAGGAACGGTCCCCCAGTGAGAGTCAACACCTTTAGCAACTGTATCCCAGTGAGAGGCAGCACCTTCAGGAACTGTTTCCCAGTTAGACTCAGCACCTTCAGGAACTGTCGCACAGTGAGAGTCAGCACATTGAGGAACTGTCCCCCAGTGAGAGTCAGTACCTTCAGCAACGGTCCCCCAGTGAGAGTCAGCACCTTCAGGAACTGTTTCCCAGTTAGACTCAGCACCTTCAGGAACTGTCCCCCAGTGAGAGTCAGCACCTTCAGGAACTGTATCCCAATTACAGTCAGCACCTTCAGGAACTGTATCCGAGTGAGAGTCAGCATCTTCAGGAACTGTATCCCAATGAGAGTCAGCGACTTCATGAACTGTCCCCCAGTGAGAGTCAGCACCTTCAGGAACTGTTTCCCAATGAGGGTCAGCACCTTCAGGAACTGTCGCCCAGTGAGAGTCTGCACCTTCAGGAACTGTATCCCAATGACAGTCAGCACCTTCAGGAACTGTATCCCAATGAGAGTCAGCACATTGAGGAACTGTCCCCCAGTGAGAGGCAGCACATTGAGGAACTGTCCCCCAATGAGGGTCAGCACCTTCAGGAACTGTCGCCCAGTGAGAGTCAGCACCTTCAGGAACTGTATCCCAGTGACAGTCAGCACCTTCAGGAAATGTCCCCCAGTGAGAGTCAGCACATTGAGGAACTGTCCCCCAATGAGAGGTAGCACCTTCAGGAACTGTCCCCCAGTGAGAGTCAGTACCTTCAGGGACTGTACCCCAGTGACACTCAGCACCTTCAGGAACTGTATCCCAGTGAGAGTCAGCACCTTCAGGAACTGTTCCCCAGTGAGAGTCAGCACCTTCATGAACTGTATCCCAGTGACACTCAGCACCTTCTGCAACTATATCCCAGAGAGACTCAGCAACTTCAGGAACTGTGCCCCAGTGAGAGACAGCATTTTCAGCAACTGTATCCCAGTGAGAGTCAGCAGCTTCAGGAACTGTATCCCAGTGAGAGTCAGTAGCTTCAGGAATTGTGCCCCAGTGAGAGACAGCACCTTCAGGAACTGTATCCCAGTGAGAGTCAGCACCTTCAGGAACTGTATCCCAGTGAGAGTCAGCACCTTCAGGAACTGTGCCCCAGTGAGAGTCAACACCTTCAGCATCTGTATCCCAGTGAGAGTCAGCACCTTCAGGAATTGTGCCCCAGTGAGAGACAGCACTTTCAGCAACTGTATCCCAGTGAGAGTCAGCACCTTCAGGAATTGTGCCCCAGTGAGAGACAGCACCTTCAGGAACTGTCGCCCAGTGAGAGTCAGCACCTTCAGGAACTGTATCCCAGTGACAGTCAGCACCTTCAGGAAATGTCCCCCAGTGAGAGTCAGCACATTGAGGAACTGTCCCCCAATGAGAGGTAGCACCTTCAGGAACTGTCCCCCAGTGACAGTCAGCAACTTGAGGAACTGTCCCCCAGTGAGAGTCAGTACCTTCAGGGACTGTACCCCAGTGACACTCAGCACCTTCAGGAACTGTATCCCAGTGAGAGTCAGCACCTTCAGGAACTGTTCCCCAGTGAGAGTCAGCACCTTCATGAACTGTATCCCAGTGACACTCAGCACCTTCTGCAACTATATCCCAGAGAGACTCAGCAACTTCAGGAACTGTGCCCCAGTGAGAGACAGCATTTTCAGCAACTGTATCCCAGTGAGAGTCAGCAGCTTCAGGAACTGTATCCCAGTGAGAGTCAGTAGCTTCAGGAATTGTGCCCCAGTGAGAGACAGCACCTTCAGGAACTGTATCCCAGTGAGAGTCAGCACCTTCAGGAACTGTATCCCAGTGAGAGTCAGCACCTTCAGGAACTGTGCCCCAGTGAGAGTCAACACCTTCAGCATCTGTATCCCAGTGAGAGTCAGCACCTTCAGGAATTGTGCCCCAGTGAGAGACAGCACCTTCAGGAACTGTATCCCAGTGAGAGTCAGCACCTTCAGGAACTGTGCCCCAGTGAGAGACAGCACTTTCAGCAATTGTATCCCAGTGAGAGTCAGCACCTTCAGGAATTGTGCCCCAGTGAGAGACAGCACCTTCAGGAACTGTATCCCAGTGAGAGTCAGCACCTTCAGGAACTGTATCCCAGTGAGAGACAGCACCTTCAGGAACTGTATCCCAGTGAGAGTCAGCACCTTCAGGAACTGTGCCCCAGTGAGAGACAGCACTTTCAGCAATTGTATCCCAGTGAGAGTCAGCACCTTCAGGAACTGTATCCCAGTGAGAGTCAGCACCTTCAGCAACTGTCCCCCAGTGAGAGGTAGCACCTTCAGGAAATGTCCCCCAGTGAGAGTCAGCACATTGAGGAACTGTCCCCCAGTGAGAGCTAGCACCTTCAGGAACTGTCCCACAGTGAGAGTCAGCAACTTGAGGAACTGTCCCCCAGTGAGAGTCAGTACCTTCAGGGACTGTCCCCCAGTGAGAGTCAGCAGCTTCAGGAATTGTGCCCCAGTGAGAGACAGCACCTTCAGGAACTGTATCCCAGTGAGAGTCAGCACCTTCAGGAACTGTATCCCAGTGAGAGTCAGCACCTTCAGGAACTGTATCCCAGTGAGAGTCAGCACCTTCAGGAACTGTATCCCAGTGAGAGTCAGCACCTTCAGGAACTGTCCCCCAGTGAGAGTCAGCACCTTCAGCAACTGTATCCCAGTGAGATTAGATTAGATTAGAGATACAGCACTGAAACAGGCCCTTCGGCCCACCGAATCTGTGCCGACCATTAACCACCCATATATACTAATCCTACACTAATCCCATATTCCTGCCAAACATCCCCACCTGTCCCTATATTTCCCTACCACCTTTACTAATGACAATTTATAATGGCCAATTTACCTATCAACCTGCATGTCTTTTGGCTTGTGGGAGGAAACCGGAGCACCCGGAGAAAACCCACGCAGACACAGGGAGAACTTGCACACTCCACACAGGCAGTACCCAGAATTGAACCGGAGTCCCTGGAGCTGTGAGGCTGCAGTGCTAACCACTGCGCCACTGTGCCGCCCTTCAGCACCTTCAGCAACTGTCCCCCAGTGAGAGTCAGCACCTTCAGGAACTGTCCCCCAGTGAGAGTTAGCACCTTCAGCAACGGTCCCCCAGTGAGAGTCAGCACCTTCAGGAACTTTATCCCAATTACAGTCAGCACCTTCAGGAACTGTATCCGAGTGAGAGTCAGCATCTTCAGGAACTGTATCCCAATGAGAGTCAGCGACTTCATGAACTGTCCCCCAGTGAGAGTCAGCACCTTCAGGAACTGTTTCCCAATGAGGGTCAGCACCTTCAGGAACTGTCGCCCAGTGAGAGTCAGCACCTTCAGGAACTGTATCCCAGTGACAGTGAGCACCTTCAGGAACTGTATCCCAATGAGAGTCAGCACATTGAGGAACTGTCCCCCAGTGAGAGGTAGCACCTTCAGGAAATGTCCCCCAGTGAGAGTCAGCACATTGAGGAACTGTCCCCCAATGAGAGGTAGCACCTTCAGGAACTGTCCCCCAGTGACAGTCAGCAACTTGAGGAACTGTCCCCCAGTGAGAGTCAGTACCTTCAGGGACTGTCCCCCAGTGAGAGTCAGCACCTTCAGAAACTGTATCCCAGTGAGAGTCAGCACCTTCAGGAACTGTATCCCAGTGACACTCAGCACCTTCAGGAACTGTATCCCAGTGAGAGTCAGCACCTTCAGGAACTGTTCCCCAGTGAGAGTCAGCACCTTCATGAACTGTATCCCAGTGACACTCAGCACCTTCTGCAACTATATCCCAGAGAGACTCAGCAACTTCAGGAACTGTGCCCCAGTGAGAGACAGCATTTTCAGCAACTGTATCCCAGTGAGAGTCAGCAGCTTCAGGAACTGTATCCCAGTGAGAGTCAGTAGCTTCAGGAATTGTGCCCCAGTGAGAGACAGCACCTTCAGGAACTGTATCCCAGTGAGAGTCAGCACCTTCAGGAACTGTATCCCAGTGAGAGTCAGCACCTTCAGGAACTGTGCCCCAGTGAGAGACAGCACTTTCAGCAACTGTATCCCAGTGAGAGTCAGCACCTTCAGGAATTGTGCCCCAGTGAGAGACAGCACCTTCAGGAACTGTATCCCAGTGAGAGTCAGCACCTTCAGGAACTGTGCCCCAGTGAGAGACAGCACTTTCAGCAATTGTATCCCAGTGAGAGTCAGCACCTTCAGGAACTGTCGCGCAGTGAGAGTCTGCACATTCAGGAACTGTCCCCCAGTGAGAGTCAGTACCTTCAGGAACGGTCCCCCAGTGAGAGTCAGCACCGTAAGCAACTGTATCCCAGTGAGAGTCAGCACCTTCAGGAACTGTCCCCCAGTGAGAGTCAGCACCTTCAGGAACTGTCCCCCAGTGAGAGTCAGCACCTTCAGGAACTGTATCCCAGTGAGAGTCAGCACCTTCAGGAACTATATCCCATTGAGTGTCAGCACCTTCAGGAACTGTTTCCCAGTGAGAGTCAGCACTTTCAGCAACTGTATCTTGAGGAACTGTCCCCCAGTGAGAGTCAGCACCTTCAGGAAATGTCCCCCAGTGAGAGTCAGCACAATCAGGAACTGTCCCCCAGTGAGAGTCAGCACCTTCAGGAACTGTCCCCCAGTGAGAGTCAGCACCTTCAGGAACTGTCCCCCAGTGAGAGGCAGCAGCTCAAGGAACTGTCGCGCAGTGAGTCAGCACCTTCAGGAACTGTCGCGCAGTGAGATTCAGCACATTGAGGAACTTGCCCCCAGTGAGAGTCAGTACCTTCAGGAACTGTATCCCAGTGAGAGTCAGCACCTTCAGGAACTGTCCCCCAATGAGTGTCAGCACCTTCAGGAACTGTCCCCCAGTGAGAGTCAGCACCTTCAGGAACTGTCCCCCAGTGAGAGTCAGCACCTTCAGGAACTGTCCCCCAGTGAGAGTCAGCACCTTCAAGAACTGTATCCCAGTGAGAGTCAGCACCTTCAGGAACTGTATCCCATTGAGTGTCAGCACCTTCAGGAACTGTTTCCCAGTGAGAGTCAGCACTTTCAGCAACTGTATCTTGAGGAACTGTCCCCCAGTGAGAGTCAGCACATTCAGGAACTGTTTCCCAGTGAGAGTCAGCATCTTCAGGAACTGTCGGGCAGTCAGAGTCAGCACCTTCAGGAACTGTATCCCAGTGAGAGTCAGCACCTTCAGTAACTGTCCCCCAGTGAGAGTCAGCACCTTCAGGAACTGTCCCCCAGTGAGAGTCAGTACCTTCAGGAATTGTCCCCCAGTGAGAGTCAGCATCTTCAGGAACTGTCGCGCAGTCAGAGTCAGCACCTTCAGGTACTGTAACCCAGTGAGAGTCAGCACATTCAGGAACTGTCCCCCAGTGAGAGTCAGCACCTTCAGGAACTGTATCCCAGTGAGACTCAGCACCTTCAGGAACTGTCCCCCAATGAGAGTCAGCACCTTCAGGAACTGTCCCCCAGTGAGAGTCAGCACCTTCAGGAACTGTATCCCAGTGAAACCCAGCACCTTCAGGAACTGTCCCCCAGTGAGAGTCAGCGGCTTCAGGAACTGTTTTCCAGTGAGAGTCAGCACCTTCAGGAACTTTCACCCAGTGAGAGTCAGCACCTTCAGGAACTGTCGCCCAGTGAGAGGCAGCAGCTCAAGGAACTGTCGCGCAGTGAGTCAGCACCTTCAGGAACTGTCGCGCAGTGAGATTCAGCACATTGAGGAACTTGCCCCCAGTGAGAGTCAGTACCTTCAGGAACTGTATCCCAGTGAGAGTCAGCACCTTCAGGAACTGTCCCCCAATGAGTGTCAGCACCTTCAGGAACTGTCCCCCAGTGAGAGTCAGCACCTTCAGCAACTGTTCCCCAGTGAGAGTCAGCACCTTCAGCAACTGTCCCCCAGTGAGAGTCAGCACCTTCAGGAACTGTATCCCAGTGAGTGTCAGCACCTTCAGGAACTGTAACCCAGTGAGAGTCAGCACTTCAGCAACCGTATATCGAGCAATTGTATCCCAGTGAGAGGCAGCACCTTCAGGAACTGTATCCCAATGAGAGTCAGCACCTTCAGGAACTGTCCCCCAGTGAGAGTCAGCACCTTGAGGAACTGTCCCCCAGTGAGAGTCAGCACCTTCAGGAACTGTCGCGCAGTGAGAGTCAGCACCTTCAGGAACTGTCGCGCAGTGAGAGTCAGCACATTCAGGAACTGTCGCGCAGTGAGAGTCAGCACATTCAGGAACTGTCCCCCAGTGAGAGTCAGTACCTTCAGGAACTGTCGCGCAGTGAGAGTCAGCACATTCAGGAACTGTCCCCCAGTGAGAGTCAGTACCTTCAGGAACGGTCCCCCAGTGAGAGTCAGCACCTTTAGCAACTGTATCCCGGTGAGAAGCAGTACCTTCACGAACTGTCCCCCAGTGAGAGTCAGCACCTTTAGCAACTGTATCGCAGTGAGAGTCAGCACCTTCAGGAACTGTATCCCAGTGAGACTCAGCACCTTCAGGAACTGTCGCGCAGTGAGAGTCAGCACATTCAGGAACGTTCCCCCAGTGAGAGTCAACACCATAAGCAACTGTATCCCAGTGAGAGTCAGCACCTTTAGCAAATGTATCCCAGTGAGAGTCGGCACCTTCAGGAACTGTCCCCCAATGAGAGTCAGCACCTTCAGGAACTGTCCCCCAGTGAGAGTCAGCACCTTCAGGAACTGTATCCCAGTGAGAGTCAGCACCTTCAGGAACTGTTTCCCAGTGAGAGTCAGCACCTTCAGGAACTGTATCCCAGTGAGAGTCAGCACCTTCAGGAACTGTATCCCAGTGAGAGTCAGCACCTTCAGGAACTGTATCCCAGTGAGAGTCAGCACCTTCAGGAACTGTTTCCCAGTGAGAGTCAGCACCTTCAGGAACTGTCGCGCAGTGAGAGTCTGCACATTCAGGAACTGTCCCCCAGTGAGAGTCAGTACCTTCAGGAATGGTCCCCCAGTGAGAATCAGCACCTTCAGGAACTGTATCCCAGTGAGAGTCAGCACCTTCAGGAACTGTATCCCAGTGAGAGTCAGCACCGTAAGCAACTGTATCCCAGTGAGAGTCAGCACGTTCAGGAACTGTCCCCCAGTGAGAGTCAGCACCTTCAGGAACTGTCCCCCAGTGAGAGTCAGCACCTTCAGGAACTGTATCCCAGTGAGAGTCAGCACCTTCAGGAACTGTATCCCATTGAGTGTCAGCACCTTCAGGAACTGTTTCCCAGTGAGAGTCAGCACTTTCAGCAACTGTATCTTGAGGAACTGTCCCCCAGTGAGAGTCAGCACCTTCAGGAACTGTATCCCAGTGAGAGTCAGCACCTTCAGGAACTGTCCCCCAGTGAGAGTCAGCACCTTCAGGAACTGTCCCCCAGTGAGAGTCAGCACCTTCAGGAACTGTCCCCCAGTGAGAGTCAGCACCTTCAGGAACTGTATACCAGTGAGAGTCAGCACCTTAAGGAACTGTCCCCCAGTGAGAGTCAGCACCTTCAGGAACTGTCCCCCAGTGAGAGTCAGCACCTTCAGGAAATGTCCCCCAGTGAGAGTCAGCACCTTCAGGAACTGTCCCCCAGTGAGAGTCAGCACCTTCAGGAACTGTATCCCAGTGAGAGTCAGCACCTTCAGGAAATGTCCCCCAGTGAGAGTCAGCACCTTCAGGAACTGTCCCCCAATGAGAGTCAGCACCTTCAGCTACTTTGCCCCAATGAGAGTCAGCACCTTCAGGAAATGTCCCCCAGTGAGAGTCAGCACCTTCAGGAACTGTCCCCCAGTGAGAGTCAGCACCTTCAGGAACTGTCCCCCAGTGAGACTCAGCACCTTCAGGAACTGTCCCCCAGTGAGACTCAGCACCTTCAGGAACTGTCCCCCAGTGAGACTCTGCACCTTCAGCAACTGTCCCCCAATGAGAGTCAGCACCTTCAGCTACTTTGCCCCAATGAGAGTCAGCACCTTCAGGAAATGTCCACCAGTGAGAGTCAGCACCTTCAGGAACTGTCCCCCAGTGAGAGTCAGTACCTTCAGGAATTGTCCCCCAGTGAGAGTCAGCATCTTCAGGAACTGTCGCGCAGTGAGAGTCAGCACCTTCAGGAACTGTATACCAGTCAGAGTCAGCACCTTCAGGTACTGTAACCCAGTGAGAGTCAGCACATTCAGGAACTGTCCCCCAGTGAGAGTCAGCACCTTCAGGAACTGTATCCCAGTGAGACTCAGCACCTTCAGCAACTGTCCCCCAGTGCGAGTCAGCACTTTCAGGAACTGTACACCAGTGAGAGTCAGCACCTTCAGGAACTGTCCTCCAGTGAGATTCAGCACCTTCATGAACTGTCCCCCAGTGAGAGTCAGCACCTTCAGGAACTGTCCCCCAGTGAGAGTCAGCACCTTCAGGAACTGTCCCCCAGTGAGAGTCAGCACCTTCAGGAACTGTATCCCAGTGAGAGTCAGCACCTTCAGGAAATGTCCCCCAGTGAGAGTCAGCACCTTCAGGAACTGTCCCCCAATGAGAGTCAGCACCTTCAGCTACTTTGCCCCAATGAGAGTCAGCACCTTCAGGAAATGTCCCCCAGTGAGAGTCAGCACATTCAGGAACTGTCCCCCAGTGAGAGTCAGCACCTTCAGGAACTGTCCCCCAGTGAGACTCAGCACCTTCAGGAACTGTCCCCCAGTGAGACTCTGCACCTTCAGGAACTGTCCCCCAGTGAGAGTCAGCATCTTCAGGAACTGTCCCCCAGTGAGAGTCAGCACCTTCAGGTACTGTAACCCAGTGAGAGTCAGCACATTCAGGAACTGTCCCCCAGTGAGAGTCAGCACCTTCAGGAACTGTCCCCCAGTGAGAGTCAGCACCTTCAGGAACTGTATACCAGTGAGAGTCAGCACCTTAAGGAACTGTCCCCCAGTGAGAGTCAGCACCTTCAGGAACTGTCCCCCAGTGAGAGTCAGCACCTTCAGGAAATGTCCCCCAGTGAGAGTCAGCACCTTCAGGAACTGTCCCCCAGTGAGAGTCAGCACCTTCAGGAACTGTATCCCAGTGAGAGTCAGCACCTTCAGGAAATGTCCCCCAGTGAGAGTCAGCACCTTCAGGAACTGTCCCCCAATGAGAGTCAGCACCTTCAGCTACTTTGCCCCAATGAGAGTCAGCACCTTCAGGAAATGTCCCCCAGTGAGAGTCAGCACCTTCAGGAACTGTCCCCCAGTGAGAGTCAGCACCTTCAGGAACTGTCCCCCAGTGAGACTCAGCACCTTCAGGAACTGTCCCCCAGTGAGACTCAGCACCTTCAGGAACTGTCCCCCAGTGAGACTCTGCACCTTCAGCAACTGTCCCCCAATGAGAGTCAGCACCTTCAGCTACTTTGCCCCAATGAGAGTCAGCACCTTCAGGAAATGTCCACCAGTGAGAGTCAGCACCTTCAGGAACTGTCCCCCAGTGAGAGTCAGCACCTTCAGGAACTGTCCCCCAGTGAGACTCAGCACCTTCAGGAACTGTCCCCCAGTGATACTCTGCACCTTCAGCAACTGTCCCCCAGTGAGAGTCAGCATCTTCAGGAACTGTCCCCCAGTGAGAGTCAGCACCTTCAGGTACTGTAACCCAGTGAGAGTCAGCACATTCAGGAACTGTCCCCCAGTGAGAGTCAGCACCTTCAGGAACTGTATCCCAGTGAGACTCAGCACCTTCAGCAACTGTCCCCCATTGAGAGTCAGCGCCTTCAGGAACTGTATCCCAGTGAGAGTCAGCAGCTTCAGGAACTGTATCCCAGTGAGACTCAGCACATTCAGGAACTGTCCCCCAATGAGAGTCAGCACCTTCAGGAACTGTCCCCCAGTGAGAGTCAGCACCTTCAGGAACTGTATCCCAGTGAAACTCAGCACCTTCAGGAACTGTCCCCCAGTGAGAGTCAGCACCTTCAGGAACTGTCCCCCAGTGAGAGTCAGCGACTTCAGGAACTGTTTCCCAGTGAGAGTCAGCACCTTCAGGAAATGTCCCCCCAGTGAGTGTCAGCACCTTCATCAACTGTCCCCCAGTGAGACTCAGCACCTTCAGGAACTGTATCCCAGTGAGTGTCAGCACCTTCAGGAACTGTAACCCAGTGAGAGTCAGCACTTCAGCAACCGTATATCGAGCAATTGTATCCCAGTGAGAGGCAGCACCTTCAGGAACTGTATCCCAATGAGAGGCAGCAGCTCCAGGAACTGCCGCACAGTGAGAGTCAGCACCTTCAGGAACTGTCGCGCAGTGAGAGTCAGCACATTCAGGAACTGTCCCCCAGTGAGAGTCAGTACCTTCAGGAACGGTCCCCCAGTGAGAGTCAGCACCTTTAGCAACTGTATCCCGGTGAGAAGCAGTACCTTCACGAACTGTCCCCCAGTGAGAGTCAGCACCTTTAGCAACTGTATCGCAGTGAGAGTCAGCACCTTCAGGAACTGTATCCCAGTGAGACTCAGCACCTTCAGGAACTGTCGCGCAGTGAGAGTCAGCACATTCAGGAAAGGTCCCCCAGTGAGAGTCAACACCATAAGCAACTGTATCCCAGTGAGAGTCAGCACCTTTAGCAAATGTATCCCAGTGAGAGTCGGCACCTTCAGGAACTGTCCCCCAATGAGAGTCAGCACCTTCAGGAACTGTCCCCCAGTGAGAGTCAGCACCTTCAGGAACTGTATCCCAGTGAGAGTCAGCACCTTCAGGAACTGTTTCCCAGTGAGAGTCAGCACCTTCAGGAACTGTATCCCAGTGAGAGTCAGCACCTTCAGGAACTGTATCCCAGTGAGAGTCAGCACCTTCAGGAACTGTATCCCAGTGAGAGTCAGCACCTTCAGGAACTGTTTCCCAGTGAGAGTCAGCACCTTCAGGAACTGTCGCGCAGTGAGAGTCTGCACATTCAGGAACTGTCCCCCAGTGAGAGTCAGTACCTTCAGGAATGGTCCCCCAGTGAGAATCAGCACCTTCAGGAACTGTATCCCAGTGAGAGTCAGCACCTTCAGGAACTGTATCCCAGTGAGAGTCAGCACCGTAAGCAACTGTATCCCAGTGAGAGTCAGCACGTTCAGGAACTGTCCCCCAGTGAGAGTCAGCACCTTCAGGAACTGTCCCCCAGTGAGAGTCAGCACCTTCAGGAACTGTATCCCAGTGAGAGTCAGCACCTTCAGGAACTGTATCCCATTGAGTGTCAGCACCTTCAGGAACTGTTTCCCAGTGAGAGTCAGCACTTTCAGCAACTGTATCTTGAGGAACTGTCCCCCAGTGAGAGTCAGCTCCTTCAGGAACTGTATCCCAGTGAGAGTCAGCACCTTCAGGAACTGTCCCCCAGTGAGAGTCAGCACCTTCAGGAACTGTCCCCCAGTGAGAGTCAGCACCTTCAGGAACTGTCCCCCAGTGAGAGTCAGCACCTTCAGGAACTGTATACCAGTGAGATTCAGCACCTTAAGGAACTGTCCCCCAGTGAGAGTCAGCACCTTCAGGAACTGTCCCCCAGTGAGAGTCAGCACCTTCAGGAAATGTCCCCCAGTGACAGTCAGCACCTTCAGGAACTGTCCCCCAGTGAGAGTCAGCACCTTCAGGAACTGTATCCCAGTGAGAGTCAGCACCTTCAGGAAATGTCCCCCAGTGAGAGTCAGCACCTTCAGGAACTGTCCCCCAATGAGAGTCAGCACCTTCAGCTACTTTGCCCCAATGAGAGTCAGCACCTTCAGGAAATGTCCCCCAGTGAGAGTCAGCACCTTCAGGAACTGTCCCCCAGTGAGAGTCAGCACCTTCAGGAACTGTCCCCCAGTGAGACTCAGCACCTTCAGGAACTGTCCCCCAGTGAGACTCAGCACCTTCAGGAACTGTCCCCCAGTGAGACTCTGCACCTTCAGCAACTGTCCCCCAATGAGAGTCAGCACCTTCAGCTACTTTGCCCCAATGAGAGTCAGCACCTTCAGGAAATGTCCACCAGTGAGAGTCAGCACATTCAGGATCTGTCCCCCAGTGAGAGTCAGCACCTTCAGGAACTGTCCCCCAGTGAGAGTCAGTACCTTCAGGAATTGTCCCCCAGTGAGAGTCAGCATCTTCAGGAACTGTCGCGCAGTGAGAGTCAGCACCTTCAGGAACTGTATACCAGTCAGAGTCAGCACCTTCAGGTACTGTAACCCAGTGAGAGTCAGCACATTCAGGAACTGTCCCCCAGTGAGAGTCAGCACCTTCAGGAACTGTATCCCAGTGCGAGTCAGCACCTTCAGGAACTGTACACCAGTGCGAGTCAGCACCTTCAGGAACTGTACACCAGTGAGAGTCAGCACCTTCAGGAACTGTCCTCCAGTGAGATTCAGCAGCTTCATGAACTGTCCCCCAGTGAGAGTCAGCACCTTCAGGAACTGTCCCCCAGTGAGAGTCAGCACCTTCAGGAACTGTCCCCCAGTGAGAGTCAGCACCTTCAGGAACTGTATCCCAGTGAGAGTCAGCACCTTCAGGAACTGTATCCCAGTGAGAGTCAGCACCTTCAGGAAATGTCCCCCAGTGAGAGTCAGCACCTTCAGGAACTGTCCCCCAATGAGAGTCAGCACCTTCAGCTACTTTGCCCCAATGAGAGTCAGCACCTTCAGGAAATGTCCCCCAGTGAGAGTCAGCACATTCAGGAACTGTCCCCCAGTGAGAGTCAGCACCTTCAGGAACTGTCCCCCAGTGCGACTCAGCACCTTCAGGAACTGTCCCCCAGTGAGACTCTGCACCTTCAGGAACTGTCCCCCAGTGAGAGTCAGCATCTTCAGGAACTGTCGCGCAGTGAGAGTCAGCACCTTCAGGAACTGTATACCAGTCAGAGTCAGCACCTTCAGGTACTGTAACCCAGTGAGAGTCAGCACATTCAGGAACTGTCCCCCAGTGAGAGTCAGCACCTTCAGGAACTGTATCCCAGTGAGACTCAGCACCTTCAGCAACTGTCCCCCATTGAGAGTCAGCGCCTTCAGGAACTGTATCCCAGTGAGAGTCAGCAGCTTCAGGAACTGTATCCCAGTGAGACTCAGCACATTCAGGAACTGTCCCCCAATGAGAGTCAGCACCTTCAGGAACTGTCCCCCAGTGAGAGTCAGCACCTTCAGGAACTGTATCCCAGTGAAACTCAGCACCTTCAGGAACTGTCCCCCAGTGAGAGTCAGCGACTTCAGGAACTGTTTCCCAGTGAGAGTCAGCACCTTCAGGAACTTTCACCCAGTGAGAGTCAGCACCTTCAGGAACTGTCGCCCAGTGAGAGTCAGCACCTTCAGGAACTGTCGCCCAGTGAGAGTCAGCACCTTCAGGAACTGTCCCCCAGTGAGAGTCAGTGACTTCAGGAGCTGTTTCCCTGTGAGAGTCAGCACATTCAGGAACGGTCCCCCAGTGAGAGTCAGCACCTTCAGGAACTTTCCCCCAGTGAGAGTCAGTACCTTCAGGAACTGTCCCCCAGTGAGAGTCAGCACCTTCAGGAAATGTCCCCCAGTGAGAGTCAGCACATTCAGGAACGGTCCCCCAGTGAGAGTCAGCACCTTCAGCTACTTTCCCCCAATGAGAGTCAGCGCCTTCAGGAAATGTCCCCCAGTGAGAGTCAGCACATTCAGGAACTGTCCCCCAGTGAGAGTCAGCACCTTCAGGAACTGTATCCCAGTGAGAGTCAGCACCTTCAGGAACTGTCACCCAGTGAGAGTCAGCACCTTCAGGAAATGTCCCCCAGTGAGAGTCAGCACATTCAGGAACTGTCCCCCAATGAGAGTCAGTACCTTCAGGAACGGTCCCCCAGTGAGAGTCAGCACCTTCAGCTACTTTCCCCCAATGAGAGTCAGCACCTTCAGGAAATGTCCCCCATTGAGAGTCAGCACATTCAGGAACTGTCCCCCAGTGAGAGTCAGCACCTTCAGGAACTGTATCCCAGTGAGACTCAGCACCTTCAGGAACTGTCCCCCAGTGAGACTCTGCACCTTCAGCAACTGTCCCCCAATGAGAGTCATTACCTTCAGGAACGGTCCCCCAGTGAGAGTCAGCACCACCAGCAACTGTATCCCAGTGAGAGTCAGCACCTTCAGGAAATGTCCCCCAGTGAGAGTCAGCACCTTCAGGAACTGTCCCCCAGTGAGAGTCAGCACCTTCAGGAACTGTCCCCCAGTGAGACTCAGCACCTTCAGGAACTGTCCCCCAGTGAGACTCTGCACCTTCAGCAACTGTCCCCCAATGAGAGTCAGCACCTTCAGCTACTTTGCCCCAATGAGAGTCAGCACCTTCAGGAAATGTCCCCCAGTGAGAGACAGCACATTCAGGAACTGTCCCCCAGTGAGAGTCATCACCTTCAGGAACTGTCCCCCAGTGAGAGTCAGTACCTTCAGGAATTGTCCCCCAGTGACAGTCAGCATCTTCAGGAACTGTCGCGCAGTGAGAGTCAGCACCTTCAGGAACTGTATCCCAGTGAGAGTCAGCACCTTCAGGAACTGTTTCCCAGTGAGAGTCAGCACCTTCAGGAACTGTATCCCAGTGAGAGTCAGCACCTTCAGGAACTGTATCCCAGTGAGAGTCAGCACCTTCAGGAACTGTATCCCAGTGAGAGTCAGCACCTTCAGGAACTGTTTCCCAGTGAGAGTCAGCACCTTCAGGAACTGTCGCGCAGTGAGAGTCTGCACATTCAGGAACTGTCCCCCAGTGAGAGTCAGTACCTTCAGGAATGGTCCCCCAGTGAGAATCAGCACCTTCAGGAACTGTATCCCAGTGAGAGTCAGCACCTTCAGGAACTGTATCCCAGTGAGAGTCAGCACCGTAAGCAACTGTATCCCAGTGAGAGTCAGCACGTTCAGGAACTGTCCCCCAGTGAGAGTCAGCACCTTCAGGAACTGTCCCCCAGTGAGAGTCAGCACCTTCAGGAACTGTATCCCAGTGAGAGTCAGCACCTTCAGGAACTGTATCCCATTGAGTGTCAGCACCTTCAGGAACTGTTTCCCAGTGAGAGTCAGCACTTTCAGCAACTGTATCTTGAGGAACTGTCCCCCAGTGAGAGTCAGCTCCTTCAGGAACTGTATCCCAGTGAGAGTCAGCACCTTCAGGAACTGTCCCCCAGTGAGAGTCAGCACCTTCAGGAACTGTCCCCCAGTGAGAGTCAGCACCTTCAGGAACTGTCCCCCAGTGAGAGTCAGCACCTTCAGGAACTGTATACCAGTGAGATTCAGCACCTTAAGGAACTGTCCCCCAGTGAGAGTCAGCACCTTCAGGAACTGTCCCCCAGTGAGAGTCAGCACCTTCAGGAAATGTCCCCCAGTGACAGTCAGCACCTTCAGGAACTGTCCCCCAGTGAGAGTCAGCACCTTCAGGAACTGTATCCCAGTGAGAGTCAGCACCTTCAGGAAATGTCCCCCAGTGAGAGTCAGCACCTTCAGGAACTGTCCCCCAATGAGAGTCAGCACCTTCAGCTACTTTGCCCCAATGAGAGTCAGCACCTTCAGGAAATGTCCCCCAGTGAGAGTCAGCACCTTCAGGAACTGTCCCCCAGTGAGAGTCAGCACCTTCAGGAACTGTCCCCCAGTGAGACTCAGCACCTTCAGGAACTGTCCCCCAGTGAGACTCAGCACCTTCAGGAACTGTCCCCCAGTGAGACTCTGCACCTTCAGCAACTGTCCCCCAATGAGAGTCAGCACCTTCAGCTACTTTGCCCCAATGAGAGTCAGCACCTTCAGGAAATGTCCACCAGTGAGAGTCAGCACATTCAGGATCTGTCCCCCAGTGAGAGTCAGCACCTTCAGGAACTGTCCCCCAGTGAGAGTCAGTACCTTCAGGAATTGTCCCCCAGTGAGAGTCAGCATCTTCAGGAACTGTCGCGCAGTGAGAGTCAGCACCTTCAGGAACTGTATACCAGTCAGAGTCAGCACCTTCAGGTACTGTAACCCAGTGAGAGTCAGCACATTCAGGAACTGTCCCCCAGTGAGAGTCAGCACCTTCAGGAACTGTATCCCAGTGAGACTCAGCACCTTCAGCAACTGTCCCCCAGTGCGAGTCAGCACCTTCAGGAACTGTACACCAGTGAGAGTCAGCACCTTCAGGAACTGTCCTCCAGTGAGATTCAGCAGCTTCATGAACTGTCCCCCAGTGAGAGTCAGCACCTTCAGGAACTGTCCCCCAGTGAGAGTCAGCACCTTCAGGAACTGTCCCCCAGTGAGAGTCAGCACCTTCAGGAACTGTCCCCCAGTGAGAGTCAGCACCTTCAGGAACTGTATCCCAGTGAGAGTCAGCACCTTCAGGAACTGTATCCCAGTGAGAGTCAGCACCTTCAGGAAATGTCCCCCAGTGAGAGTCAGCACCTTCAGGAACTGTCCCCCAATGAGAGTCAGCACCTTCAGCTACTTTGCCCCAATGAGAGTCAGCACCTTCAGGAAATGTCCCCCAGTGAGAGTCAGCACATTCAGGAACTGTCCCCCAGTGAGAGTCTGCACCTTCAGGAACTGTCCCCCAGTGCGACTCAGCACCTTCAGGAACTGTCCCCCAGTGAGACTCTGCACCTTCAGGAACTGTCCCCCAGTGAGAGTCAGCATCTTCAGGAACTGTCGCGCAGTGAGAGTCAGCACCTTCAGGAACTGTATACCAGTCAGAGTCAGCACCTTCAGGTACTGTAACCCAGTGAGAGTCAGCACATTCAGGAACTGTCCCCCAGTGAGAGTCAGCACCTTCAGGAACTGTATCCCAGTGAGACTCAGCACCTTCAGCAACTGTCCCCCATTGAGAGTCAGCGCCTTCAGGAACTGTATCCCAGTGAGAGTCAGCAGCTTCAGGAACTGTATCCCAGTGAGACTCAGCACATTCAGGAACTGTCCCCCAATGAGAGTCAGCACCTTCAGGAACTGTCCCCCAGTGAGAGTCAGCACCTTCAGGAACTGTATCCCAGTGAAACTCAGCACCTTCAGGAACTGTCCCCCAGTGAGAGTCAGCGACTTCAGGAACTGTTTCCCAGTGAGAGTCAGCACCTTCAGGAACTTTCACCCAGTGAGAGTCAGCACCTTCAGGAACTGTCGCCCAGTGAGAGTCAGCACCTTCAGGAACTGTCGCCCAGTGAGAGTCAGCACCTTCAGGAACTGTCCCCCAGTGAGAGTCAGTGACTTCAGGAGCTGTTTCCCTGTGAGAGTCAGCACATTCAGGAACGGTCCCCCAGTGAGAGTCAGCACCTTCAGGAACTTTCCCCCAGTGAGAGTCAGTACCTTCAGGAACTGTCCCCCAGTGAGAGTCAGCACCTTCAGGAAATGTCCCCCAGTGAGAGTCAGCACATTCAGGAACGGTCCCCCAGTGAGAGTCAGCACCTTCAGCTACTTTCCCCCAATGAGAGTCAGCGCCTTCAGGAAATGTCCCCCAGTGAGAGTCAGCACATTCAGGAACTGTCCCCCAGTGAGAGTCAGCACCTTCAGGAACTGTATCCCAGTGAGAGTCAGCACCTTCAGGAACTGTCACCCAGTGAGAGTCAGCACCTTCAGGAAATGTCCCCCAGTGAGAGTCAGCACATTCAGGAACTGTCCCCCAATGAGAGTCAGTACCTTCAGGAACGGTCCCCCAGTGAGAGTCAGCACCTTCAGCTACTTTCCCCCAATGAGAGTCAGCACCTTCAGGAAATGTCCCCCAGTGAGAGTCAGCACATTCAGGAACTGTCCCCCAGTGAGAGTCAGCACCTTCAGGAACTGTATCCCAGTGAGACTCAGCACCTTCAGGAACTGTCCCCCAGTGAGACTCTGCACCTTCAGCAACTGTCCCCCAATGAGAGTCATTACCTTCAGGAACGGTCCCCCAGTGAGAGTCAGCACCACCAGCAACTGTATCCCAGTGAGAGTCAGCACCTTCAGGAAATGTCCCCCAGTGAGAGTCAGCACCTTCAGGAACTGTCCCCCAGTGAGAGTCAGCACCTTCAGGAACTGTCCCCCAGTGAGACTCAGCACCTTCAGGAACTGTCCCCCAGTGAGACTCTGCACCTTCAGCAACTGTCCCCCAATGAGAGTCAGCACCTTCAGCTACTTTGCCCCAATGAGAGTCAGCACCTTCAGGAAATGTCCCCCAGTGAGAGACAGCACATTCAGGAACTGTCCCCCAGTGAGAGTCATCACCTTCAGGAACTGTCCCCCAGTGAGAGTCAGTACCTTCAGGAATTGTCCCCCAGTGACAGTCAGCATCTTCAGGAACTGTCGCGCAGTGAGAGTCAGCACCTTCAGGAACTGTATACCAGTCAGAGTCAGCACCTTCAGGTACTGTAACCCAGTGAGAGTCAGCACCTTCAGGTACTGTAACCCAGTGAGAGTCAGCACATTCAGGAACTGTCCCCCAGTGAGAGTCAGCACCTTCAGGAACTGTATCCCAGTGAGACTCAGCACCTTCAGCAACTGTCCCCCAGTGAGAGTCAGCACCTTCAGGAACTGTATACCAGTGAGAGTCAGCACCTTCAGGAACTGTCCTCCAGTGAGATTCAGCACCTTCATGAACTGTCCCCCAGTGAGAGTCAGCACCTTCAGGAACTGTCCCCCAGTGAGAGTCAGCACCTTCAGGAACTGTCCCCCAGTGAGAGTCAGCACCTTCAGGAACTGTATCCCAGTGAGAGTCAGCACCTTCAGGAACTGTATCCCAGTGAGAGTCAGCACCTTCAGGAAATGTCCCCCAGTGAGAGTCAGCACCTTCAGGAACTGTCCCCCAATGAGAGTCAGCACCTTCAGCTACTTTGCCCCAATGAGAGTCAGCACATTCAGGAACTGTCCCCCAGTGAGAGTCAGCACCTTCAGGAACTGTCCCCCAGTGAGACTCAGCACCTTCAGGAACTGTCCCCCAGTGAGACTCTGCACCTTCAGGAACTGTCCCCCAGTGAGAGTCAGCATCTTCAGGAACTGTCGCGCAGTGAGAGTCAGCACCTTCAGGAACTGTATACCAGTCAGAGTCAGCACCTTCAGGTACTGTAACCCAGTGAGAGTCAGCACATTCAGGAACTGTATCCCAGTGAGACTCAGCACATTCAGCAACTGTCCCCCAGTGAGAGTCAGCACCTTCAGGAACTGTATCCCAGTGAGACTCAGCACATTCAGCAACTGTCCCCCATTGAGAGTCAGCGCCTTCAGGAACTGTATCCCAGTGAGAGTCAGCACCTTCAGGAACTGTCCCCCAGTGAGAGTCAGCGACTTCAGGAACTGTTTCCCAGTGAGAGTCAGCACCTTCAGGAACTTTCACCCAGTGAGAGTCAGCACCTTCAGGAACTGTCGCCCAGTGAGAGTCAGCACCTTATGGAACTGTCCCCCATTGAGATTCATCACCTTCAGGAACTGTCCCCCAGTGAGAGTCAGTGACTTCAGGAACTGTTTCCCTGTGAGAGTCAGCACCTTCAGGAACTTTCACCCAGTGAGAGTCAGCACCTTCAGGAACTGTCGCCCTGTGAGAGTCAGCACCTTCAGGAACTGTCGCCTAGTGAGAGTCAGTACCTTCAGGAACGGTCCCCCAGTGAGAGTCAGCACCTTCAGCAACTGTATCCCAGTGAGAGTCTGCACCTTCAGGAAATGTCCCCCAATGAGAGTCAGCACCTTCAGGAACTTTCCCCCAGTGAGAGTCAGTACCTTCAGGAACTGTCCCCCAGTGAGAGTCAGCACCATCAGGAAATGTCCCCCAGTGAGAGTCAGCACATTCAGGAACTGTCCCCCAGTGAGAGTCAGCACCTTCAGGAACTGTCGCGCATTGACAGTCAGTACCTTCAGGAACTGTCCCCCAGTGAGAGTCTGCACCTTCAGGAACTGTCCCCCAGTGAGAGTCAGTACCTTCAGGAACTGTCCCCCAGTGAGAGTCAGCACCTTCAGGAACTGTCGCGCATTGAGAGTCAGCACCTTCAGGAACTGTCCCCCAGTGAGAGTCAGCACCTTCAGGAACTGTATCCCAGTGAGACTCAGCACCTTCAGCAACTGTCCCCCAGTGAGAGTCAGCACGTTCAGGAACTGTCCCCCAGTGAGAGTCAGCACCTTCAGGAACTGTATCCCAGTGAAACTCAGCACCTTCAGGAACTGTCCCCCAGTGAGAGTCAGCACCTTCAAATACTGTCCCCCAGTGAGAGTCAGCGACTTCAGGAACTGTTTCCCAGTGAGGGTCAGTACCTTCAGGAACGGTCCCCCAGTGAGAGTCAGCACATTCAGGAACTGTCCCCCAGTGAGAGTCAGCTGCTTCAGGAACTGTATCCCAGTGAAACTCAGCACCTTCAGCAACTGTCCCCCAGTGAGAGTCAGCACGTTCAGGAACTGTCCCCCAGTGAGAGTCAGCACCTTCAGGAACTGTCCCCCAGTGAGAGTCAGCACCTTCAGGAACTGTATCCCAGTGAAACTCAGCACCTTCAGGAACTGTCCCCCAGTGAGAGTCAGCACCTTCAAATACTGTCCCCCAGTGAGAGTCAGCGACTTCAGGAACTGTCGCCCAGTGAGAGTCAGTACCTTCAGGAACGGTCCCCCAGTGAGAGTCAGCACATTCAGGAACTGTCCCCCAGTGAGAGTCAGCTGCTTCAGGAACTGTATCCCAGTGAAACTCAGCACCTTCAGCAACTGTCCCCCAGTGAGAGTCAGCACGTTCAGGAACTGTCCCCCAGTGAGAGTCAGCACCTTCAGGAACTGTATCCCAGTGAAACTCAGCACCTTCAGGACCTGTCCCCCAGTGAGAGTCAGCGACTTCAGGAACTGTTTCCCAGTGAGAGTCAGCACCTTCAGGAACTGTCGCCCAGTGAGAGTCAGCACATTCAGGAACTGTCGCCCAGTGAGAGTCAGCACCTTCAGGAACTGTCCCCCATTGAGATTCATCACCTTCAGGAACTGTCCCCCAGTGAGAGTCAGCACATTCAGGAACGGTCCCCCAGTGAGAGTCAGCACCTTCAGGTACTGTCCCCCAGTGAGAGTCAGTACCTTCAGGAACTGTCCCCCAGTGAGAGTCAGCACCTTCAGGAAATGTCCCCCAGTGAGAGTCAGCACATTCAGGAACGGTCCCCCAGTGAGAGTCAGCACCTTCAGGTACTGTCCCCCAGTGAGAGTCAGTACCTTCAGGAACTGTCCCCCAGTGAGAGTCAGCACCTTCAGGAACTGTCGCGCAGTGAGAGTCAGCACCTTCAGGAACTGTATACCAGTCAGAGTCAGCACCTTCAGGTACTGTAACCCAGTGAGAGTCAGCACATTCAGGAACTGTCCCCCAGTGAGAGTCAGCACCTTCAGGTACTGTAACCCAGTGAGAGTCAGCACATTCAGGAACTGTCCCCCAGTGAGAGTCAGCGCCTTCAGGAACTGTATCCCAGTGAGAGTCAGCACCTTCAGTAACTGTCCCCCAGTGAGAGTCAGCACCTTCAGGAACTGTATCCCAGTGAGAGTCAGCACCTTCAGGAAATGTCCCCCAGTGAGAGTCAGCACATTCAGGAACTGTCCCCCAGTGAGAGTCAGCACCTTCAGGAACTGTCCCCCAGTGAGAGTCAGCACCTTCAGGAACTGTATCCCAGTGAGAGTCAGCACCTTCAGGAAATGTCCCCCAGTGAGACTCTGCACCTTCAGCAACTGTCCCCCAATGAGAGTCAGCACCTTCAGCTACTTTCCCCCAATGAGAGTCAGCACCTTCAGGAAATGTCCCCCAGTGAGAGTCAGCACATTCAGGAACTGTCCCCCCGTGAGAGTCTGCACCTTCAGGAACTGTCCCCCAGTGAGAGTCAGTACCTTCAGGAACTGTCCCCCAGTGAGAGTCAGCACCTTCAGGAACTGTCGCGCAGTGAGAGTCAGCACCTTCAGGAACTGTATACCAGTCAGAGTCAGCACCTTCAGGTACTGTAACCCAGTGAGAGTCAGCACAGTCAGGAACTGTCCCCCAGTGAGAGTCAGCACCTTCAGGAACTGTCCCCCAGTGAGAGTCAGCACCTTCAGGAACTGTATCCCAGTGAGACTCAGCACCTTCGGCAACTGTCCCCCATTGAGAGTCAGCGCCTTCAGGAACTGTATCCCAGTGAGAGTCAGCAGCTTCAGGAACTGTATCCCAGTGAGACTCAGCACCTTCAGCAACTGTCCCCCAATGAGAGTCATCACCTTCAGGAACTGTCGCGCAGTGAGAGTCAGCACCTTCAGGAACTGTATCCCAGTGAAACTCAGCACCTTCAGGAACTGTCCCCCAGTGAGAGTCAGCACCTTCAAAAACTGTCCCCCATTGAGAGTCAGCGACTTCAGGAACTGTTTCCCAGTGAGAGTCAGCACCTTCAGGAACTTTCACCCAGTGAGAGTCAGCACCTTCAGGAACTGTCGCCAGTGAGAGTCAGCACCTTCAGGAACTGTCCCCCATTGAGATTCATCACCTTCAGGAACTGTCCCCCAGTGAGAGTCAGCACCTTCAGGAACTTTCACCCAGTGAGAGTCAGCACCTTCAGGAACTGTCGCCCAGTGAGAGTCAGCACCTTCAGGAACTGTCCCCCATTGAGATTCATCACCTTCAGGAACTGTCCCCCCGTGAGAGTCAGCGACTTCAGGAACTGTTTCCCAGTGAGACTCTGCACCTTCAGCAACTGTCCCCCAATGAGAGTCAGCACCTTCAGGAACTGTCCCCCAGTGAGAGGCAGCAGCTCCAGGAACTGTCGCGCAGTGAGAGTCAGTACCTTCAGGAACTGTCCCCCAGAGAGAGTCAGCACCTTTGGCAACTGTATCCCAGTGAGAGGCAGCACCTTCAGGAACTGTCCCCCAGTGAGAGTCAGCACCTTTAGCAATTGTATCCCAGTGAGATTCAGCACCTTCAGGAACTGTTTCCCAGTGAGAGTCAGCACCTTCAGGAACTGTCCCCCAGTGAGACTCAGCACCTTCAGGAAATGTCCCCCAGTGAGAGTCAGCACATTCAGGAACTGTCCCCCAGTGAGAGTCAGTACCTTCAGGAACGGTCCCCCAGTGCGAGTCAGCACCGTAAGCAACTGTATCCCAGTGAGAGTCAGCACCTTCAGCAAATGTATCCCAGTGAGAGTCAGCACCTTCAGGAACTGACCCCCAATGAGAGTCAGCACCTTCAGGAACTGTTTCCCAGTGAGAGTCAGAACCTTCAGGAACTGTATCCCAGTGAGACTCAGCACCTTCAGGAACTGTCGCGCAGTGAGAGTCAGCACCTTCAGGAACTCTTTCCCAGTGAGAGTCAGCACCTTCAGGAACTGTTTCCCAGTGAGAGTCAGCACCTTCAGGAACTGTCGCGCAGTGAGAGTCAGCACTTTCAGGAACTGACCCCCAATGAGAGTCAGCACCTTCAGGAACTGTTTCCCAGTGAGAGTCAGCACCTTCAGGAACTGTTTCCCAGTGAGAGTCAGCACCTTCAGGAACTGTCGCGCAGTGAGAGTCAGCACTTTCAGGAACTGACCCCCAATGAGAGTCAGCACCTTCAGGAACTGTTTCCCAGTGAGAGTCAGCACCTTCAGGAACTGTTTCCCAGTGAGAGTCAGCACCTTCAGGAACTGTCGCGCAGTGAGAGTCAGCACCTTCAGGAACTGTCCCCCAGTGAGAGTCAGCACATTCAGGAACTGTCCCCCAGTGTGAGTCAGCACCTTCAGGAACTGTATCCCAGTGAGAGTCAGCACCTTCAGGAACTGTCGCGCAGTGAGAGTCAGCACCTTCAGGAACTCTATCCCAGTCAGAGTCAGCACCTTCAGGTACTGTAACCCAGTGAGAGTCAGCACATTCAGGAACTGTCCCCCAGTGAGACTCAGCACCTTCAGCAACTGTCCCCCATTGAGAGTCAGCGCCTTCATGAACTGTATCCCAGTGAGACTCAGCACCTTCAGCAACTGTCCCCCATTGAGAGTCAGCGCCTTCAGGAACTGTATCCCAGTGAGAGTCAGCGCCTTCAGGAACTGTCCCCCAGTGAGAGTCAGCGACTTCAGGAACTGTTTCCCAGTCAGAGTCAGCACCTTCAGGAACTGTTTCCCAGTGAGAGTCAGCGCCTTCAGGAACTGTTTCCCAGTGAGAGTCAGCGCCTTCAGGAACTGTTTCCCAGTGAGAGTCAGCACCTTCGGCAACTGTCCCCCAGTGAGAGTCAGCGCCTTCAGGAACTGTTTCCCAGTGCGAGTCAGCACCTTCAGGAACTGTTTCCCAGTGAGAGTCAGCGCCTTCAGGAACTGTTTCCCAGTGAGAGTCAGCGCCTTCAGGAACTGTTTCCCAGTGAGAGTCAGCACCTTCAGGAACTTTATCCCAGTGAAAGTCTGCACCTTCAGGAACTGTCGCCCAGTGAGAGTCAGCACCTTCAGGAACTTTCACCCAGTGAGAGTCAGCACCTTCAGGAACTTTATCCCAGTGAAAGTCTGCACCTTCAGGAACTGTCGCCCAGTGAGAGTCAGCACCTTCAGGAACTTTCACCCAGTGAGAGTCAGCACCTTCAGGAACTTTATCCCAGTGAAAGTCTGCACCTTCAGGAACTGTATCCCAGTGAGAGTCAGCACCTTCAGGAACTGTACCCCAGTGCGAGTCAGCACCTTCAGGAACTGTTTCCCAGTGAGAGTCAGCACCTTCAGGAACTGTTTCCCAGTGCGAGTCAGCACCTTCAGGAACTGTTTCCCAGTGCGAGTCAGCACCTTCAGGAACTGTTTCCCAGTGCGAGTCAGCGCCTTCAGGAACTGTTTCCCAGTGAGAGTCAGCGCCTTCAGGAACTGTTTCCCAGTGAGAGTCAGCACCTTCAGGAACTTTATCCCAGTGAAAGTCTGCACCTTCAGGAACTGTCGCCCAGTGAGAGTCAGCACCTTCAGGAACTTTCACCCAGTGAGAGTCAGCACCTTCAGGAACTTTATCCCAGTGAAAGTCTGCACCTTCAGGAACTGTCGCCCAGTGAGAGTCAGCACCTTCAGGAACTTTCACCCAGTGAGAGTCAGCACCTTCAGGAACTTTATCCCAGTGAAAGTCTGCACCTTCAGGAACTGTCGCCCAGTGAGAGTCAGCACCTTCAGGAACTTTCACCCAGTGAGAGTCAGCACCTTCAGGAACTGTCCCCCAGTGAGAGTCAGCGCCTTCAGGAACTGTCCCCCAGTGAGAGTCAGCGACTTCAGGAACTGTTTCCCAGTGAGAGTCAGCTCCTTTAGGAACTGTTTCCCAGTGAGAGTCAGCACCTTCAGGAACTGTCGCCCAGTGAGAGTCAGCACCTTCAGGAACTTTCACCCAGTGAGAGTCAGCACCTTCAGGAACTTTATCCCAGTGAAAGTCTGCACCTTCAGGAACTGTCGCCCAGTGAGATTCAGCACCTTCAGGAACTGTCGCCCAGTGAAAGTCTGCACCTTCAGGAACTGTATCCCAGTGAGAGTCAGCACCATCAGGAGAGGAGGATACGGAGTCTAAAATTTGACTGACATATTGATGTAGAATCCTGTGGTGTTGGTGACTGTTGATTAATAATAAAACTATGAATCCCAGGTACAATATAGTAAATTTTGTGTCAATTGAGGCATTTAACTTCCGTGGTGTATTGAGTGGCATTATTTGTGGATTTCAAGTTGTTTCAGGTTATTTGTGTAAATTAATAATAAATCTCACTTTTTTTCCAAAATTATTTACTTTTTTTATGCTACTGAACCTTGTAAGCCGAGGATTTGAATAGTGGGCACTTGGCGGATTAACTCTAATTATTGTTGTGTGACGTCCCTTCATCAGCATGTCATTCTTTCCTCAATGTGAGTGAATGGAGAACTGTAACTTTAATGTGGGGTCTTTGAGCGTTTGCACAACTTCCAGTTGTTCTCGTTATGGAGAAGCAGCTGAATCTTTATCTGGGCCGTGACAATTGAAACTGAGAGTTTGGGTTTTAAGGTTTGCCCACTTTGGTTGATCAATCATTGCAGAGGCTGAGAGTCAGTGGGTGAAAGGAGCTTTTAGGAAGGTGGTATAAAAACAAGAAATGCTGGAACCACTCAGCAGGTCTGGCAGCATCTGTGGAAAGAGAAGCAGAGTTAACGTTTCGGGTCAGTGACCCTTCTTCGGAACTGGAACTATTTTAGGAAGGTGGTGATGGGTTCTTTTCAGATTTATTGTTTCCCATTTCACAAGTGAAGTGAACTCCTCAGGTCATTGTGAAGAGTCATAAGGCCACAGGAGGATTTCTCTTCCAGCTCAAATCATGAGACTGAACCAAATAAAGCAGCCCACTCAATTCCTGGTCACGTGAACTGCTTCTTAAGTGGCCGCACATTACTCAGAATATCCAAAGGTCATCCTCGCAGGCACGCAGAAACTCAGGAAACCAACAGGAAGCTAATCATGAAACTGGATCGATAGAACGAACAAGGTGGTTGAAACCACAAAGTATTTCACTGTGTTATTAGTGAGCTGCAGAAATTTCCAGCAACAAAAGGTGAGAGAGCAGAATAAAGGAAGGACTTGGCGCGGTTTATCACAGAGGTAGTTTCCTCATCTGAAAAAATTGTGAATTTAGCAACAGTTCTTTATCGAGGTAGAATTATGATGCAGATTTAAATCTTACTTTCTGATTTTGTCTTTCTGTTCTTGGACCATTACTTTGCTTGTATTTTTCTGCATGAAATTCTTTGTTGTTTCATGTTCTAATAAATTGAACATTGCTGGAAACTAATAGCATGGCAGGACCAGACTCTGTTTAAAGTTCAAAAGCTCAATGAGTAAGTTCAGTTGCTTTCATTATAAAACACAAGAGCCCAGGGTTTCTGGGAATTTCAAAGCTGTCAGCCATGGGCAAGGGGACCTCATTACTATTGGAATGTTGGGGTTCAAGGACATCACATGGATCTGGGCACAAGTTTAAGCAAGGATTGTGGCTGTAACGCTGGTGCCGGAACCACCAGGGAATGCTCAGGCCAGCAGGGGCCCCAGATGAGTGAGTGTTAAAGTTATTTGCAGGTTTCTTTGTGGTCCAGGAAAGTAGGAATGCTCTTCCTGATCCCACAGAAACCTTGGGCCTCCCCTGTCCTGTCAGAGATTTTCATCAGAACCAATCTTCCCCCACCCCCCCGCTCCCCCCCTCTCCCCCCCCCACCCCCCCCCCCCCCCCCCCACCACCTCCCACGATAAGATGTTCAACCCAGGGAGGAACAACAGAACAGTGGAGCACCAATCTGTCCTCATTTTAAATGAAGATTTACCTTTTGAATTTCATATCAGTTCTTGATTTATGAATGAACTTGTTCCAAGTTGGAGTCTGTTTATCCGTGTGTGTCTCAGACCCTGAGGTAAAGGATTTAAATTGTAGGGAATGGAATAGCTGCAGCACCAGAGAAGCAATGTTCTCCCATATTCCACCACCCCCCACCGTAAACTTCAGCTCATCCAAAACTTTACCACACACCAAGTCCCGTTTACGTATCACCCCTGTGCTTACTGACCTACATTGGCTCCTGGTCCAATAATGCCTCTGTTTAAAAATTCTCATCCTTGTGTTCAAATTCCTCAATGGCCTTGCCCTTCCCTACCTCTCCTCCAACCCCACAACCCTCCAAGATCTTGCTCCTCCAGTGCTGACTGCTTGCTCATTTCCAATTTTAATCCCTCTACCATTGGTAGCCATGCCTTCAGCTGCCTAGACCCTAAGCTCTAGAATTTCCTCGCTAAACCTCTCTGCCTCTCTCTCTCCTCCTTTAAGATGCTCCTTAAAACCTACCCCTTTGACCAAGCTTTTGGCCACCTGTCCTAATATCTCCTCATATAGCTCACTCTCTGTTTTTGTCTGGTAATGCTACTGTGAAGTGATTTGACAAGTTTAACTACATTAATGGTGCTATATAAATGCAAAATGTTGTTACCGAGTGTTCAAGTCAACACCGATACATATTTCTGTTAGTAGTGATGAGTGTGTGGGTATGAGAGTATATTGTGCTTCATCACTTTCTAATTGTATTGCAGTATTCACAAATTTTCTTTTTATCTCTAGAATATGTCCTAGCATTTGAATTGTACAAACGTTTGTTTCTAACTCCAGGGTCACAAAGCTTGGATTGAGAAAAACTTCCAGAAGCGTGACTGTATTTGTGTTATCCCGAACCCTAAAGACACACAAAGGTAACAATCGAGTTTTGCAGAGGGGACATTCAGTGTGTTGGGTTTTCACATTGAATTCGTGTTACTGTAAGTAGGGTTGGTGATTTAGTGTCTCCTTCTCTTGTGGTCACTGCCTCCTCTTTTCCCAGCTGCTGCTGTGGTCAGCTGGTCAGTCAGCATGTTGCTGTTACTCCGACTGCCCCGTCCAGTGATGCAGGAGAGGAGGAGAAGCAGCTGGTTCAGCCCGAGAAATGGACGCCCAACAAGCACACACAGGCCAGTCCCACTGATGCTTTTGGAGCCATGGAATTTCAAGGTGGAGGTCACGCCAGCAGAGCCATGGTAAGGACCAACACCAAATCAGGCATCACAAGTTGCATGTGACACTTTTATACAACCACATTGGGCCGAATCAGCACAAAAGCCTTTCCTACCATACCTCCTTGCAAAAGTGAGATTTGACTGTTCCTACACCAAATGTTGGGTCCAAGGCAATGTTAGAACTGGTACAGTGTCAATAAACACTCACCACCATGATTACCTGCATGAGTCCGACACCAACCGTCCAAGGTCCACGATTAACTGAATGGGTGTGTGAATGGTTAGGGAAGTGGACTCCTTTGTTGAGTCAAGCGAAACTAGGTTTGGGTTGGGTGATGGGTGGTGGGGAGGGGGGGGGGATGTGAATGTGAGGTGATGGAGTGGGTTTGGGATTGAGTGGGATGGAGTTATGGTGGGGTTGGGAGTGATGGATTCTATTGTATGTTCAGTATCGAGTTTCACTCTCTTTAAAAATGCCTTGTTTTATTTTATCCACTTGAATTGTGAGCCAACATCTCCCTTTGCTGTAGGCACTCGTCCTCCTCACTGCCCTGAGCGTTTATTACTGAAATTCTGCAACGAGTATGTGATTTAAACCTGATTTCATCAACTAATCCCATTCTGACCTAGATTCAATGTTTCACTCAATTAGAGTGCAGTTAAACAAAACCTGCTCTGTGCAAAATCAGCTTTTTAAGTAATTTGTAGGAAGTGTTGATCAACCTCCATCTGGGCAGCTGCTGCTGTTCTGGTCACAACCATAGCTTGGACAGTTTTACCCTGTAGATGGGACACAAATGGGAGAGAACTGGGTGGAGACAGAGAACAAATATTATTATTCACTGCCACCCAGTGAGAGTCAGCAACTTCAGGAACTGTATCCCAGTGAGAGTCAGAAGCTTCAGGAACTGTATCCCAGTGAGAGTCAGCACCTTCAGGAACTGTACCCCAGTGAAAGTCAGCACCTTCAGGAACTGTCCCCCAGTGAGAGTCAGCACCTTCAGGAACTGTCCCCCAGTGAGAGTCAGCACCTTCAGGAACTGTCCCCCAGTGAGAGTCAGCACCTTCAGGAACTGTCCCCCAGTGAGAGTCAGCACCTTCAGGAACTGTATCCCAGTGAGAGTCAGAACCTTCAGGAACTGTACCCCAGTGAAAGTCAGCACCTTCAGGAACTGTATCGCAGTGAGAGTCAGCATCTTCAGGAACTGTACCCCAGTGAGAATCAGCACCTTCAGGAACTGTATCCCAGTGAGAGTCAGCACCTTCAGGAACTGTCCCCCAGTGAGAGTCAGCACCTTCAGGAACTGTATCCCAGTGAGAGTCAGCACCTTCAGGAACTGTATCCCAGTGAAAGTCAGCACCTTCAGGAACTGTATCCCAGTGAGAGTCAGCATCTTCAGGAACTGTACCCCAGTGAGAATCAGCACCTTCAGGAACTGTATCCCAGTGAGAGTCAGCACCTTCAGGAACTGTATCCCAGTGAGAGTCAGCACCTTCAGGAACTGTATCCCAGTGAAAGTCAGCACCTTCAGGAACTGTATCCCAGTGAGAGTCAGCACCTTCAGGAACTGTATCCCAGTGAGAGTCAGCACCTTCAGGAACTGTATCCCAGTGAGAGTCAGCACCTTCAGGAACTGTATCCCAGTGAGAGTCAGCACCTTCAGGAACTGTATCCCAGTGAGAGTCAGCACCTTCAGGAACTGTATCCCAGTGAGAGTCAGCACCTTCAGGAACTGTATCCCAGTGAGAATCAGCACCTTCAGGAACTGTATCCCAGTGAGAATCAGCACCTTCAGGAACTGTCCCCCAGTGAGAGTCAGCACCTTCAGGAACTGTATCCCAGTGAGAGTCAGCACCTTCAGGAACTGTATCCCAGTGAGAATCAGCACCTTCAGGAACTGTATACCAGTGAGATTCAGCACCTCCAGGAACTGTCCCCCAGTGAAAGTCAGCACCTTCAGGAACTGTATCGCAGTGAGAGTCAGAACCTTCAGGAACTGTATCCCAGTGAGAGTCAGAACCTTCAGGAACTGTACCCCAGTGAAAGTCAGCACCTTCAGGAACTGTATCGCAGTGAGAGTCAGCACCTTCAGGAACTGTATCCCAGTGAGAGTCAGCACCTTCAGGAACTGTCCCCCAGTGAAAGTCAGCACCTTCAGGAACTGTATCGCAGTGAGAGTCAGCACCTTCAGGAACTGTATCCCAGTGAGAGTCAGAACCTTCAGGAACTGTCCCCCAGTGAGAGTCAGCACCTTCAGGAACTGTCCCTCAGTGAGAATCAGCACCTTCAGGAACTGTATCCCAGTGAGAATCAGCACCTTCAGGAACTGTATCCCAGTGAGAATCAGCACCTTCAGGAACTGTATCCCAGTGAGAGTCAGCACCTTCAGGAACTGTTTCCCAGTGAGAGTCAGCACCTTCAGGAACTGTATCCCAGTGAGAGTCAGCACCTTCAGGAACTGTTTCCCAGTGAGAGTCAGCACATTCAGGAACTGTATCCCAGTGAGAGTCAGCACCTTCAGGAACTGTCCCCCACTGAGAGTCAGCACCTTCAGGTAAGAGTTCAAGCTCAAGCAGAACAGGAAAACCCATTTCAGGATAGAGAAGAGGATGAGTGATGTGGCAGTTGGATGGAATGATATGTGGTAAAGGGTTTATTTGTCTAATGGCCTTCTGCCTCTGTCTACGCATCTGTTCTTGTAGTACATCCGTGTGTCATATGACACCAAGCCAGACTTTCTGCTCCAGCTCATGACCACAGAGTGGGAACTGGAGCTTCCAAAGCTCCTCATCTCTGTTCACGGTGGACTTCAGAACTTCGAACTTCAGCCTAAACTGAAGCAGGTGTTTGGCAAAGGACTGATCAAAGCTGCAATGACAACAGGAGCCTGGATATTCACTGCTGGAGTCAACACAGGTGAGGAATCAAAGCAGAGTTCGAGAGGAGGACATAAAGAGTTTAACGATAATAGTGCATTTTTGAATAAGGCCCACACAAATAATAATAAAGAAATAAAGCATTCGTAATAAGATAAATGAACTAGTGGGGCACAAATAGAAATAAATGGTTTAAATGTAATCACCATTACAGAGACATGGTTACAAGGTGACCAAGGTTGGGAAATAAATATTCCAGGGTGTACAACATTCCAAAAAGATGGATGAATTGTAAAAAGAAGAGGAGTAGCCCTCATAGTAAAGGATGACAGAAGGACAGTACTGAGAAAGGACCTTGACTCAGAAGATCAGCGACAAGAATCAGTGGTGGGTGGAGATTAGAATAACAAGGGTCAGAAAACACTGCTGGAAGTAGTTTATAGGCCTCCTAACAATAGATATACTGTTGGACAGGGCATAAAGTAAGAAATAATTAGAGCTTGTAACAAAGACAATATAATAATCATGGGAGACTTTAATTTTCATATAATTGGACAAATCAAATTAGCAATGATAGTGAGGAATTTGTTTGTCAGATGCTTTCACAATAGTTCCCAGGAATAATATGTGCTGGGACCAATTAGGGATAAAACTATCTTGGATCTAGTATTATGCAATGAGACAGGTTTAAGTTGTAATCTCAGAGTAAAAGATCCTGTGGGGAAAAAGTGATCATAATACAATTGAATTCTAGTTTGAAAGTGACATACATCAGTCCCAAACTTAAAAAAAGCCAGAAAGTACTATAATTACTCAGCAGGTCTGGCAGCCCCCAGTGAGAGTCAGCACCTTCAGGAACTGTCCCCCAGTGAGAGTCAGCACCTTCAGGAACTGTATCCCAGTGAGAGTCAGCACCTTCAGGAACTGTATCCCAGTGAGAGTCAGCACCTTCAGGAACTGTATCCCAGTGAGAGTCAGCACCTTTAGGAACTGTCCCCCAGTAAGAGTCAGTGCCTTCAGGAACTGTATCCCAGTGAGAGTCAGCACCTTCAGGAACTGTCCCCCATTGAAAGTCAGCACCTTCAGGAACTGTATCCCATTGAGAGTCAGCACCTTCAGGAACTGTCCCCCAGTAAGAGTCAGCACCTTCAGGAACTGTCCCCCAGTAAGAGTCAGCACCTTCAGGAACTGTATCCCAGTGAGAGTCAGCACCTTCAGGAACTGCACCCCAGTGAGAGTCAGCACCTTCAGCAATTGTATCCCAGTGAGAGTCAACACCTTCAGGAACTGTCCCCCAGTGAGAGTCAGCACCTTCAGGAACTGTCCCCCAGTGAGAGTCAGCACCTTCAGGAACTGTCCCCCAGTGAGAGTCAACACCTTCAGGTACTGTCCCCCAGTGAGAGTCAGCATCTTCAGGAACTAACCCCCAGTGAGAGTCAGCACCTTCAGGTACTGTCCCCCAGTGAGAGTCAGCACCTTCAGGAACTGTCCCCCAGTGAGAGTCAGCACCTTCAGGAACTGTCCCCCAGTAAGAGTCAGCACCTTCAGGAACTGTATCCCAGTGAGAGTCAGCACCTTAAGGAACTGTCCCCCATTGAAAGTCAGCACCTTCAGGAACTGTATCCCAGTGAGAGTCAGCACCTTCAGGAACTGTCCCCCAGTAAGAGTCAGCACCTTCAGGAACTGTCCCCCAGTGAGAGTCAGCACCTTCAGCAATTGTATCCCAGTGAGAGTCAACACCTTCAGGAACTGTCCCCCAGTGAGAGTCAGCACCTTCAGGAACTGTCCCCCAGTGAGAGTCAGCACCTTCAGGAACTGTCCCCCAGTGAGACTCAACACCTTCAGGTACTGTCCCCCAGTGAGAGTCAGCACCTTCAGGAACTGTCCCCCAGTGAGAGTCAGCACCTTCAGGAACTAACCCCCAGTGAGAGTCAGCACCTTCAGGAACTAACCCCCAGTGAGAGTCAGCACCTTCAGGAACTGTCCCCCAGTGAGAGTCAGCACCTTCAGGAACTGTATCCCAGTGAGAGTCAGCACATTCAGGAACTGTATCCCAGTGAGAGTCAGCACCTTCAGGAACTGTCCCCCAGTGAGAGTCAGCACCTTCAGGAACTGTGCCCCAGTAAGACTCAGCACCTTCAGGAACTGTATCCCAGTGAGAGTCAGCACCTTAAGGAACTGTCCCCCATTGAAAGTCAGCACCTTCAGGAACTGTATCCCAGTGAGAGTCAGCACCTTCAGGAACTGTCCCCCAGTAAGAGTCAGCACCTTCAGGAACTGTCCCCCAGTAAGAGTCAGCACCTTCAGGAACTGTATCCCAGTGAGAGTCAGCACCTTCAGCAATTGTATCCCAGTGAGAGTCAACACCTTCAGGAACTGTCCCCCAGTGAGAGTCAGCACCTTCAGGAACTGTCCCCCAGTGAGAGTCAGCACCTTCAGGAACTGTCCCCCAGTGAGAGTCAACACCTTCAGGTACTGTCCCCCAGTGAGAGTCAGCACCTTCAGGAACTGTCCCCCAGTGAGAGTCAGCACCTTCAGGAACTAACCCCCAGTGAGAGTCAGCACCTTCAGGAACTAACCCCCAGTGAGAGTCAGCACCTTCAGGAACTGTCCCCCAGTGAGAGTCAGCACCTTCAGGAACTGTATCCCAGTGAGAGTCAGCACATTCAGGAACTGTATCCCAGTGAGAGTCAGCACCTTCAGGAACTGTATCCCAGTGAGAGTCAGCACCTTTAGGAACTGTATCCCAGTGAGAGTCAGCACCTTCAGGAACTGTATCCCAGTGAGAGTCAGCACCTTCAGGAACTAACCCCCAGTGAGAGTCAGCACCTTCAGGAACTGTCCCCCAGTGAGAGTCAGCACCTTCAGGAACTGTATCCCAGTGAGAGTCAGCACCTTCAGGAACTGTATCCCAGTGAGTGTCAGCACCTTTAGGAACTGTCCCCCAGTAAGAGTCAGTGCCTTCAGGAACTGTATCCCAGTGAGAGTCAGCACCTTCAGGAACTGTCCCCCATTGAAAGTCAGCACCTTCAGGAACTGTATCCCATTGAGAGTCAGCACCTTCAGGAACTGTCCCCCAGTAAGAGTCAGCACCTTCAGGAACTGTCCCCCAGTAAGAGTCAGCAGCTTCAGGAACTGTATCCCAGTGAGAGTCAGCACCTTCAGGAACTGCACCCCAGTGAGAGTCAGCACCTTCAGCAATTGTATCCCAGTGAGAGTCAACACCTTCAGGAACTGTCCCCCAGTGAGAGTCAGCACCTTCAGGAACTGTCCCCCAGTGAGAGTCAGCACCTTCAGGAACTGTCCCCCAGTGAGAGTCAACACCTTCAGGTACTGTCCCCCAGTGAGAGTCAGCACCTTCAGGAACTAACCCCCAGTGAGAGTCAGCACCTTCAGGTACTGTCCCCCAGTGAGAGTCAGCACCTTCAGGAACTGTCCCCCAGTGAGAGTCAGCACCTTCAGGAACTGTCCCCCAGTAAGAGTCAGCACCTTCAGGAACTGTATCCCAGTGAGAGTCAGCACCTTAAGGAACTGTCCCCCATTGAAAGTCAGCACCTTCAGGAACTGTATCCCAGTGAGAGTCAGCACCTTCAGGAACTGTATCCCAGTGAGAGTCAGCACCTTCAGCAATTGTATCCCAGTGAGAGTCAACACCTTCAGGAACTGTCCCCCAGTGAGAGTCAGCACCTTCAGGAACTGTCCCCCAGTGAGAGTCAGCACCTTCAGGAACTGTCCCCCAGTGAGAGTCAACACCTTCAGGTACTGTCCCCCAGTGAGAGTCAGCACCTTCAGGAACTGTCCCCCAGTGAGAGTCAGCACCTTCAGGAACTAACCCCCAGTGAGAGTCAGCACCTTCAGGAACTAACCCCCAGTGAGAGTCAGCACCTTCAGGAACTGTCCCCCAGTGAGAGTCAGCACCTTCAGGAACTGACCCCAGCAAGTCTCTCTGCGGGGACAGAAGCAGAGTTAACATTTCAGGCCTGTGACCTTTCATGGAAATGGCAAAGGTTAGAAGTGTAATAGTTTTTAAGCAAGTGAATCGGGGGTGGGGGGAAAGAGAACAAAAGGGAAGGTGTGTGATCGGCAGAAGGCCGAAGAGATTAACTGACAAGGAGGTCATGGGGCAAAGGCAAAGAGATTGTGCTACTGATGTGGTGAAAGATAAAGTATTAGTGCAGGGAGAGTGTTAATGACAGAATAATAGAAAACATAGAAAATAGGAGCAGGAGTAAGCCATTCGGCCCTTCAGACCTGCTCCACCATTCAAAAAAGATCATGGCTGATCGTCTAATTCAGTACCCTGTTCCCGCTTTCTCCCCATATCCCTTGATCCCATTGGCATTAAGAAATATATCTATTTCCTTCTTGAATATATTTAATGATTTGGCCTTCTGCGGTAGAGAATTCTACAGGCTCACCACCCTCTGAGTGAAGAAATTTCTCCTCATCTTGGTTCTAAATGGCATACCCCGTATCCTGAGACAATGACCCCTGGTTCTGGACTCCCCAGCCATCGTGAACAGCCCTAGCCAAAAGCACAAACATGAAAAACCCAGTTTAAGGCAGGCACATGGTTAAAAGAATAATGAAACAAGATCAAATAAAATAATAATTTGAAAAGGGCCAGTCATGCTCTGAAATTATTGAACTCAATGTTCAGTCCAGAAGGCTGTCGACTGTCTAATTGGAAAATAAGGTGCTGTTCCTCGACTTTGCACTGATGTTCACTGGAACACTGCAGCAGGACAAGGACAGAAATGTAGGCATGCGAGCAGGGGGGTGTTAAAATGGCAAGAGACTGGAAGCTCAGGGTCCTGCTTGCGGACTGAGCGGAGATGTTCCTCAAAGCGGTCACCCAATCTGCGTTTGGTCTCGCCAATGTAGAGGAGACCACACTGTGAGCAGCGAATACAGTATACTACATTGAAAGAAGTACAAGTAAATCGCTGCTTCACCTGAAAGGATTGTTTGGGGCCTTGGATGGTGAGGAAAGAGGAGGTAAATGGGCAGGTATTACACCTCCTGCGATTGCATGGGAAGGTGCCGTGGGAAGGGGACGAGGTGTCGGGGTAGTGGAGGAGTGGACCAGAGTATTGCAGAGAGAACATTCTCTTCGGAATGCTGACAGGGAAGAGGATGGAGTGTTTGGTAGTGGCATCACACTGGAAATGGTGGAGGATGATCCTCTGGATGTGGAGGCTGGTGGGGTGGAAAGTGAGGACAAGGGGAACCCTGTCGCGGGTCTGGGAGGGAGGGGAAGGGGTGAGGGTAGAGGTGCGGGAAATGGGCCGGACACTGTTGAGGGCCCTGTCAACCACAGTGGGGGGGAATCCTCGGTTGAGGAGAAAGGGAGACATATCAGAAGCACTGTCATGGAAGGTTGTATCGTCAGAGGAGATGTGTCAGAGATGGAGAAACTGGGAGAATGGAATGTAGTCCTTACAGGAAGTAGGGCGTGAGGAAATGTATTCGAGGTAGCTCGGTGGGAGTTGGTGGGCTTCTAATGAATAATTGTGGACAAACTATCCCCAGGGATGGAGACAGAGAAGCAGAGGAAGGGAAGTGTCGGGGTGGACCATGTAAAGGTGAGAGAAGGGTGGAAATTGGAAGCAAAGTTGATGAGGTTTTCCACTTCAGGGTGAGAGCAGGAAACGGCACCGATACAGTCATCAATAAGAGTTGGCAGGGGGCGCCTGAATAGGACTGGAACAAGAAATGTCCGATATACCCCACAAAAAGACAGGCATAACTAGGACCCATGCGGGTACCCATAGAAACACCTTTTATTTGAAGGAAGTGAGAGGTGATTTGATTGAAACATGCAAGATTCTGAAAAGGCTGGATAGGGAGGTTGACTGGAGAATCTAGAAAACAGGGGCACAGCCTCAGAATAAGGGGTCGATCATTTAAGACTGAAATGAGGAGAAATTTCTTCACTCAGAGGGTTGTGAATCTTTAGAATTGTCTACTCCAGAGGGTTGTGGATGCTCCATCGTTGAATATATTCAAGACTGATATCGACAGATTTTTGGTCTCTGAATCAAGGGATGTGTGGAGCGGGCAGTTGAGGTAGATCAGCAATATTCGTATTGAATGGCAGAGCGGGCTCGAAGGGCCAAAGGGCTTATTCCTCCTATTTTTATATGTTCTTAAAATATCTATCATACCACGTGTTGTCCATTGGTATTTCTGTCCCTCCCACACACACATTCTTTTACATGTCACTGGTGGTCAAGCAGCATCTGGGGACAGGTGTGAAGTCTGCTCTTTTACATGTGTTTAAGTTTCTTCTTGAATTTATTTCTTCCCTTATCCTAGCTGGTTCTTCCTAATCTTCCCAACCCCCATCACGCACTCCCCTGTTATACTCCAGAAAGCCAGATGGTGAAGGATAGAACTGGAGCCAATCTTTACACATGTTTATAAGCATTTATTTACAGAGTTACACATTACAAACAAATACCAAACTCAGCAACTAGTTTCAATCTGTTCTTATTTATAGGACACAAGTGAATCCCCAGTTAATGCCCACCACCTGCATGCAATTCAACATAATTAATATACAATTTACATTTTACCCTCCACACTCTCCACTTTCCCCATTCCCCCAACACTCTCCCCACACCCTGCTGTGCATCAGTAATACCCTTCAGGACTAACAGCTTCTTGTTGATTTTAAGGAGTAATACGTCATGTAGGAGATGCCTTGAAAGATCATTCATCCAAATCCTGTGGAAAGATCTGTGCAATTGGATTCGCTCCTTGGGGCATTGTAGAAAACAGGATGGATTTAATTGGGAAAGATGTAAGTATGAAAAGCATGAACTGGTGTCAGAAGCAGTGCCCATGGCACTGAATATGACCAGGATCAGAAACTTCTCAAACTTTGCAAATTTCCAAAATGTGGGATTGAACTGAAGCGAAGGCCAGGGGAAACTCTTCTCTTCTCCGAAGTGGAGAAGGAGGGTCTCTGCCTCTTTCTGAATTGATTTCTTTCCAAGTGTTGTGGAATTATTCTTCAGGGACAACTCTTCACTCTAGGGAAACTCCAACTCCCAGACAGTAAATGGTCCAATGTCAGCAGCAGTCAAGGGGCAAGTCAATAGTAGTGGGGGGAGAGGAGGGCGGGCCACTGACGGTCGGGGGGAGATGGGCAGGTCGTAGGCAGCTGTGGGGTGAGGGCAGGTTGCTGATGATTGGGGGGAGGGGGAGGTCACTAATGATCGGGGGGGTGAATGAGCAGATCACTGACGGTGGGAGGGGGAGGGGGAGGTCAATAATGATCGGGGGGGGAATAGGCAGATCGCTGATGGTGAGGGGGGAGGGGGAGGTCGCTAATGATCGTGGGGGGGGAATGGGCAGATCGCTGATGGGGAGTGGGAGGTCACTAATGATCGGGGAGGGACTGGGCAGATCGCTGATGGTGAGGGGGGAGGGGGAGGTCACTAATTTTTGTGGGGGGGAATGGGCAGATCACTGATGGGGAGGGGGAGGTCACTAATGATCGGGGAGGGAATGGGCAGATCGCTGATGGTGAGGGGGGAGGGGGAGGTCACTAATTTTTGTGGGGGGGAATGGGCAGATCGCTGATGGGGAGGGGGAGGTCACTAATGATCGGGGAGGGAATGGGCAGATCGCTGATGGTGAGGGGGGAGGGGGAGGTCACTAATGATCGTGGGGGGGAATGGGCAGATCGCTGATGGTGAGGGGGGAGGAGATCAATAATGATCGGGGTGGGGCGAATGGGCAGATCACTGACGGTGAGGGGGGAGGCGGAGGTCACTAATGATCGTGGGGGGGGAATGGGCAGATCGCTGTTGGGGAGGGGGAGGTCACTAATGATCGGGGAGGGACTGGGCAGATCGCTGACTGTGAGGGAGGGGGAGGTTGCTGATATTTTATTTTTTTTGTTACAGGTCACTAGACCTTATCAAACAATGTCCAACCCTCTGAGCAAACTGACTGTGCTCAGCAACACACATTCACACTTCATCCTGGCTGATAATGGCAGCCTGGGCAAGTATGGAGCCGAGGTTAGACTCCGGCGACAGCTGGAGAAACACATTTCCCTGCAGAAAATCAACACACGTAAGGAAATTTTCAGCACAAAGTGTGACAGACTTGAGCAGGGCTAGTGGACTGTTCTGTAGCATTTGCATTAGAGGCCAGTTTACCAAGTCTGTGACTAGTGGGTTTCCCTTTCTCATCCTATGCCTGGGAATATTGAAAAGGCAAGGAGGACAAAGGATCACTCAGTTGTCATCAGTTTACTCCCTCACCTTTCGGTCTTGTTTTCTAATTCAGGGACTTTGTTACTTCCAACAGACTGATCAGGCAAGGACTTATCTGAAGTTTGGCGATCCATCGGTCAGCTCATGTTGTTTCTTACTCAGGGACTTCAGGTCGACTGATTTTATGTTTGGGAAAGGGAATGACTATGAAATTTGTGGCAATTATTTGTAACATAGAAACATAGAAAGTAGGAACAGGAGTAGGCCATTCGGCCCTTCGGGCCTGCTGCGCCTTTCAAAAAAGATCATGGCTGCTCGTCTAATTCAGTACCCAGTTCCCACTTTCTCCCCATATCCCTTGATCCCTTTGGCATTAAGAAATATATCTATCTCCTTCTTGATTTAATGACTTGGCCTCCACTGCCTTCTGTGGTAGAGAATTCTACAGGTTCACCACCCTCTGAGTGAAGAGATTTCTCCTCATCTTGGTTCTAAATGCCCCGTATCCTGAGACTGTGACCCCTGGTTCTGGACTCCCCAGCCATCGGGAACATCCTCCCTGCATCTAGCCTGTCTAGTCCTGTTAGAATTTTATAGGATTCTATGAGATCCCCTCTCATTTTTCTGAACTCTAGTGAATATAGGCCGAGTCGACCCAATCTCTCCTCATACATTAATCCTGCCATCCCAGGAATCAGCCTAGTAAATCTTCTTTGCACTCTCTCCATGGTAAGAACATCCTTCCTCAGATAAGGAGAACAAACTGCACACAATACTCCAGATGTGGTCTCACCAAGGCCCTGTATAACTGCAGTAAGACATCTTTGCTCCTGTACTCAAATCCTCTTGCAATGAAGGCCAACATACCATTCACCTTCCTAATTGCTTGCTGCACCTGAATGCTTGCTTTCAGCCACTTTTGTACAAGGATACCCAGATCTCGTTGCATCTCCCCCTTTCCCAATCTATCACCATTCAGATAATGATCTGCCTTTCTGTTTTTACAACCAAAGTGGATAACCTCACATTTATCCACGTTATACTGCATCTGCCATGTATTTGCCCACTCACCCAACTTGTCCAAATCACATTGGAGCCTCTTTGCGTCCTCCTCAAAGCTCACATTCCCCCCCAGCTTTGTATTATCTGCAAACTTGGAAATGTTACATTTAGTTCGCTCACCCAAGTCATTAATATATATTGTGAATAGCTAGTAAGCTCCAATGAATTATGGAACTGGAATAAATTTCACCTTTCCCTTATGTTGATAGCAGCATTCCCAGTCCAGAACCAGTCTCTGTTCTACACTGCATACAATTCCACCTGTACAATCTCAACAATGCACCATTCCACGTACACAAACAAGTTAGATACAGAATAAAGTTCCCTCTACACTGTCCCATCAAACACTCCCAGGACAGGTACAGCACGGGGGTTAGAAAAAAAAAAAAACGGGGGTTAGATACAGAGTAAATCTCCCTCTACACTGTCCCCATCAAACAAAAAAAAAAAAAAAAAAAAAAAAAAAAACGGGGTTAGATACAGAGTAAAGCTCCCTCTACACTGTCCCCATCAAACACTCCCAGGACAGGTACAGCACGGGGGTTAGAAAAAAAAAAAAACGGGGGTTAGATACAGAGTAAAGCTCCCTCTACACTGTCTCCATCAAAAAAAGAAAAAGAAAAAAAAAAACGGGGGTTAGATACAGAGTAAATCTCCCTCTACACTGTCCCCATCAAACAAAAAAAAAAAAAAACTGGGTTAGATACTGGCTAAGTGGAGTATTGACTGCTGATTGCAGCAACGAGTCTCAGCTGACAGTGCTGGTGGCAGTTGGAGGTTGCAGAGGTGGAGAGAGGAGCGACACTGAGTAAGGGAGAGCAGTTACAACAAAGCAGAGGTGAAACTTCAACAACAATCTCCATTAAAGAGAAGAAAGAGACATTTTTTGGAAACAAGGCTTTGTCTGGAGGTGGGTGCTGAACACCAGTAATTTACTTTGGACTGTTGGGGGAGGAACAAGTGGCTGGAACAACAAGGGGTGGGGCTGCCAATTCAGCAGGAATCTGTGCTGCTGCAAAAGCACACAGGAAAGCTCCCTACCTACCCCAATTGCCAAGCCTGGGTCAGCTGAAGCTGCCCAGCTAAACAGACGGAAGGGGATAGATAGTGCCTGGGCAGCTTCAGCTGACCCAGGTGAAGACTCTCCCCCAACCAGAAGACCGGAAGACCAAGTTCAAAGACTGTTTTAAGTGTGCTGTGAGCACCACCTCCAGAAAGCAAGTCATCCCTTACAGCCTGCCTTTGCCTCTCCTCTATTACCTCAGCCTCTCCACTAACCTGTTGTTTGTTTGCTTGTCTTTAATACATATTCAATATTTTCAGTGAATCGCTGATATTTGGTGTACAAGCCCACAATCTGGGGTGGGTTTAGCTCTTAGACCCATGGCAAGCCCTTCATCACCGGTGACGGGGCCCTCTACTACCTATGCAGCTGCAGCTTCTGTGGCTGCCCACGTGGCCCCGTCACCCTTTAAATTAATAACATCCAGCCATGGGGTGAAGAGCTATCCCCACCCCAACATGTCTATTGAGGCCTGCGTAAAGGCAATGGCCGAGGTTGTCGGCCCCTCGGCCATTGTTGCGGCCTCAAAGATGTATGGGAAGGCTGTGTTCTTTTTGAGGACCGAGCGGGCGGTGTCCCTGGCCCTGAGTAAGGGGCTCGCTGTGGGGGGGGACCTTCCTGCCAGTGGACCCTCTGGGGGCCACTGCGCATCGGATAATGTTGTCCAACGTCCCACCCTTCATTCCCAGTGAGCTCCTCCTCCCCCACCTGCACCATCTGGGGGAGGTGAGGTCGGGGATCACCCCAGTCCGGCTTGGTCTTCGGGAGCACAGCCTCCAACATGTCTACTCCTTCCGCCGCCAGTTATTTATGCAGCTGGTGCGGGAGGAGGACACGGAGGGCCAATTTAATGTGGAGCTCCAGGGGACGGCCTACTGCGTCTTTTGGACCTCGGACGGGGCGCGGTGCCACGTCTGCAAGGGGGTGGGGCATGTTCGTAAGAACTGCCCCAACCTCCCGGCCGCCAGCTCCACCTCGGCGGCCCAGAGTGGTTCCACAGCACCTCCTCCCACTCCCCCAACACTTCCAATAGACACTGCTCAGTCGGTTCCGGAGGCTGTGGTTTTCACAGCCTCCGGCGGGGAGGGGAGCGTCCGTCCGAGCGGAAGGAAGACGCGGGGAAAAAAGAAACATCATGAGGCGTGTCCCCTGGACACTTTGACTCAACCCGAGCCTGAGCTCAGCCCAAAGCCCATTCCCATGGAATCCACCTGTCCCAGGGCTGGGCTCAGGCCCAGGGTGACTAAAAAGGAAAAAAAGGGTGCGGAGGCCTCTGATGACATGGAGGTCTCTGAGACTCCGCGCCCTAGTGGGAAAAAGAGGAGAAGGCACCCCTCCACAGAAATAACACAGGGCCCTGAGGTGCAGGGCCCATCTGTTGGAGGGGAGCTGCCTCCTGTTTCTGGTCCTCAGGTGCCCCCTACCGCCACCACCAAGGCTGCAAAGTCTGGGCAGGAGCTCCCTATTCCTCAGGATGGAGGGGATGGGAAGGCCCCGGTACATGAGGCCCCTCCTGAAGGAGTAAGTGGGGCCCTGCTTGTGGTGGGGGAGCCTGGGGACGCCGCCCATTCTGCCACTGCTACTGGGTCGGGTGCCCTGAATGAAGGGGAGGACGACGCCCCAGAGGGTGAGCCCTCCCAGCCGGAGTCCACCACCAACCAGGAGACACCTGACCCGGTGAAAACTGAGAATGCTGCCCCATCTGCTGGACCTGTGGGTGCTGGCGGAGCGGGAGATGGCCTCCTCTCTCCGCCTCCGGTCTCGGCTCCGGCTGGATTTCTGGAGTCGGGATCTTATGTCTCCCCTGGACCACTCGTTGGCCTGGGGTCGGAGGTGGAGGGGGGTCCTGGGCTGCTGGCGCCCACAGGCTCCAGTTTTACAATAGAATCCAGAGAGGAGGACTCCGCCATCGATCCTGGGGGTGGGATCGTGACGGAGGCGGGACCAGCTGGCGCGGCTGGGACGGCCGCCCCACAGTGTGTGGTGGATGTGTTGGCCGCTGGCGGTGACGACCCGGAGGAGGATGGGGATTCGGTGTGGGGCACGGAGGATGATCTTGATTCCATCGCCAGTGAGGTGGTGGAGTCCCTCGTGCCTCCCACCGAATCTCCTGTCATCCCCACGGCGGAACTCCAGGATTTCCTCGCGGCTTGCAGGGGTTGTCGCGATAAAGTTCAGCTGGCCCTCGGCCGTTGGTCGAATCTGGCGCTGATCATACAGTCCGTCCGTGCCGCCCTAAAGAAAGCGGGCAAGCGCGCGGACGTGAAACTGGTTGTGAGGCGCCGGTTTAATGTGTTCCTCAATGGGTTGCTGGGGGAGTGAAAGGTCAGGTGCACTTCCACTCCCTCCTCACAGTGAGCTGTTGGTGACGGGTTTTAAGTACCTTTGACATGAAGATAACCATAGCCAGCCTCAACATCAATGGCAGCAGGGGGTCTCACCGCAGATTTCACAATCTCTCAGTCCCCAGGGAAGGGAGATACGCGGTGAGCTTTCTGCAGGAAACGCACACCGTTCCGGGAGCCGAAGCCACCTGGCTCCTGGAGTGGCAGGGTGGGGTCTACATGAGTCACCTCACCCCTATTTCTAGTGGGGTGGCTATCTTGTTGGCCCCGACTTTTCAGCCGGAGATCTTGGGGGTCAAGGAGCTAGTGCCGGGCCGCTTGCTCCACCTCGCCGTTCGCCTGGGTAGCGTGCCGCTCCACTTTGTGAACGTGTACGCGCCCAGGCCCGGCGCGTTGCAAGCGCGCTTCTTTGAAGAAGTGTCCGCTCTCTTGAGCTCCATCGATAGCGGCGAGTGCATCATCCTCGGGGGGGATTTTAACTGCACCCTCGAGGTGGGGGATCGCTCCGGTCCCCAGCACGGCCAAGCGTCGTTGGAGAAGTTGAGGGGACTGATCAGCTCCCTTAACTTGGTGGACGTCTGGCGGAATCTCCATCCCGACTCCAGCGCCTTCACGTGGAGGTCTAGAGGAGGAGGGTCGCGAATCGACCGCCTCTACTTTTCGCAGGCGTACGTCTCCTGCGTCTCGGTGGCCTCCATGCGGCTGGTGCCGTGCTCGGACCACCGCCTGGTGTGGGCGGAGTTCACTCCGCTCCGCACGCGGGCGGGGTCCGCGTACTGGCACTTTAACAACCGGCTGCTGGAGGACGAGCGATTTTGGGGCTCGTTCTGTCGATTCTGGGCCGACTGGAGAAGGAAGCAGGGGGGCTTCCCCTCCTTGAGGCTATGGTGGGATGTAGGCAAGACTCACATCCGCGTCTTCTGTCAGGAGTACGCGAAGGGGTCGACCAAGAGGCGGGAAGCCGAGATCGGGTGCCTTGAGAGGGAGGTGCTCGACTTGGACTGCCGCCTCGGTCATGCCGTCGTGGACCCGGCCCTGTGGAAGGCGTACAAAGAGAAGAAGGGCGCGCTGAGGGACCTGCAGCTCATAGGGTCCCGAGGCGCCTACGTGAGGTCGCGGATCCAGATCCTGGAAGATTTGGACCGCACCTCACCCTTCTTCTACTCGCTGGAAAAATGGCGGGGGGTCCGTAAGCAGCTCATCGAGCTGCTGGCCGACGACGGATCCTCCATCACGGATCCGGAGGGAATGGGCCTCCTGGTCCGTACTTATTACAGTCCGTTGTTCTCTCCGGATCCGTCCAGCGAGGATGCGCGCAGAGTTTTGTGGGAGGACCTGCCGCAGGTCAGCCCGGAGGGCGCCGAAGGATTGGAGGCTCCGCTCACGTTGGCGGAGCTGACTGGCGCCCTCCACCAGCTCTCAAGGGGCAAATCCCCAGGGCTGGATGTGTTGACCGTGGAGTTCCTCAGGGCGTTCTGGGACGTCCTGGGGGACGATTACGCGCAGGTCCTGGGGGAAAGCCTGGCGACCGGGGAGATGCCCCTCTCGTGGCGCAGGGCGGTCATCGTCCTGCTGCCGAAGAGGGGCGATCTCCGCTTGCTTAAAAACTGGAGTCCGGTCTCCCTCCTCAGCACGGATTATAAGATCTTTGCCCGGGCTATGTCTACCCGCTTGGGCTCCGTGCTGGCCCACATGATCCACCCCGACCAGTCCTACACGGTCCCGGGCCGGTCCATCCAGGACAACATCCACCTGGTCCGGGACCTGATCCATCTTTCCCAGAGGACTGGTCAGTCGGTCGCCTTTCTCTCCCTCGATCAGGAGAAGGCGTTTGACAGGGTGGATCACGAATACCTTTTCGGGACTCTGCGCGCTTTCAGACTCGGGCCACATTTCATGGCCCGGGTCCGACTTTTATACGCTGCCGCAGAGTGTCTAGTCAAAGTTAACGGGTCCTTGACGGCGCCCCTTCGCTTTGGGAGAGGAGTGCGTCAGGGATGCCCCATGTCCGGCCAATTGTATACCATCTGCGTGGAGCCCTTCCTGTGCCTGCTTGGCAGGAGGTTGACGGGATTGGCTCTGCGCGAGCCGGCCATGCGGGTCGTCCTCTCGGCTTACGCCGACGGCGTGCTCCTCGCGGTCACAGATCCCGTTGACTTGCGGAGGATGCGCGACTGCCAGCAGACCTTTTCTGCCGCGTCCTCCGCGAGGATCAATTGGGAGAAATGTTCCGGACTCCTGGTGGGTCAGTGGCGGGTGGACTCCCTGCCGGAGGAGATGACACCTTTTGCGTGGAGCACCACGCACCTCCTCTATCTGGGAGTCCACCTTAGCCCCGCTGAGGAAGCCTGGCCGGCAAACTGGCAAGAGTTGGAGGCGAAAGTCACCGCTCGGCTGGGGCGCTGGACAGGACTGCTCCGAGTGCTTTCCTACAAGGGCCGAGCGCTGGTCATAAACCAACTGGTGGCCTCCATGCTGTGGTACCGGTTGGTCACTTTGGCCCCGCCTCCTGTATTTGCCACCAAGATCCAGAAGAAACTCGTCGATTTCTTCTGGGGCAAGAGGAAACACTGGGTCTCTGCCGCGGTCCTGAGTCTCCCGATTGAGGAGGGCGGTCAGTCACTGGTGTGCGTCCGCACCCAGGCTGCGACTCTCCGCCTTCGGACCCTGCAGAGATACCTGTACGTCGAGCGTCCTCCCAGATGGTGTGCGCTGGCGACGTATTTTTTCCGCCAGTGTCACTGCCTTCAAGACGACACGCAACTCCCGGTGGAGTCCGTTAGCCGCGCCTCTCTGAGGGAGTTGCCTGTCTTTTACCGGGATCTATTCCGAGTCTGGAACATGGTCGCCTCCAGTCGGGGCGCTCCCCCGCCGGCGGAGGAGAGCGCCTTGGCTGTCCGGGCGGCCGACTCCGGGGACGGTTCGGTGGGCGGAGGAGTAGCCGAAACCCCCGGGATGCCCCTCACTGTGGGTGGCGAGGGGGCTCGGGAGTGCGGACCTCCGCTCGGCCGGAACTGCTCATTGGACCCAGGCCCCGAAACCCTCCTCGGGAGCCGGTCCCACACAACCCGAGCTGCCTCTCAGAAATTCCCTCCGTGCCTATCCAATCGGCACGGAGGGGTTTCCTGTCCGGGCTGCTCCTGCACACTCTCCACTTCCTCGCCCTCGTCAGCCGGCCGGACAAGCCCTGGCGGTCCGCGTTGCCATCTGGCGGCGAGGGGAAACCCCGATGGAGGTCTCTCTACGCGGGAGTCTTCCCCCTTTACATCGGGGACCTGGGATGGAGGGTGCTGCACAGAGCAGTCCCGTGCAATAGGCTTTTAAGTAGGTTCACGGACTCCCAGGCCGCCTGTACTTTCTGCGGCCTGGACGAGTCCGTGTTCCACATATATACGGAGTGTGCGAGGTTGCAGCCCGTTTGAGTATCTGAAGGGGCTGCTCCTCAAATTCTGGCTGCACTTCAGTCCCACGCTCCTGATCTTTGGGCACCCGGAGCGGAGGGGCTTGGGCCAGGAGGGGGATCTCCTCGTCGGTCTGCTCCTGGGCCTGGCCAAGGTGGCAATTCACAGGTCCAGGTTGCGGGCCGTCGGGGGGCCCGTCCTCCCTGATTGCCTGCCCCTCTTCCGCGGTTACGTTCGCGCCCGGGTGTCCCTGGAGAAGGAGCATGCGGTGTCCACCGGTACGCTTGAGGCCTTCCGCGACCGGTGGGCACCGCAAGGACTGGAGTGCATCGTTGACGCCGAGAATGGCATTTTAATTTGAGTTTTTTGTTTATTTATCTGGTTTTAATAAAGTTATTTTAAAACTGTAAATATGTACATAAAGGGGGCCTGAGGTATAAAGGCCCCCTCGATGTGAAAAATATAAAAGGGGGCCTGAGGAATAAAGGCCCCCTCGATGTGAAAAATATAAAAGGGGCCTGAGGAATAAAGGCCCCCTCGATGTGAAAAATATAAAAGGGGGCCTGAGGAATAAAGGCCCCCTCGATGTGAAAAATATAAAAGGGGCCTGAGGAATAAAGGCCCCCTCGATGTGAAAAATATAAAAGGGGCCTGGGGTATAAAGGCCCCCTCGATGTGAAAAATATAAAAGGGGCCTGGGGTATAAAGGCCCCCTCGATGTGAAAAATATAAAAGGGGTTTGGGGTATAAAGGCCCCCTCGATGTGAAAAATATAAAAGGGGTTTGGGGTATAAAGGCCACCTTATAGAGAAAAAAAAACGGGGGTTAGATACAGAGTAAAAATCCCTCTACGCTGTCCCTATCAATATGCCTCAGGTCCAAGTTCAGGAGCTTTCCTGCAACTGTACCAAGTTCCTTGTGGCCTGTTGCCCGAGATGAACTTTGGGATTAGAACAGTTTGCCCCATAGACCCAGTCCTGTCAGGGACATGATAAGTCTCGAGCTCCAGTACTCCTACATTCAGCAGAGGCTTTCATGGCATTGGGCTGGGCTAAGTTTTGAGCCAGGGTGAATGGTTGGGCAGTCAGTATGTGACCTCTCTCACTGCCAGACCCGTATATTGTTGTTTCTATACTTACTGGCTTGAATTTTCTAAATGATGTTGTATTTTTGGTTTGAGATTTCCTGGCTTTCTGTCTCACCGTTTTGTGTCTAGGGCTTGGCCAGGGAGTGCCAGTGGTTTGTTTGATCGTGGAAGGTGGTCCCAATGTGATATCGATTGTTCTGGAAAGTCTCCGCGAGGACCCTCCTGTGCCAGTGGTGGTCTGTGACGGCAGCGGGAGAGCTTCTGACATCCTAGCATTCGCGCACAAGTACTCAGCAGAAGGAGGGTATGGCTTTAAATCACTCACTGCCCCACAGTGTCCCCAGGACATCCCAGTACCATCCAACCCACCTTAACAGACTGTATGTCACCCTAACAACATAGGGGTGTAGGGCATTTTAGCATCTGATGGACTCAAAGTTGCTTATTTGTTCACAGCTGACCTAACCTACATTTTGAACTGAATTTGGGGGAAAAATATGAATCCTCAAATCAGAGGCCCCCTCCTGCAGCACAGCTCCTCTCCCCCACCTTACAGCAATACTTGAACTCATCCAAAGCTCTCCTATCCCTATCCTAACTCACTCTAAGTCCTGTCCACCCATCACCCCTGTGCTCGCTGACTTACATTATCTCCCAATCTGGCAAAATCTCAATTTTAAAATCCTCATCCTTGTTTTCAAGTCCTCATGGCCTCAACAATCCCTGTCTCTGTATTCTCCTCTGGCCCTACAACCTTCTGAGGTCTCTCTGCCCCTCCAGTTCTGGCCTCAAGCATCCCCAATTTTAATCCACCATTGACAGCTGTGCCCTCTGCTTCCTTGGCCCTCGTTTCTGGAACTCCGTCCTTGAATCACTTTACCCCTCTCTCCTCCTTTAAGTTACTCCTTAAAACCTACCTCTTTGACTGAGCTTTTGGTCACCTGTTCTACTATCTCCTGATGTGGCTCAGGGTCAAATTTTGTTTGATAACACTCCTGCGAAGTGCCTTAGGATGTTTTTACAATGTTAAAGGCGCTATATAGATGCATGTTTTTGTTTCTACACAAGGGACTCACTCACAGGTCCAGTATTTCCACTTGCTCTATGCAGGATAATCAGTGAATCAGTGCGAGATCAGCTCATGGTCACAGTACAGAAAACCTTCAACTACAGTCGACAACAGTCTCAGCAACTGTTTGTCAGCATCATGGAGTGTATGAAGAAGAAAGAGTTAGTAAGTGTCAACATGGAAACCATTGTCATCAAGACATTTCACCACATTTATTCTCCACATGTTGATTTTCAATTTATTTTCTATTTAGTTTTCATTGTTCTGAAATTGGTCATAAACGAGTTTGACAGTTGGGCCGTTGGGCATGTGTGCAAAGGCTGAGACATTGAACCTGTGTAAGGGCTGGTCCATTGAGCGTGTGCAAAGGCTGGTCCATTGAGCGTGTGCAAAGGCTTGTCCATTGAGCATGTGTAAGGGCTGGCCCATTGAGCGTGTGTAAGGGCTGGCCCATTGAGCGTGTGCAAAGGCTGGTCCATTGAGCATGTGTAAGGGCTGGCCCATTGAGCGTGTGTAAAGGCTGGTCCATTGAGCGTGTGCAAAGGCTGGTCCATTGAGCATGTGTAAGGGCTGGTCCATTGAACGTGTGTAAAGACTGAGACATTGAACCTGTGTAAGGGCTGGTCCATTGAGCGTGTGCAAAGGCTGGTCCATTGAGCATGTGCAAAGGCTGGTCCATTGAGCGTGTGCAAGGGCTGGTCCATTGAGCGTGTGCAAAGGCTGGTCCATTGAGCATGTGTAAGGGCTGGCCCATTGAGCGTGTGTAAAGGCTGGTCCATTGAGCGTGTGCAAAGGCTGGTCCATTGAGCATGTGTAAGGGCTGGCCCATTGAGCATGTGCAAAGGCTGGTCCATTGAGCGTCTGTAAGGGCTGGTCCATTGAACGTATGTAAAGGCTGCTCCATTGAGCATGTGCAAAGGCTGGTCCATTGAGCGTGTATAAGGGCAGGTCCGTTGAGCGTGTGCAAAGGCTGGTCCATTGAGCGTGTGCAAGGGCTGGTCCATTGAGCATGTGCAAAGGCTGTTCCATTGAGCGTGTGTAAAGGCTGGTCCATTGAGCGTGTGCAAAGGCTGGTCCATTGAGCGTGTGCAAAGGCTGGTCCATTGAACGTGTGCAAAGGCTGGTCCATTGAACGTGTGCAAAGGCTGGTCCATTGAGCATGTGCAAAGGCTGGTCCATTGAGCATGTGCAAAGGCTGGTCCATTGAGCGTGTGCAAAGGCTGGTCCATTGAACGTGTGTAAGGGCAGGTCCGTTGAGCATGTGCAAAGGCTGGGCCATTGAGTGTGTGTAAAGGCTCGGCCATTGAGCCCGTGTGTAAAGGCTGGGCCGTTAAGTATGTGTAAAGGCTGGGCCGTTGAGCATGTGTAAAGGCTGGGCCATTGAGCATGTGTAAAGGCTGGTCCATTGAGCGTGTGCAAAGGCTGGTCCATTGAACGTGTGCAAAGGCTGGTCCATTGAACGTGTGTAAAGGCTGGTCCATTGAGCATGTGCAAAGGGTGGTCCATTGAGCGTGTATAAGGGCAGGTCCGTTGAGCGTGTGCAAAGGCTGGGCCATTGGGCGTGTATAAGGGCAGGTCCGTTGAGCGTGTGCAAAGGCTGTTCCATTGAGCATGTGCAAAGGCTGGTCCATTGAGCGTGTATAAGGGCAGGTCCGTTGAGCGTGTGCAAAGGCTGGTCCATTGAGTGTGTGTAAGGGCTGGTCCATTGAACGTGTGCAAAGGCTGGTCCATTGAGCGTGTATAAGGGCAGGTCCGTTGAGCGTGTGCAAAGGCTGGTCCATTGAACGTGTGTAAGGGCAGGTCCGTTGAGCATGTGCAAAGGCTGGGCCATTGAGCGTGTGTAAAGGCTGGGCCGTTAAGTATGTGTAAAGGCTGGGCCGTTGAGCATGTGTAAAGGCTGGGCCATTGAGCATGTGTAAGGGCAGGTCCATTGAGCGTGTGGAAAGGCTGGGCCGTTGAACATGTGTGCAAAGGCTGGGCCATTGAGCCCGTGTGGAAAGGCTGGGCTGTTGAGCATGTGTGTAAAGGTTGGGACATTGAGCGCGTGCGTTAAGGTTGGGCCACTGAGCGTGTGTAAAAGTTGGGATGTTGAGCGCGTGGGTAAAGGTTGGGACATTGAGCGCATGTGTATAGGCTGGGCCGTTGAACATGTGTAAAGGCTGGGCCGTTGAGCGCGTGTGTAAAGGTTGGGATATTGAGCGCGTGTGTAAAGGTTGGGACATTGAGCGCGTGTGTAAAGGCTTGGCCACTGAGCGTGTGTAAAGGCTGGGCCACTGAGCGTGTGTAAAGGTTGGGACATTGAGCGCGTGTGTAAAGGCTTGGCCACTGAGCGTGTGTAAAGGTTGGGACATTGAGCGCGTGTGTAAAGGCTGGGCCACTGAGCGTGTGTAAAGGTTGGGACATTGAGCATGTGCAAAGGCTGGGCCGCTGAGCGTGTGTAAAGGCTGGGCCACTGAGCGTGTGTAAAGGCTGGGCCACTGAGCGTGTGTAAAGGTTGGGACATTGAGCGTGTGTAAAGGTTGGGCCACTGAGCGTGTGTAAAGGTTGGGACATTGAGCGCGTGTGTAATGGCTGGGCCACTGAGCGTGTGTAAAGGCTGGGCCACTGAGCGTGTGTAAAGGCTGGGCCACTGAGCATGTGCAAAGGCTGGGCCACTGAGCGTGTGTAAAGGTTGGGACATTGAGCATGTGTGTAATGGCTGGGCCACTGAGCGTGTGTAAAGGTTGGGACATTGAGCGCGTGTGTAAAGGCTGGGCCACTGAGCGTGTGTAAAGGTTGGGACATTGAGCATGTGCAAAGGCTGGGCCACTGAGCGTGTGTAAAGGCTGGGCCACTGAGCGTGTGTAAAGGCTGGGCCACTGAGCGTGTGTAAAGGTTGGGACATTGAGCGTGTGTAAAGGTTGGGCCACTGAGCGTGTGTAAAGGTTGGGACACTGAGCGCGTGTAATGGCTGGGCCACTGAGCGTGTGTAAAGGCTGGGCCACTGAGCGTGTGTAAAGGCTGGGCCACTGAGCATGTGCAAAGGCTGGGCCACTGAGCGTGTGTAAAGGTTGGGACATTGAGCATGTGTGTAATGGCTGGGCCACTGAGCGTGTGTAAAGGCTGGGCCACTGAGCGTGTGTTAAGGCTGGGCCACTGAGCATGTGCAAAGGCTGGGCCACTGAGCGTGTGTAAAGGTTGGGACATTGAGCGCATGTGTAATGGCTGAGCCACTGAGCGTGTGTAAAGGTTGGGACATTGAGCGCATGTGTAATGGCTGAGCTGATCTGATTTTGATGCTTTCATTTATATTCGTGCTGTTCTCCATTCTGTTATAAACTGTGCTTGAACTGCTGAAAACTCTCTCTAGTCTTGGCCCCAGATTAATCTCTGACCTCAGCCGAGCAATGCTATAATCAACTTCAACCTACAATCAAGCTCATCACTACCTTCTCAATGGCAATTAAGTATGGTCAATAAATGCTGGCCTAGCCAGCAATGCCCACATCCCACTAACACATAAAAAAAAACCTTAGTACCCTCAGAATTGGGTAAGCTGACACATGGGTGAGGTACTTGAGGGACGTTCGTGTCCAGGGAACCTGTTCCGCAGTATGAGACTTTGGGGGAGGAAATTCAAAATAGAAAAGATGTCTATTAGCATTGTATCCTTACGGTGTAAGTGACAACACACCACCCGATCCCTCCATTGGTGATGAATTAATGGCCCATTCCCGACGGTTAGTATTAACTCATTGGCCTATCCCTTGGGATTAATATTAACGCACTGGCCTATCCCTTGGGGTTTATCTTAACTCATTGGCCTATCCCCTGGGGTTAGTATTAACTCACTGGCCTATCCCTTGGGGTTAGTATTAACCCATTGGCCTATCCCTTGGTGTTTGTCTTAACTCATTGGCCTATCCCTTGGGGTTTATGTTAACTCACTTGCCTATCCCTTGGGTTAGTATTAACTCACTAGCCTATCCCTTGGGGTTAGTATTAACTCACTGGCCTATCCCTTGGGGTTAGTATTCGCTCACTGCCCTATCCCTTGGGGTTTATCTTAACTTACTGGCCTATCGCTTGGGGTTTATGTTAACTCACTGGCCAATCCCTTGGCGTTTATGTTAACTCATTGGCCTATCCCTTTGGGTTTATGTTAACTCACTGGCCTATCCCTTAGGGTTAGTATTAACTCATTTGCATATCCCTTGGGTTAGTATTAACTCATTGGCCGATCCCTAGGGGTTAGTATTAACTCCTTGGCCTATCACTTGGGATTTATGTTAACTCACTGGCCCATCCCTTGGGGTTTATGTTAACTCATTGGCCCATCCCTTGGGATTAATATTAACTCATTGGCCTATCCCTTGGGGTATATGTTAACTCATGGACCTATCCCTTGGGGTTTGTATTAACTCAGTGGCCTATCCCTTGGGTTTTATGTTAACCCACTGGCCTATCCCTCAGGGTTAGTATTAACTCATTGGCCCATCCCTTGGGGTTTATGTTAACTCACTGGCCTATCCCTTGGGTTTTATGTTAACTCACTGGCCTATCCCTTGGGGTTAGTATTAACTAATTGGCCTATCCCTTGGGGTTGATGTTTAACTCACTGGCCTATCCCTTGGGGCTTATGTTAACTCATTGGACTATCCCTTAAGCTTTATGTTAACTCACTGGCCTATCGCTTGGGGTTATTATTAACTCACTGGCCCATCCCTTGGGGCTTATGTTAACTCATTGGCCTATCCCTTGCACTTTATGTTAACTCACTGGCCTATCCCTTGGGGTTAGTATTAACTCACTGTCCTATCCCTTGGAGTTAGTATTCACTGGCCTATCCCTTGGGGTTTATGTTAACTCACTGGCGAATCCCTTGGGGTTTATGTTAACTCACTGGTCGATCCCTTGGAGTTTATGTTAACTCACTGGCCAATCCCTTGGGGTTTATGTTAACTCACTGGCCAATCGCTTGGGGCTTATGTAAACTCATTGGCCTATCCCTTGGGGCTGATGTTAACCCACTGGCCTATCACTTGGGGTTTATGTCAACTCACTGGGATATCCCTTGGGGTTTATGTTAACTCACTGGCCAATCCCTTGGGGTTTATGTTAACTCACTGGCCAATCGCTTGGGGTTTATGTAAACTCATTGGACTATCCCTTGGGGCTTATGTTAACTCACTGGCCTATCCCTTGGGGTTGATGTTAACTGATTGGCCTATCCCTTGGGGTTGATGTTAACTGATTGGCCTATCCCTTGGGGTTAATAATAACTCATTGGCCCATCCCTTGGGGTTTATTTTAACACACTGGCCTATCCCTTGGGGTTTATATTAACTCACTGGCCTATCCCTTGGGGCTTATTTTAACTCACTGCCCTATCCCTTGGGGTTTATCTTAACTTACTGGCCTATCGCTTGGGGTTTATGTTAACTCACTGGCCTATCACTTGGGGTTTATGTTAACTCATTGGCCAATCCCTTGGGGATTATGTTAACTCATTGGCCTATCACTTGGGGTTTATATTAACACACTGGCCTATCCCTTGGGGTTTATATTAACTCACTGGCCTATCCCTTGGGGCTTATTTTAACTCACTGCCCTATCCCTTGGGGTTTATCTTAACTTACTGGCCTATCGCTTGGGGTTTATGTTAACTCACTGGCCTATCACTTGGGGATTATGTTAACTCATTGGCCTATCACTTGGGGTTTATATTAACTCACTGGCCTATCCCTTGGGGTTTATGTTAACTCACTGCCCTATCCCTTGGGGTTTATGTTAACTCACTGGCCTATCCCTTGGGGTTAGTATTAACTCATTGGCCTATCCTTTGGGGTTTATGTTAACTCGCTGGCCTATCCCTTGGGGTTTATGTTAACTCATTGGCCTATCCCTTGGGGTTGATGTTAACTCATTGGCCTATCCCTTGGGGTTTATGTTAACTCACTGGCCTATCCCATGGGGTTAGTATTAACTCATTGGCCTATCCCTTGGGGTTTATGTAAACTCACTGGCCTACCCCTTGGGGTTAGTATTAACTCACTGGCATTTCCCTTGGGGGATTATGTTAACTGATTGGCCTATCCCTTGGGGTTATTATTAACTCACTGGCCTATCCCTTGGGGTTTGTATTAACTCACTGGCATTTCCCTTGGGGATTATGTTAACTCATTGGCCTATCCCTTGGGGGTGATGTTAACTCACTGGCCTACCCCTTGGGGTTAGTATTAACTCACTGGCCTATCCCTTGGGGTTTGTATTAACTCACTGGCATTTCCCTTGGGGATTATGTTAACTCATTGGCCTATCCCTTGGGATTTGTGTTAACTCACTGGCCTACCCCTTGGGGTTAGTATTAACTCACTGGCATTTCCCTTGGGGTTTATGTTAACTCATTGGCCTATCCCTTGGGGTTGATGTTAACTCATTGGCCTATCTCTTGGGGTTAGTATTAACTCATTGGCCTATCCCTTGGTGTTTATGTTAACTCACTGGCCTACCCCTTGGGGTTAGTATTAACTCACTGGCACTTCCCTTGGGGTTTATGTTAACTCATTGGCCTATCCCTTGGGGTTGATGTTAACTCATTGGCCTATCTCTTGGGGTTAGTATTAACTCACTGGCATTTCCCTTGGTGTTAGTATTAACTCACTGGCATTTCCCTTGGGGTTTATGTTAACTCATTGGCCTATCCCTTGGGGTTTATGTTAACTCATTGGCCTATCCCTTGGGGTTTATGTTAACTCACTGGCCTATCCGTTGGGGTTAGTATTAACTCACTGGCCTATCCGTTGGGGTTTATTTTAACTCACTGGCCTATCCCTTGGGGTTTATGTTAACTCATTGGCCTACCCCTTGGGGTTAGTATTAACTCACTGGCATTTCCCTTGGGGTTTATGTTAACTCATTGGCCTATCCCTTGGGGTTTATGTTAACTCATTGGCCTATCCCTTGGGGTTTATGTTAACTCACTGGCCTATCCGTTGGGGTTAGTATTAACTCACTGGCCTATCCCTTGGTGTTTGTCTTAACTCATTGGCCAATCCGTTGGGGTTTATGTTAACTCACTTGCCTATCCCTTGGGGTTAGTATTAACTCACTGGCATTTCCCTTGGGGTTTATGTTAACTCACTTGCCTATCCCTTGGGGTTAGTATTAACTCATTGGCCTATCCCTTGGGGTTTATGTTAACTCACTTGCCTATCCCTTGTGGTTAGTATTAACTCACTGGCATTTCCCTTGGGGTTTATGTTAACTCATTGGCCTATCCCTTGGGGTTTATGTTAACTCATTGGCCTATCCCTTGGGGTTTCTGCTAACTCACTGGCCTCTCGATTGGGGTTAGTATTAACTCACTGACCTATCCCTTGGGGTTTATCTAATCTCATTGGCCTATCCCCTGGGGTTGGTATTAACTCACTGGCCTATCCCTTGGGGTTAGTATTAACTCATTGGCCTATCCCTTGGGGTTTATGTTAACTCACTTGCCTATCCCTTGGGTTAGTATTAACACACTAGCCTATCCCTTGGGGATTAGTATTAACTCACTGGCCTATCCCTTGGGGTTAGTATTCGCTCACTGCCCTATCCCTTGGGGTTTATCTTAACTTACTGTTCAACCTTGCCCGTCTAAGAGCGAAGTCCAAAGTACGGAAAGTCCTCATCAGAGAACTCCTCTTTGCTGACGATGCTGCTTTAACATCTCACACTGAAGAATGCCTGCAGAGTCTCATCGACAGGTTTGCGTCTGCCTGCAATGAATTTGGCCTAACCATCAGCCTCAAGAAAACGAACATCATGGGGCAGGATGTCAGAAATGCTCCATCCATCAATATTGGCGACCACGCTCTGGAAGTGGTTCAAGAGTTCACCTACCTAGGCTCAACTATCACCAGTAACCTGTCTCTAGATGCAGAAATCAACAAGCGCATGGGTAAGGCTTCCACTGCTATGTCCAGACTGGCCAAGAGAGTGTGGGAAAATGGCGCACTGACACGGAACACAAAAGTCCGAGTGTATCAGGCCTGTGTCCTCAGTACCTTGCTCTACGGCAGCGAGGCCTGGACAACGTATGCCAGCCAAGAGCGACGTCTCAATTCATTCCATCTTCGCTGCCTTCGGAGAATAATTGGCATCAGGTGGCAGGACTATATCTCCAACACAGAAGTCCTTGAAGCGGCCAACACCCCCAGCTTATACACACTACTGAGTCAGCGGCGCTTGAGATGGCTTGGCCATGTGAGCCGCATGGAAGATGGCAGGATCCCCAAAGACACATTGTACAGCGAGCTCGCCACTGGTATCAGACCCACCGGCCGTCCATGTCTCCGTTATAAAGACGTCTGCAAACGCGACATGAAATCGTGTGACATTGATCACAAGTCGTGGGAGTCAGTTGCCAGCATTCGCCAGAGCTGGCGGGCAGCCATAAAGACAGGGCTAAATTGTGGCGAGTCGAAGAGACTTAGTAGTTGGCAGGAAAAAAGACAGAGGCGCAAGGGGAGAGCCAACTGTGCAACAGCCCCAACAAACAAATTTCTCTGCAGCACCTGTGGAAGAGCCTGTCACTCCAGAATTGGCCTTTATAGCCACTCCAGGCGCTGCTTCACAAACCACTGACCACCTCCAGGCGCGTATCCATTGTCTCTCGAGATAAGGAGGCCCAAAGAAACTGGCCTATCGCTTGGGGTTTATGTTAACTCAGTGGCCTGTCGCTTGGCGTTTATGTTAACCCATTGGCCTATCCCTTTGGGTTTATGTTAACTCACTGGCCTATCCCTTAGGGTTAGTATTAACTCATTTGCTCATCCCTTGGGTTAGGATTAACTCATTGGCCGATCCCTAGGGGTTAGTATTAACTCCTTGGCCTATCCCTTGGGATTTATGTTAACTCACTGGCCCATCCCTTGGGGTTTATGTTAACTCATTGGCCCATCCCTTGGGATTAATATTAACTCATTGGCCTATCCCTTGGGGTATATGTTAACTCACGGACCTATCCCTTGGGGTTTGTATTAACTCAGTGGCCTATCCCTTGGGTTTTATGTTAACCCACTGGCCTATCCCTCAGGGTTAGTATTAACTCATTGGCCCATCCCTTGGGGTTTATGTTAACTCACTGGCCTATCCCTTGGGTTTTATGTTAACTCACTGGCCTATCCCTTGGGGTTAGTATTAACTAATTGGCCTATCCCTTGGGGTTGATGTTAACTCACTGGCCTATCCCTTGGGGTTATTACTAACTCACTGGCCTATCCCTTGGGGCTTATGTTAACTCATTGGACTATCCCTTAAGCTTTATGTTAACTCACTGGCCTATCGCTTGGGGTTATTATTAACTCACTGGCCTATCCCTTGGGGTTTATGTTAACTCATTGGCCTATCCCTTGCACTTTATGTTAACTCACTGGCCTATCCCTTGGGGTTTATGTTAACTCATTGGCCTATCCCTTGGGGTTTATGTTAACTCACTGGCCTATCCCTTGGGGTTGTATTAACTCATTGGCCTATGCCTTGGGGTTTATGTTAACTCACTGGCCTATCCCTTGGGTTTTATGTTAACTCACTGGCCGATCCGTTGGGGTTATTATTAACTCACTGGCCTATCCCTTGGGGTTAGTATTAACTCACTGGCCTATCCCTTGGGGTTAGTATTAACTCACTGGCCTATCCCTTGGGGTTGATGTTAACTCATTGGCCTATCCCTTGGGGTTTATGTTAACTCACTGGCCTATCCCATGGGGTTAGTATTAACTCACTGGCATTTCCCTTGGGGTTTATGTTAACTCATTGGCCTATCCCTTGGGGTTTCTGCTAACTCACTGGCCTCTCCATTGGGGTTAGTATTAACTCACTGGCCTATCCCTTGGGGTTTATCTTAACTCATTGGCCTATCCCCTGGGGTTAGTATTAACTCACTGGCCTATCCCTTGGGGTTAGTATTAACCCATTGGCCTATCCCTTGGTGTTTGTCTTAACTCATTGGCCTATCCCTTGGGGTTTATGTTAACTCACTTGCCCATCCCTTGGGTTAGTATTAACTCACTTGCCCATCCCTTGGGTTAGTATTAACTCACTGGCCTATCCCTTGGGATTAGTATTCGCTCACTGCCCTATCCCTTGGGGTTTATCTTAACTTACTGGCCTATCGCTTGGGGTTTATGTTAACTCAGTGGCCTGTCGCTTGGCGTTTATGTTAACTCATTGGCCTATCCCTTTGGGTTTATGTTAACTCATTGGCCCATCCCTTGGGATTAATATTAACTCATTGGCCTATCCCTTGGGGTATATGTTAACTCACGGACCTATCCCTTGGGGTTTGTATTATCTCAGTGGCCTATCCCTTGGGTTTTATGTTAACCCACTGGCCTATCCCTTGGGGTTTATGTTAACTCACTGGCCTATCCCTTGGGGTTTAGGTTAACTCACTGGCCTATCCCTTGGGTTTTATGTTAACTCACTGGCCTATCCCTTGGGGTTAGTATTAACTAATTGGCCTATCCCTTGGGGTTGATGTTCACTCACTGGCCGATCCCTTGGGTTTTATTTTAATTCACTGGCCTATCCCTTGGGGTTTAGGTTAACTCACTGGCCTATCCCTTGGGGTTTAGGTTAACTCACTGGCCTATCCCTTGGGGTTAGTATTAACTAATTGGCCTATCCCTTGGGCTTTATGTTAACTCACTGGCCTATCCCATGGGGTTAGTATTAACTCACTGGCCTATCCCTTGGGCTTTATGTTAACTCACTGGCCTATCCCATGGGGTTAGTATTAACTCACTGGCCTATCCCTTGGGGCTTATGTTAACTCACTGGCCCACCCCTTGGGGTTAGTATTAACTCACTGGCCTATCCCTTGGGGTTTATGTTAACTCATTGGCCTATCCCTTGGGGTTAGTATTAACTAATTTGCCTATCCCTTGGGGTTAGTATTAACTCACTGGCATTTCCCTTGGGGTTTATGTTAACGCATTGGCCTATCCCTTGGGGTTTATTTTAACTCATTGGCCTATCCCATGGGGTTTATGTTAACTCACTGGCCTATCCCTTGGGGTTTATTTTAACTCATTGGCCTATCCCCTGGGGTTAGTATTAACCCATTGGCCTATCCCTTGGGGTTAGTATTAACCCATTGGCCTATCCCTTGGCGTTTATGTTAACTCACTTGCCTATCCCTTGGGTTAGTATTAACACACTAGCCTATCCCTTGGGGTTAGTATTAACTCACTGGCCTATCCCTTGGGGTTAGTATTCGCTCACTGCCCTATCCCTTGGGGTTTATGTTAACTCACTGGCCTATCCCTTGGGGTTTATGTTAACTCACTGGCCGATCCCTTGGGGTTTGTGTTAACTCATTGGCCGATCCCTTGGGGTTTATATTAACTCACTGGCCTATCCCTTGTGGTTTATGTTAACTCACTGGCCTATCCCTTGGGGTTAGTATTTCCTAATTGGCCCATCGCTTGGGGTTAGTATTAACTCATTGGCCTATCCCTTGGGATTAGTATTAACTCACTGTCCTATCCGTTCGAGTTAGTATTCACTGCCCTCTCCCTTGGGGTTTATGTTAACTCATTGACCTATCCTTTGGGGTTACTATTAACTCTCTGGCCGATCCCTTGCGGTTTATGTTAACTCACTGGCCAATCTCTTGGAGTTTATGTTAAGTCACTGGCCTACCCTTTGGGTTTTTTGTTAACTCACTGGCCTATCCCTTAGGGTTAGTATTAACTCATTTGCTCATCCCTTGGGTTAGTATTAACTCACTGGCCCATCCCTTGGGGTTAGTATTAACTCCTTGGCCTATCACTTGGGATTTATGTTAACTCATTGGCCCAACCCTTGGGATTAATATTAACTCACTGTCCTATCCCTTGGGATTTATGTTCACTCATTGGCCTATCCCTTGGGGTATATGTTAACTCACGGACCTATCACTTGGGGTTTGTATTAACTCAGTGGCCTACCCCTTGGGTTTTATGTTAACCCACTGGCCTATCTCTTAGGGTTAGTATTAACTCATTGGCCCATCCCTTGGGGTTACTATTAACTCACTGGTTTCCCCTGAGGGGTTTATGTTAACTCACTGGCCAATCCCTTGGGTTTTATGTTACCTCACTGGCCTATCCCTTGGGGTTGATGTTAACTGATTGGCCTATCCCTTGGGTTTTATGTTAACTCACTGGCCTATCCCTTGGGGTTGATGTTAACTGATTGGCCTATCCCTTGGGGTTAGTATTAACTAATTGGCCGATCCCTTGGGGTTGATGTTAACTCTCTGGCCGATCCCTTGGGTTTTATTTTAATTCACTGGCCTATCCCTTGGGGTTATTATTAACTCACTGGCCTATCCCTTGGGCTTTGTGTTAACTCATTGGACTATCCCTTGGGGTTAGTATTAACTCACTGGCCTATCCCTTGGGGTTATTATTAACTCACTGGCCTATCCCTTGGGGTTTATGTTAACTCACTGGCCTATCCCTTGGGGTTAGTATTAACTCACTGGCCTATCCCTTGGGCTTTGTGTTAACTCATTGGACTATCCCTTGGGGTTAGTATTAACTCACTGGCCTATCCCTTGGGGTTATTATTAACTCACTGGCCTATCCCTTGGGGTTTATGTTAACTCACTGGCATATCCCTTGGGGTTAGTATTAACTCACTGGCATATCCCTTGGGTTTTATGATAACTCACTGGGCTATCCCTTGGGGTTAGTATTCACTCATTAGCCCATCCCCTGGGGTTAGTATTAACTCTTTTGCCCATCCCTTGGGGTTAGTATTCACTCATTGGCCCATCCCTTTTGGTTAGTATTAACTCATTGGCCCATCCCTTGGGGTTAGTATTAACTCATTGGCCCATCCCTTGGGGTTAGTATTAAATCATTGGCCCATCGCTTGGGGTTTATGTTAACTCATTGGCCCATCCCTTGGGGTTAGTATTATCTCATTGGCCCATCGCTTGGGGTTTATGTTAACTCATTGGCCTATCCCTTGTGCTTAGTATTATCTCACTGGCCTATCCCTTGGGGTTTACGTTAACTCACTGGCCTATCCCTTGTGGTTTATGTTAACTCATTGGCCTATGCCTTGGGGTTTACTTTAACTCACTGGCCTATCCCTTGGTGTTTCTGTTAACTCATTGGCCTATCGTTTTGGTTTATGTGAACTCACTGGCCTATCCCTTGGGGTTTATGTGAACTCACTGGCCTATCCCTTGGGGTTTATTTTAACTCATTGGCATATCGATTGGGGTTTATGTTAACTCATCGGCCTTTCGTTTTGGTTTATGTGAACTCACCGGCCTATCCCTTGGGGTTTATGTTAACTCATTGGCCTATCGTTTTGGTTTATGTGAACTCACTGGCCTATCCCTTGGGGTTTATGTTAACTCATTGGCCTATCCCTCCAGGAGTGATGACATATCAGACCTTGGGGCTGATATGACTTCTTGTCTCTTCCACAGATCACAGTTTTTCGAATGGGTTCAGAGGGACAGCAGGACATTGATCTTGCTATCTTAACGGCACTGCTGAAAGGTAAGATGTCTCACCTTTTACTGTATTTACATTTCCATACTTCAATCCTCCCATTGTTACCCTCACCTGTATTAAAACAGCTTTCAACAGTATCTCCCCAAGTGAAATGCTAATTATTGGGAACTAAATCCCGAGAGGACTGGCTCAGTTATCTTTCACCTCCCACCTGTTGGAGCATAGCTACCCGACGGGACCCGACGACATGTATCGGGTTCGGGTCAGGTTGGGTCGGGCTGGGTTGGACACAGTGACAGCCAGGATGTTAAGGCAGGAAACACTCCGCACTAGTCTGCAGTGAGCGATTCCATCAAAGGTAGAGCACAACCTCTTCAGTAAAGTTGATTATATTCCGGTGGTCGGGTCGGGTGCAGGAAAAAAATGAAAGGACTTGGTCTGGGTTGGGCTCGGGTCGGAACTGGTTCTGTCGGGCTCAGGTCGGGATTAATTTGCAGACTCAAGCAGGCCTTTACCACCTGTGCTTTGTGAAGTTACTTTCAGTTTGCTTGCGATTAATTCTCTCAGTGGCTAGATTATCTCTCTTAAGAACTTGAATTTGGTGCACTGGAGTAAATGGTGAATGTGGTTGTGTGGGGAGTGCTTAATGTGCCCAGGAATGTGGGATTGGTTAAACAACAGTTATGAAAATTTTGGACAGATTCCTGATTTCTGAGCTGTTGACAGATTACTCCCCATGGGCTTTCCTGTTTTCATTCTTACCATTCCTTGCTTTCATTCCAGGTACAAATGCATCAGCTCCAGACCAGCTGAGCCTGGCAATGGCCTGGAACAGGGTGGATATTGCCCGCAATCAGATCTTTGTCTTTGGGAATCACTGGCCGGTAAAACTGCGAGGAAATCCTTTGGTCTTTTGAGATGCTTCAGGTTTTGGGGCTTTTGTGGCTTTTACAGGGAACATCACATTCACACAACTATCAGAATAATAGGACACAATTCAATGGAATATAAGGAATTTAGCCACAGTCTTACTGTCATGCTGCCTCGATGGTGGGGTGGGTGTCTGTGATTCCCCTGGGGGGGGTAGGGGGATGGAGGAGTTGTCTATCTCTCTGATTCTCTATGGGAGGTTTGGGGGTAGGATGAGGGAGAGTAAAACACAGAAATAGAAAGACTTGCATTTATATAACACCTTTCACATCCCCAGAACAGACAATGACGTACTTTTGAAGTGTTGTCATTGTTGCAATGTGGGAATTGTAGCAGCCAATTTGTGCACAGTAAGCTCCCACAGACAGCAATGTGATAATCAGCAGATAATCTGTTTTGTGATGTTGATTGAAGAATAAATATTGGCCAGGAGAACTCCCCTGTTCTAGTGCCATGGGATCGTTTACATCCAACCATGAGGGTAGACAGAGCTTTAATTTAACATCTCATCTGAACGATATATATTAATGATTTGGACTTAAATGTGGGAGGCATGATTGGGAAATTTTCCACAAGAATTGGCCATGTAATTGATAGTAAAGAGGATAGCCGTAGACTCCAGAATGATATCAATGGTTTGGTTGAGTGGGCGGAAAAGTGGCAAATGGAATTTAATCCGGAGAAGTGTGAGGTAATGCATTTGGGGAGGGCAAATAAAGCGAGGGAATACACAATAACCAGGAGGATATTGAGAGGGGTAGAGGAAGTGAGAGACCTTGGAGTGCATGTCCACAGGTCCCTCAAGGTGACAGGACAAGTAGATAGAGTGGTGAAGGCGGCATATGGACTGCTTTCCTTTATTGGCCGAGGTATAGAATACAAAAACAGGGATGTGATGCTGGAACTGTATAAAACGCTGGTTAGGTCACAGCTGGAGTATTGTGTACAGTTCTGGTCACATTATGGAAAGGATATAATTGCTCTGGAGAGAGTACAGAGAAGATTTACAAGAATGTTGTCAGGGCTTGAAAGTTGCAGCTATGAGGAAAGATTGGATTGGCTAGGGTTGTTTTCCTTTGAACAGAGGAGGCTGAGGGGTGACTTAATTGAGGTGTACAAAATTATAAAGGGCCGAGATAGAGTAAACAGGAAGGACCTGTTTCCCCTAGCGGAGAGGTCAATTACCAGGGGACGCAGATTTAAGGTGATTGGTAGAAATATTGGAGGGAACATGAGGAAAAACCTGGAGTGCTGTAACCTGCAAGGTTACGGACCGGGTGCAGGAAGGTGGGATTAGATTGGGCAGCTAGTTTTTTTTGGCCTGCACGGACACAATGGGCTGAATGGCCTCCTTCTGTGCCGTAATTTTTCTACGATTCTATGGTTCTAAAGACGGAACCTCCAGTACTGTAGCACTCCCTCAAGTATCTGGAGTGGAATGTGAACCCATGACCTTCTGAGTCTGCGATGATACTGCGACTTACTGAGTCACGCTGACACTATAGAATTAGAAAGGGAAAATTCTCCAAACACTCCTACGGGTTTAAATGAAGTGTTCATTCAACAGCAATGGTGTGTAAACTGCCTCTATTAATCCCCTCAGTGTGACCATCGCCGTCTGGTTCTGTATTTCAGCCAATGGGCAGCAGCTCTGTATCCACTCAGGAAGTGAAAAAATCTGTAAAACTGCGGACGACTAAAGTAAAGAGCAAAGGGAAGAGAAGAGGGAAGGATGAGGTGAAGGAGGAAAGTGACCCACGGAAACTGGAACTGCTGAACTGGGTGCGAATCAGGTTGTTGTAGCATTGCTGCCTTACTGCTGACTGTGTGGTGCTGTAGCCTGTGTGTTGATTGGCTTGTGCTGGTGCTGCAGGTCAACTCGTTGGAACAGGCCATGATAGATGCACTGGTTCTGGACCGGGTCGACTTTGTGAAGCTGCTTATTGAGAATGGAGTAAATATTCACAACTTCCTAACCATCCCTCG